>NC_081448.1:10359476-10367524 GCF_007210705.1 Tigriopus californicus
AACGGGCGTGAGTGGTCGGGCAAGAGAGATTGCTCGGAAGTACCCACGACGAGATCTATCATCCGCACGTGTAACGACCTTTTTTATTAGAATATACATCATCTAAAACTACATGGTGGCAGCGGTGCTCTAAGGTGAGGATTCGCAGATCAGTGGCGATAAGCTGATAAATCCGCCAGAGCGGAATCCACAAGAGCCAAAAAGTGAGGAGGAAGTGGAAGAAAACTCGGTGACGATGCCGTTTTCGATTTCGCCCGTGCCCAAATCGAAGGGTGATAGTTTAGTGGATTATATGAAATACTTCGACCGGGTTGCCAATAGCAATGGATGGACGGATGTGGAGGCCGCCAAGGTTTTTCCGGGGATGCTCGAAGTCGGGTCAAATGTGTTAGAGGACCTAGACCCCACAACGTTGCAAAGCTTGATCGCCATCAAGGCAGCTCTACTCCCAGCTGAAGAACGATTCAGGGAGGCAGCCGTCCAACGATTCTTTTGGGATTTGTCGATGAAATCAAAGGAAACAGTACAAGAGTATTTAAGACGATGTAAAGAAACGGTTCAGGAATGTTACTCTAAGTTTGCTAAAAGCAATCGCGATCAACTTGTACGAGATCGGTTTGTCCATGGGCTTGCCTCCCACCTGAAGGTTGTGGTCTTGAACCAGAAATCTGAGAAGTTGGAAAATGTCGTACAAGCCGCACTTATGGCCGAAAGTGTCAAACAAACTTTGGAGGATGCATCGGGAAGAAAGATTGGAAGAGGGACAACAAAGACTTCACAGGAAGACGCCAAGCCAGCTTGGATGAGCCCCCAGGTTGAAGGACGGAAGTGCTTTAAATGCGGAGACCTAGACCATATCGCAAAATGGTGCCGAAAGAAGCGCAGTTTCCAACCGCCATCAGCCGAGCTAAGGAGCATGGAGATAGGGACGTATTCTCGTCCACGGATCAAAGCCGTCATCAATGGGTGCAAGACCATAGCCTTGGTTGACACAGGGGCTACAGATAGCGTTCTTCCCATGAGCCAATTCGTTGCATCAGAGCAAGATGATACAAGTTTCAGAACGGCATCAGGCGAGAAATTGAGGATTCAAGGCAAACTACCGTGCTATGTCAAGATCGGAGAGTGGGAACTGGAACACACATTCTTCGTGGGAAATGTAAGTTCGGTCACACTAGGGATGGATTTCCTTGGACCGAACCGTGTAACGGTAGAGGCAGCTACCAAGGCCATTAAGTTTGAAGGAAGTATAGTGGAAACAGGCCTTGACTTATCAACCGGAAATTCGGGCGGAAGTGCAATTTCCGTGATCGAAACAAAGGGGAAAGACGAAAATGTGTGGAGGGTCGAAACGATTTACGCTGAGGACTTGACAAGCAAAGACATTGGTGCCGAGGAGAGGGCAAAGGAGGTGCCTCTTCCCGATGAGGTCGAGAAATTAAAATCGAGGTTCCATGCGGTGTTCAATGGTCTTGGAAAAGCAAGTTTGGTTGAACATGAGATTAAAACAGGCAATGCATCGCCGATTTGTCTGCCGTCTCATCGAACGCCAGTTCATCTCATGGACAAGGCAAGTGAAACCATTAAGGGCATGAAAGAAAATGGTGTAGTGGGAAAAAAGCCAGAGTCCATGGTGCTCCCCGATTGTGTTGATCAAAAAGAAAAATGGTGATGTCAGAGTCGCAATCGACTATAGAGGGTTAAACGAAATTTCAGAAAAAGAAGCTTTTCCCATGCCCAGAGTAGACGAGTCCTTAGAGTTGCTAAGGGGCTCTACGGTCTACTCTGTGCTCGATTGTAACCAAGGTTACTACCAAATTAGATTGGCTCAACAGGATCAAGAGAAGACTCCATTTCGATTCCGCGGAGAACTGCTAGAGTTCAAGAGGATGCCGTTTGGGTTAGCGTCGGCGCCGGCGACGTTCTGTCGATTGATGAGAAAGATATTCGCTAATGAACCTAACATCGTTGTGTACTTCGACGACATTTGCATTCACTCAAAAAATAAGGAGGAACACCAGAAGCATTTAACGAGGTGTTTGGAACTTCTGGAGAGTGCTGGCCTATCGCTAAACTTGAAAAAGTGTCGATTTTTTCAAACGGATGTCGAATTTTTGGGATTTCGAGTGACAGGAAATACGATCAGACCAACAGAGTCAAAGTTGCAGACCATGAGGGAATTCCCAAGACCAAAAGACGCAAAAGAACTCAAACGATTCTTAGGAATGACCGGATACTATAGGTCCTTAATGGCCAATTATGCTGTACGAGTTCGAGAAATGCAGATTTTGGCGGCCAAGAGCTAGTCATTCTCTTGGGAAAACCGCCATCAGGAGGCCTTTGAAGACATCAGAGGCGCATTATGTTCTGAGTTGATGAGAGTGATGCAGGATCTGTCCAAGCCCTTCATTGTCAAAACAGACGCCAGCCTTCAAGGGATCGGATCATTATTGTTGCAGGATCAAGATGGAGAGAGAGTGGTTTTGGAATATGCCAGTAAAGCATTCTCAGCCACAGAGAAACGGTATCCAATAATTGAACAAGAGGCTTATGCTATTATGTTTGCCGTTGAGCGCTGGAAACATTTCTTATTAGGAAAAAAATTCACGTTGTACACCGATCATCGGCCGTTGGCCTGGCTGAAAACAAAGAAGGATTGCCGTAGAAAGCTGGGTCGATGGGCATTGCGACTCTCTGAGTTCGAGTTTGAGATCAAATACATCCCAGGATCGGCAAACAAGGATGCTGATTGTCTATCACGTGCGGTGGCTAGTATTTCGCCATCTGAGGAGCATCTAAGAAGAGAACAAGAAGCGGACGAAAGCTTTGTGAAGGAAAGGCAAGACGAACCGTCCAAGTTCGATATCCGGCAAGGAACTTGGTACAAAGCGAATCAGGACGGCTGGCGAATGTGGATCCCTAAGTCTTACCGAAAACAGATTTGGGATGAATTCCACACGAACCTGGGACATGTTGGGCAAGCCAAGGTGAAAGAGTTGGAGAGTGCAAGATATTATTGGCCAAAGATGCGAGAGCACATTCGTTTGTGGTCAAGAGAGTGAGAGGAGTGCGCCAAGAAGAAAGATTTCTTACCTGCTCCTCCAACTGCCCCAATGGTCATGGTGGATTACAGCCGGTTAGAACCTATGGAAAAAGTCGCTATTGATGTCGTTGGTCCATTACCGTGTGCCAACACCGGTGAAAGGTATCTCTTGGTGTTTCTGGACTGTTTCACCAAATGGACAGAAGCCAAAGCCGTTCCCAAGTTGGGGGCTCGAGTTCTGGTGGAATGGTTCAGAGTCTATATTACCCCGGTTCGGTGTACCACGAGAGTTGGTGTTAGATCAAGGATCCGATATGGCTTCGAGAGAGTTTCGTGAATTTTGTGAAGATATGGGAATCACACAAACGTTTACGGCTCCTTATCATCACCAATCAAACCCCGTGGAGAGGGTGAACAGGTCACTGATGAATTTATTGCGAATGCATGTGAACGAAAAACAGACTGATTGGCCGTCTCATGTGCCAACTGTGCTGTTCGCATACCGCGGGCCCTCCAGCCAATGGTCCCTACCTACTCAGGGTCGTCTCAGTGGAGGTGAGACTGTTGATAATGCTGATGGCACCGCCATCCGGGCAATTGCCAAGGATCTTCATTCCGATCAAATTATCATGAATGAGCGGGCAGAGGCCTTTTCCCACCTTTGCCATTGGAAATGGAATTCATACACTTCACGTAATGTCGACCTCAACTCAAGTGACGCTTCATTCAAGAACGGGTTTCCAGCAGACACCCAGAATTTCATTGCGCATGCATTAGTAGCTGCATATGAGTAACCATAAGGTTGACGGGCAACATAAAGTCCCAGGAGCAAGAAACGTTTTTTATTCATGGCGAATGGTTTAGTTGTTGGGACGGCAAGGGAGTTTGAGCTTCTTTGATTTGATGATTCCTTACCTTCCTCCCCATGTCCGTCTGGTCAAAGAAGCCAGGCAATGGATTGGCATGAATAGCAAGACTCACCCATTGCCTCCCTAGGGAGAATATCTACGAACAGTTAGCATTTGGATTATTGTTAGGAAAATTCAGTCGAAACCACTGCCATTGTGCTCACTCCTTACCATTGGGCTGGCTGTGGGGAGCCAACTGGGGCAAAAAATCCGTCCAAGTGGATCCACAACGTGGCAAGTTCTCAATAACTGGCACGAAAAGGGCCGATTAAGTTACGATTGTGGACCTCTTACATTTTTGCTAGATTGCCATATCTGAACCAAAATGCCATCAGGGCAATTGATTGGACAGACACCACGAGCGTGGATGGAGGTAACGGCGACCGTAATATCAATGGTCAATCCTCTTCCCTCCAACACTTGATAAAAAGATCAAGCGCTCAATGACGGCTTGCAAGGTGCCTGTTCTAAGGCGGAGTTCTAAAACTTTTTCCGTCCATTCTGCCAAGATTTGGGACAACTTACCAGCCCTTTGGTTCGCTCCAAACGAAACGTGTGGCAACTTCCTGCTGCCAAAGCTCTTTTTATAATCTGCACCCATCTAGCTAGCCCAAGGATACTTGTAACAGGGGATTGGACAAGACATTGCGACACGGAGCGGGAATATCCCTTAATTGGGACACCCATCGTTAGAAGCAAGCCGAGCGAGAGACCTGTCTTCTGACTACAAACAAACAAAACAAGCGCGCAATTTTCATTGTATTTTTTTATTTTAACGTTACAACTAGAAGTAAGTTTTACAAAAGCACAATCCTTGGACCAATTCTTGATGAATATAATGAAACAAACGCACTTGATGTCGCCCACACTAAAGGTCAAACTCATAACTGTCTCAATTTAGCCGTCTGTTCTAAAATTTTTTTCTTTACGTCGGTGTGTTCAGTCTTCTCTTTTTTCCTTCTTTCTCAAGCTAAAGAGGGTGTTAACGCATCAGCTAACATTTCGCAACCTCTCACCTTAGTTGCGCCATGGAAGCATACAAAGAGAGTGGCCGCACTCTTGCACGTGTAAAGGACAACCCTTATGAATTATTTCAAAGAAAAAGAATGACAGAACAGAATATAAACCCCGATCACGCATATTTGACAATAAAAAAGGTAAATTTGCTTTTCATCATAATAGGCAGGACTAGGGAAATACCACATATTTGAATAGAACACTCACAATCATATGCCAACATGTTTTCATTTTCAGGTCCAGAAACGGTACCAAAACCCTTGCCTTTCAACAAAATATATAAATAAGTTTTTTTTAGATGCGAGGTCCTGCTCAAAGACTATTTTTCACCATTACTATCAATATAAAGTCAAAAGACCTGATAAGTGCTGATGTCATTTCCAAAGATGAATGTTGCTTTGCAAGTGTTGCACAGGCCCAGTGGTAAGATGGTCATTGTTAAGCAAAAAGTCAATTTCTTTAAAAGTGAATGTGTTCCTAGATAATTTAACTGTTTATCTGTTGATTCTGTCCAAAACAATAAGGTCATCACTAAACCGTTGATTTTTGACAAGCAATAGGAAACCCCTCAGAGCAATGAATGGGCTCCAATCCATATTGAGTTTGAACCCCAACGCTAAGTACTTCCACTCAATGGGCCCTCACCTGTTGGAGGAGACGTGGCGTATTGGTCCAGCGCAGATCCTTGTTTGAGAGAAAGCCCTGGTTCGAATCTCCTCCCCGACCTTTCTCAAGGAAACTTTTGGACGCTAACCCTGCCCACAGACGGGAGAACCAAACTGATATGGACACGACACTGTCAATCGGAAAAAGTAAAAAGACGAGGTGATGACTGGCCTCGTTGGCCTGGCGAGGCTCATTCCTCCGTCCCTAGCACCCAAAAAAAAAGATCAATCCCGGTTAGAGAGCAAGTCAGTCAAGAAATTGTTGGATGAGATGATCCAAAGATCCATGGCAGGGATGGTGGAACCAACAGATTAGCTTCACCCCTTGTTGATCCAGCAAAGGCCCCATGGCGCTGAAATTTAGCTATAAAGAAAATAGCACATGATGCTATATAAAAGTTTTAAGATCAAACCATTTCAAGACTGATGTGTCTCACTCATTACTATATAATCGTTCTTGAGAAAAAGATCAAACGGTAAAGATTTCCTTTTACACATAGCACGCAGGCTGCCCTGTGGTGCCTCCCAGAGCCACCGTTTGTTATTGTTTACTTTTTGAGGGAGGAGGTGAAAAACGTCCTCTGTTCAAGACACTCTGACGTGTTATGGGCGGCCATGCAATAAACAATATACAATAAGCAATATACAATAAACAGTATACAATAAGCAATATACAATAACACAATGAACAATAAACACACACTTGCGTTTCATTTAAGAAAAAAGAGCTACTATAAAAGGAAGAATAATATGAAGAAATATTATTCATTTGTCAGGATGCGGTGGTATATATATGCTCCGTTACTGTGTCTTCTACTCGGATTTAAACAACGCTGAAGGCAAGTCTTGTGCTTAAAAGGAAATTTCCATAAGATTTCGCGATCGGGATTTTTTTTATAGGATGTGTTGTAAACATGTGGGTTGCATTCTGGTTTTTGAATGGAGGTTCCGGAACTACCTAGCACTTCATCATCTTAAAACCCTGAGGGTTGTCGAGATGAGTGTTCTAGGGCCGGCCTGCGGCAAGTATTTTTCTTTAACGGTCGATCAGTCGTTGCTTATGCTTTTCCTATTGCAATATTGATCGAAGGGCCACAAGTTACGTGACAGGTACAATGAGAAAAGAGGACCCAGATAATCTTTTGCAAAGGTGAGTCCAAGTAGAAAGCACAACTCAGATCTAAAATTTCCAAGTAACCTTGAATTGGTTAAAGCCCAGTTAAAAACGCTAAGGGAGTAAAGGTTCTGCAAGAAAAAAGTTTCTGATGACAAATTTGATTTGTTTTCTTTCCTTTCATAAATTTCAAACATAGTGATGTTACTTTGAAATGATCTCTCTTATTTGAACGTTTTTACGGCTTTGTAGGCTGGGGTCAATTAAAAGTTTTATTCTTTTGTGTGGTATTGCCTTTAATTCATTTTTTTTCAATATGAACATTTATCTACTTCAGAATAAGACCAAGATTGGGCCTATTGATTCTGATGCAAAATGCTCCAAATGCAAGGCTTTAGGCCCTCGGGAATTGGAAGTTCTTCATCTTTGGTGGAATCTTTCAAAATTCCCATACTGATGCCTACCTGCCCACCGTTTATTGGATTTTGATGATTTTGACCCAACTACCAACATGTTTTGATCAACCGACAATCTATTTCAGCAACGCATTTTTCATCAATCTCTTTGTTTGTTGAATCTATGACTTGTTACGAAAATACAATTCCTTCATTCTTACATACTGTAGTTTTAGATGATGTATATTCTAATAAAAAAGGTCGTTACACGTGCGGATGATAGATCTCGTCGTGGGTACTTTCGAGCAATCTCTCATGCCCGACCACTCACGCCCGTTCGTCGTTCAGGGTGGCCACACCTCCCTCCCATCTCGGACGGCGGTCTTTTTTTTTTTTGAATGGCCGAGATCAGACAGAATCCGGGTTTATTTATTATTTTTTTGTTTGGGACGGCCTCGTCCTCGCAGTGTTCCCAACATCCTTTGCTAGGGCCGGTACATCGTTTTAATAAGTTCACATGGACGATTTTCGAGATTCCTCCATCCCCTTCGATTCGCCAGTTTACATCGTTGACTCGTTGAGTCACTTTAAAGGGACCGATCCATTGGGCGCCAGTTTTTTGCTTGTCCCTGAGCGTATTGATGGCGACGGAGAAACACTAGCTCATTGACTTGGAGCTCCGCCGATGTCACTTTCTTGGCTTTGTCATATGCTTCTTTGCGCTTTTCCATGGACTTTTTTAACGCGATGCGGGCCTCCTGGCGATAATGAATCATCCTCTTCTGTAATTCGTCCAAACACGTTGCTGATTCATGAACAAACCCAATTTTCAGATCCAAGGGAAACCTCAGTTGGATTCCCATCAATAGCTCACTAGGCGATTTGCCAATGGACTCATGAATTGTA
>NC_081448.1:10367575-10398161 GCF_007210705.1 Tigriopus californicus
TTGTTATTAGAAGTCCTGGCATTTGCACAAAAACTTTATCAGTATTGTGGGTACCACAGTGTAGAGCTTTGAGCTGTTGGTGTTGCATCTGTTTCTGAGAGTAGTTTGCATAAGAGAAAAATGCTTTCGGATTCGACCTGTCTCTCTCTAGTCTCCTTTTTCAACTTAGTCCTCCCTTGAATCAAATCCAACTTTTTTTAAGGCTAGCCACAACTCCTGGATTCAAATTTCCTATGGAGTCTTTTTCGTTGTTTGTAACTCTTTTTGAGCAATTGCTTTCTAAACTTCGAAATTCTAGCTAATAATGTTCCATCCTTCAGTGGAATGATTATTAATGGGATTGATTAACAGCTCTGCTTCGGTTCAGGGCTTCTAGTCCAAAAAAGTCGTATTAAATGAGGAGATTTTAACTAGGAAGCCTTGAAAATATAAGATTGTCGAAAGAAACGAACACCTTTAATGCCTCTAAAACAAGGATAATTTTTTGCTCGAATCATTACTATGCTTAATGCATTTAGACACAATTCTCATTTTATTGTTATTTCGTTAGTCTGACTTGGTCTGGCTCATTGCTATGTTTCGGCATTTGACAAATTAGTTGCAAATTGCAAAAAAACTGGAAAAAGTAATTGCTGCTGTGCTGTACAGGTTCATAAAGGAACAAATGAAGGGTAATTTTCGTTGTTGTTTTTTTCGTTATAACATCGTACCATTTTCAGGTTTTAGATTAAGTCAAGAGTTACTGTGATTTTGTTGCTTGTAATCCCGCTTCTATTGCCTTGCTAGAATGTTACTCTATACAGATACTGTTCAAATGATGCTCGATGTCTAGTATATCCATCATTGATGGGTGGGGTTGATTGAGATTGGGGCTGGAAATCTAGAAAAATGGGACGGAACTAAAGGGATCAAAAAACCTCCGGTGCTGAATTGATCACAATCAATTGGGAGCCAGCAAATTTTTGGCCAAGTTTAGGACAGATATACGGTTGAAAAATATGTAGCTTATTTAGGTTTCAAGGGTTAAAAAAAGCTATTGCTGAAAGGGAAAAAAATACACGAGAAAATTAATTGGACTAGGCTTGCCCGGGATCGAATTGGGCCAAATAATATTCATTGTTCATGTTATTGTAACTTTTGCTTTATCTTGTGCACTCTGGCTCTTGTTGCCTCGGAGGCTCCCTCATTGGAAGCATTTTGTGTGGTGGCCAAAAATTTTTTTTCTTGAATCTTCTTTTCATAACCCTGTTTACTTCATCTTTGATTGTCTACGTGTTACAAAAGTAACTGAGCTGGATTGTGTTGAAGCATTCTTCCATGACTGATCAGGGATCAATCTGGTTGACATAAAGCGGGAGAGCACCAAGTGAAACGGCAATTACTTTCAGAGAATGAGGAAGTTTTAACACTCAATTAGGGCAGTCAACCATTTGGCTTCTCAAATCTTTTAAAATTTAAAACACAGATACCCAGATATCCATATGTTTTCCCTTAAATATACGTTGGGATCGATCATTAATGTTTCAATTTTTTCCCTAGCATAAGGACTAAAATTGAAAGTGTCTCGATGCATAGAGATCTCTGCATCACCGTCACTGATAATCTGAAACCATCTTGTCATAATGGCATCATATCAAGAAAGACTAATTCAATCCTCTGCCAAGTGAAACGAACCTTCTCAGTGAAAACTCGGGGGTCTTCGTTGACATTTACAAAACGTTTGTAAGGCCACATTTAGAATTCGCTGTTGTGGCCACCCTGAACGACGAACGGGCGTGAGTGGTCGGGCATGAGAGATTGCTCGGAAGTACCCACGACGAGATCTATCATCCGCACGTGTAACGACCTTTTTTATTAGAATATACATCATCTAAAACTACAATATAAATAAAAGTCAAGTAAAATGAATAATCTTCTCGTCTTGAACTGCTGGGATTCCAATCCCGGTAGCGGTAAGGAAGTCCGCAAAAAAAATACGAGGACCGTCTGGGAAATGAGCAGAATAAGAGAGCGTTTTACGGATACGTCAATTTTAAGAAAAAGTCAAAGAATCATGTTGGACCGTTGAGGAAAAGAGGAAAAGAGCCAAAATATGGCAACTATATCAAATAATTTTTTCATATTGGTTTTTGGCAACCCCTCCTCACCAAGTCGGGGATGACAAACGCTCATAAGCAACTAAAGTTTGAGGACAGTACAATATATTGCACAATGACGTTCTGAAAAGGATCCAAGCCCTTAAGAATTCAGGAGCGAAGGGTCCGGATGGTATTCTGAGCATGGTTCTGAAAAGACTGGAAAAAGTGTTGCTATCCCCTTCGCTATGGTATTTAACCAATCCTTGCATCAGGGTGTGGTTCCCCAGATGTGGAGGAGAGCTGACGTTTGTCCGCTACACAAGGGTGGAGACAAGAAAATGGCAGAAAATTATCGCCCAATCTCGTTGACCAGTGTTCCATGCAAAATTTTCGAAGGCATTATGAAGGATCGCATACTATTACATGTTGAAGAAAATGCAATCATTTCGGATAATCAACACGGTTTTAGAAAGGGAAAGTCGGACGCGACCAATCTAATTCAATTCAAAGAGTTCCTAACTCGTGCACTAGAGGATGGAGAGTCAGCCAACGCTATTTACCTGGACCTTGTAAAGGCACCTGACAAGGTGGACCATGCCATATTGATAAGAAAACTCGAGCTTGTGAACATTCCGGCCTCAGTTATTTCGTCGATTCGACAGTGGTTGTGGCATCGACAACAAAGAGTCGTTCTAAATGGAAAATTTTCATCTTGGCGAAATGTAACTTCGGGCGTTCCTCAAGGAAGTGTTTTGGAGCCATTTCTCTTTCTTTTATATGTGGAAGATTTGGGGCGAGATCTTTCGTCAAAAATTTTAAAGTTCGCCGATGATACAAAGCTCTTTCGGAGTGTGAACTCGCTTGAGGATCACTCTTGTCGGCAGGGAGACTTACGAGTAAATCGTGTATTGGAATGGGGGCAGATGGAGTTCAACGAGGAGAAGACTTCGGTGATGGTATTTGGGAAGGAACGTGTTCCAGCCATTTACATGTTAAATTCGAAAATGATTCCGTTGGTCCAGATACAGCGCCGTCTTGGAGTGCTCTTTGATCCCACCCTGAAGTTTAGCGCGCACTCGTCCTCCGTGGCTCTAGAAGCAACCCGTATGAGCGGCATCCTGAGATGTCATTTTGAATCGCGAAAATCAAAAACCTTAATTCACAACTTCAAGCTCAAATGCTATGCTTCCCTTCAATCTGGACAAAGAGCTAGTCACCTTGTCTCCAGACACGGCAGATCAGCTCAAAATGGTATGCGAAACAGCTTTTAACGCATAAAAAGTTCGATTTTCAATCTATGAAAAATTGTCACATTTTGATCATAATTTTTTTTTTTTTGCGGACTTCCTTACCGCTACCGGGATTGGAATCCCAGCAGTTCAAGACGAGAAGATTATTTATTTTACTTGACTTTTATTTATATATATTATTTGATCGACCAACGAATTGGAGTTGGCTGATCTGGCTCATCCTTGAATATAAGGTTGATCCGGAATTTTAGTCAAAAACTTGTCCAAGTCTGACTTAAATCTTGCTACTGGATCAACCCCTACATAAACCCTACGAATATTTGAGGGCAGCAAATTGAACAATGAAGGAGCCCGAGAAAGAAGAGAGTTGGACTTCATTGTTTTAACTAGCCTGGATTCTCGAGGGCTTGAAGGTGCTCTCAAAACGCACATTAAGCCTCTACGGTCACTACAATTGACCCTAAATCCTGGGTTGGGACAAAGCTCATGAATGCTTTTGAAAACGTACAATATCAGATACCTTTCGTACCTTCTCTGAGTACTGTACAATCCCAACCTTTCTAACCTCTCCCAATACGAGAGCTCTCTCATATCTTCAATGTTCCTAGTAAAACATCTTTGGACCTGCTCGAGCTTTTGCAAACCTGCTGAACTAATTGGAGCCCAAATGGGAGAGGCATATTCAAGATGCGGCTGAACAATCGACTTGTACAGAGTTAGCATCGTGACACTATCTCTGGACTTAAACGTGCGATATATCCAACCACATGTTTGAAAAGCCTTACCAACTTTCAACTGGATATGCTCATCGAACTTTCCATTATCTTGGAGGACTACACCTAAATCCTTCATGGATGAGACCTGCTCAATGTCCTTACCTTCATCATCTAATAGTGGAGTGTCTAATGGCGTCGACCCAAAGGTCATTGAGCGGAATTTCATTCCATTCAAGGCCATGTTACTCGCAGCAACCCAGGAATAAATTTGGTCTAGGACCTTTGCCAGACAACCAGAATCCTGACCATTCCTACCAACTACCAATTTTGTATCATCAGCATAAGAAGAGATACTGACATTACTACTACCAAGCTTCTGAAGCGGAGCAATGAAGATGATGAAAAGGAGAGGGCCCAAAATGGAGCCCTGAGGGACACCCGACTTGACATCATGTATGTCACTAAGGGATCCCTCAACCTTAACTAATTGTTTCCTACCACAAATGAAACTTCTTAGCCAATTGAGAACCTTGCCTTGGATCCCAATCTCATGGAGCCTGTTAACTAAAAGGCCATGATCTACCTTGTCAAAGGCCTTGGCAAAGTCGAGATAAACTACATCGACTGATTCATGGCTCTCCAGTCCCTCAATAACCTGCTCTATATGTTCAATCAGTTGGGTAACCGTGCTAAAATGTGCTCGGAACCCATGCTGGCTAGGAGGAAGGACTTCATGGATATCAAGAAATTCAACAAGTTTGAACTTCATGATCTTCTCAAACACCTTCGCAATATTCGAAGTGAGAGAAATTGGCCTGTAGTTACTGGGGAGTGACTTATCTCCCCCTTTGAAAATTGGAACAACATGAGCTACCTTCAGAGAAGAGGGGAACTTGCCCTGGTCCAAGATGCAACGCATCAAGTACGAGAAAACAGGAGCAAGAACCTGTGAGCATCTCATCAGAAACTGAGATGTCACTCCATCAGGGCCAGGGGAGCTCGAGAGTCTCAAGTCCCTGATGGCCTCTAAAGCATCCTGATCTGTGACTACAAGATCATCTAAATGCTCAGCTTGACAAGCCTTGCCAGTCCCAACAAACTCATCAATAGAGCAATGGACTGTTGCTCCTAAACTCAGTGGAGTTGAAAACACACTAGAGAACTGATCTCCAAGTATGTTGGCCATAGTCCCTACATTGTCTATGGCTTCCCCATCGACCTCAAAAGGCCCTACGGGGTGTTTGAAACCTTTTGAAATTTGAAACCTTAATTGTCACATCAATCTTTATAACATCTGAGCACCCAGTCGTAGAAGATTAATGTGCGTTTTGAGAGCACCTTCAAGCCCTCGAGAATCCAGGCTAGTTCGAACAATGCTATGAAGTCCACTTCTCTATTTTTTCGGACTCCTTCATTGTTTAATTTGCTTCCCTCTCATATTCGTAGGGAATACGTAGGCCTTGTTGATCCGGTAGCATCTTTCAAGCGAGACTTTTTTCCTATTACACATTTTATATGACCTTTCATCGTAATAGTACTATTCCCTTTAGTTTTTTAGAAAAGCCCGCGAAAAAACAAACCAAAAAAAATTAAATAAATGTTTCGATGAGTGTTCGCCCTGTGAGATAATGAGATCGATTAAAAGCTAAAGCTACAGTACCAATGATTCAATTCAAGTTAAAAAATGTAGTAATTTATCCAAAGGATTGGCCAAAAATTGATCCAAAAGCCTTTATTTCTCACTTTGTATATTCTTTAACCGGGCCAGAATATGCAAGAATTTAAATGATGGCTAGGTCCGCCGTTCGAGTCGATATAATCCACTAAAGAAGGGGGAGGGAGACCTAAGATCGAACCCATGAACCCGGGCAAAACTCGGTCGCGCGTTAACCAACTGCACTACAACCATCTTATTGGTGGCTACAAAACCTTAAAAATTAGGATCTTCTGTAACTTCCAACAAAACCCAGATCAGGCACAATTTTATTTGATATTGAGATTTTTGAGCTTTGAGACTTTCGTCGAATAATAACCTGATCTAGTTTGATTTATAGATCTAATTACTGAATCCAAAACCTCCAGACTCGTTGAACAAGTGCTGGGGCGAGTCCGGTACAATTCGGGCATGTGAGAGTTCTTCGATTTTCTGAGTTTTTCCTGGACTCACCGGGTTCCGACTTTACCCCCTTAAAAGGGCTTCATTCGGGCAGAGGACTCGATTCCTTTCTGAAACACTCCAATCCGGCCAATTTCCACAATCGAGTAAAAGACTAGAGTTCAGCCTTGCCCCAGCTCTACACTAAACCACGGATATCTAGAATCCCACGGGTATTTAGAATCTTTCCACAGGTCCTTGACTGAACTAAGAATTTACTTGGTCAATTAAGGAATGTCCTTTGGACGGTACAAATCAAAATCAATTGATGCAACCTCTCTTTTCCTCTATTCGAAAGGTATGTGATACTGTGTGTTTTCAAGAGCATTTTTGACCTTTTCCTCAAAACGTGCAAAACGTGTGTTTTCAGAGCACCTTCAAGTCCTTGAGAATCCACGTTAGGTCGATCAAAGAGTCCTCTTCTCTTCTTTCTTAGGCTCCTTTACTTTACAATTTGCTTCGCTCAAATATTTCCAGGAAATATGCAAGGGTTGACGCCGTGGCATTATTCATAGCTATGACGGATTTGGACAAGTTTTTGACCAAAATTCTCGACCAACCTTACGTTAAACGCTGGCTAGATCCGCCAGCTCTAATTTGTTGGTGGAGCAGAGAGTATCTTAAGCAGTCTTCAATTGATAAAATAACTCTTTCAACATGAATTTCTGGGGATTTCTTTCCGAGTAGCGGTAGGGAAGACGAAAAAACCACAACGTTGAAATGCTTTATCCACCTTCAACTGGATATGGTCATCGAATATTCCATTATATTAGAGGACTTACTACCCCTTAATCGATAACTATAAGGTCGTGATTGTGAAGATGGACACAACTGCAGACGTTATTGTTCTACAGAATGGGCCCAAACACTACAACCCTCTACATAAATAAATCTGGCTCATTTATATATGAGTGCTATGGCAAAGTCTAGAATGTCAAAAACGCCTAGATGAGACTGGCGATGGCCACCCAACATCAAGGAGTGGGCAGACTAGTAGTCATTAGATTAAAGGTCTTGGAGAGGGCAGTCAAAGGCTAGATCCGGAGAAAATCCAGGAGGATCAGTTCGGAAGTTGGCCAAGGAGAACGATGTCAACAAAAGACAATGAGGAATGTTGTTGGTGATCTCAGGGTGAAATTGAGAGTCGCCCTTGTTCGCCTGTTATAAATGTTTTTAGCAAGCTTTTGTTGCTTATTTAGATTTTCGATCATATTGTGCACCATAATTTTGTTGTTTTGTTGATTCTTTTGATGTTCAGAATTGTCTGTTTTTTCCATTAACTTGAAAGAAAAATTTGAAGATCTTATATTCGAAGTGATAAAAGATCATTATCTATCAATGAACTTAATGCTGGACTGGCAGAGTATAGTTGTGTCTTTGCCCTCCAAAGAGATTTTACTTAAGAGCAGGAGACGCTAGTCTACAAATATAGTCTACATTATATGGACATGAAACAACTGACCCAACTACTCAGGACATGCAAATCAAAACAAAATTAACGTAGTCTGGTAATTGTGTTTTAATCTCGCCTTTCAAGACTACATCATTCGAACCATGGAAAAACGTGTTGATCTAGATGTGATATACAATGTGTTTTGCGAAGAGGGACAAAAGTGATAGGCAGGCTCGTTTTTCTATTGAATCATGAGCCAACCCACCCTCTAACACAGCGAAATACCTGCCGAATTTGTGACATTTTTGACTTGCTTGTGCATAATTTCCTGATTTGAAGCGAAAAAGCCGGCACTAGTATTACGAGGGTTGTCTTTCTACTTAAAACTCTCAACGAATACTTGAAATTTGCTACAATTTATTCCTTTGCAACGGTTTGCAAAAGATATGGTATTATTTCTCATCTGTCTCATAAGTTTTGTCAATATTTTCATTAATGATTGTACAGACTCTAGAGGTTTGAAAATAATTTGGCGTTTTATTATTATTTTCCTGCGCTTCAAAATAAGCCAAGGATACATTACTTCAAAATCGACGCCGCCTCCGTCTGATTCTTAGGCACGAATCTGACAGTTCCACCCGGCATTCAGGGGCGGCATCCGATTGAAATTCCTCTCCCGTTTGTCTGGCAATAGGGTTGTTAATGTTTGCATTGAATAACGGGAGACCAGTCAATGCGTTGCACTGGACCGGAGATATTCCATCACGGCAACTTGAATTACAGTCCTCTTCCGAAGAGCAACGTCGTCGGGCTCGAACTCGGATTCTGACCCCATAACGCCGTTCGACCTCAATAAAGTTGAGCCGAACGTTGGACTGGTTGTACAAAGAAGCTGGTTGCTTATAATATCCATCTCTACGGGCCTGGCGAAAGCCCCAAAAACGCCGAACCTGATGCCTTAACCGACCCAAACCGGACATGACTGAGTGTCTCAAGCTCTGGACAATCCCTCTTTTGAACCTTGGCTGGCGTCGATTCAGGAAATCTACCTGATCTGCTGGATCGAACCCGGCCACTGTGATGGATTGGTCGTCTGTTTCGGAGAAGATCACCCCCACAGCATCGGCTCTGGTTCGGGCGTTTTGAAAGGGGGGAAAAATTGCCACCGGAACCAATCCATCGGGCACTAATCCTAAGGATTCAGCTGAAGCTCCATCCGTGACGAAAGGTAAGGCACCCCCTCCAAATTGACCGGGTTGGGGCACACCCCTAGGGGCAAGCCCTAATTCGGGGAAGACGTCAATGGCATTGACAATTCGCAATGGTTGTACCACTGGTTGTGGAGCTATAGGAGCTGGAGGTGGGGGTGGGGGAGCGTTTGGCCTTACTCCGACAGCGATGGCAGCTGCTGATGCAACCCCACCGGCTACGCCAAGCACTAAGCAATCATTTGCCGAGGTGACAGGCAAACTAGCCACTAATTCGCACACCTGGCGCTTCTTTCTTTTTCGTTGGCATGAGGAACTCGAGGGACATGTAGTGGTAACCGGAGACGCTGCACTTGATTGAGCAATTTGATTCGTAGCGCAAGAGTTGAAAAACCCGCAAACTTGTCGGGTCTTTCTTGACAGTGTCTTGGGCTTTTTCCTTTCTTCTGAGCGTCTTTTGAATCTTCGATGTCGTCGAACAACATCAAAATCAGTTGCATCTAAATATTCCTCATCTTGAAGGATTTCCAAGGCTCTTTCGTAAGTAAGATCTCGCCCGGTTATGATTTGGTCACAAACGCGTTCCAGACAATCATCGCTACTCAAATCAGGTTGAGGGGCTTGGACTAAAGGCGCAGGAGGCGGAGTAGGTGTGGGCAATTGATTTAGATTGACAGGGATGCCTTGCTGTTGTGGGCCTGTTGGCACAACGGGGGGAGGGACAACCGCCACAGGTAGGAGAATATTGGGCTCCTGCCCTGCTCCATCATCAGTTTGAATATTTGGGTTAAGGGGCTCGACAGGTTGTTGCCCTGTTATGTCCTCGGGTTGATTGATTGCATTCGGTTGTTGCAGTGATGGTTGAGGTGCTCCATCAGTCCGTATATTTGAGCTTGATTGTTGAAGAGTTTGGATCACCTGCCCATCAGCTGGATTATTGGCAAATGTCGATCCCACATCAATCGTTGGTTGGAGGTTCTGAATGAGAGGTGGCACTATGGAGGTGAAGGTCGAAGGCGAAATTGATGCTTGAGAAAACGGATCGATACCTTGATTCAATCTCAAATTATCGTCTTGGCCGTCACTGATCAAACTTGGAGGATTGAATATAACTGGCCCGTTGGAATTACCTGAAAAGAGGTAATCCATACTTTAAATTTCCAATGCCCATCCAATGTAATTCAAAAGTTAGATCAAATTTACCCAAAGAAGGCAACGATGTCTGTACTCCTTGATTTGTGGGAGAGATCGTTTGGGTTGGAACTGTCTGGATTGGGCGGGTGTTGGTTAAACCAAACTGGACATTGTCAGGAGGAGTTGTTGCACTTGTCGTTGGAGGACTACTTTGACTGAACTCCCCATTTTGTCCAAGGAATGGGTTCACTATCGAACTTTCACTCACAATATTAGAAAATCCAAATTGCGAGAATGGAGTCAGTTGTTGGAAGGAAGGGGGCTCTCCAGACTGTAAATCGATGATTGAATTGCTGAATGGCTGCTCAATTGTTGGAACAATATTCTGGTTGATTGGAACCGTATTCTGGTTGATTGGAACCGTATTCTGATTGATTGGAACCGTATTCTGGTTGATTGGAACCGTATTTTGGTTGATTGGAAGCGTATTCTGGTTGGATGGAATCGATCCAAAATTTGATGAACTGGATTCTAATTGCAGAACTTCAGCACCAGGACGACCTGAGAAAGCCGGCTGGTCATCTTGCACACTAATTTGATCGGAGAACCCAAACGCGATTGTGGCTCGAGTTGGAGATATTGATGCCGAGGGAGGTTCCAGTGATACACCTTTGGGGAAGTTATCTTGATTCAGGTTTTGAATTTGCGCACTTACAATTGGTGATTGATTGACAATAGCAAAGTTAGAGGTAGAGGTCGGTCGAATTGCAAATCCAAAATTAACTTGTGGGAGAATTGAATTCAGCGCAAAGTTTTGATCCTTGTTTTGACTAGGTATATATGCCGGAAGATCGTCGGAGAAAACGAGTTCATTCCTCCCCTGTTGGGCGCATGCCAAGCAAAGCCCCGCCACGAAAATCTGGAATTGAATTGTCCCTTCGATAAAGAAAGGATCTCAAACACCTTGCCTGAGCAATTCATTTTGAATACTTACGCCAAGAACGCCCCACATTTTTGTGTACTTTTTGATTAAATGTAATGCCGTTTGTCTAAATATCCCATGCACTCAATTGTTCCACATTGCCAGACTTGATTAAACTCAAGCTGATGTTTCCATAGCAATATCATCAAGCGTTCAACTTACACGAGGATACTAACTGTTGGCTCATTTTTCTGCGGAAGAAGATGCTTGATTTCTCGAAGGGCCCTCCTCGTTGTCCGGTCGAGAAATCTATTCAAACCTGGATCTGCACGGTACAATGGCGCTTCGCTCCTATCTTGTGTAAAAGCGCTCACTAGTATATCCAGGACGATGTTAAGTTTCATTTGGGGATTACGCTCTTTGGTAGAGTGTAGGAAATCAAAGTCCGAGATATCGGTAGTGTGGAAGCCCTGACTCAGCCAAAATTACAATGCAATACATAAATGAAGTAAAAGCACAAGGCTAGGCTTTGGTTCCTTAGCTACTTGCTTTTTGTTTTGCGTGCAAAGCGAGGCTGGCTTAGTTAATTCTTTTTTTTTTGGGGGGGGTGGGGTTACCTTGCCCTAGTAGAAGTTGCATGTCCAATTGCTCAAAGTAAAAATAACTAATATATCTTACTTAGTTTCAAACTCAAATAATATTAGATCCAGATACGAATCAGAGTTGGTGGGTCTGGCCAGCCCTTAAATAAAGGGGTGATCAGGAAGTCTTTTCAAAAACATATGCAAGTCTAACTTAAATCCTGCTGCAGGATCAACTGCTTTATAATCCCAGGGAATAATTAAAGGAAGCAAATTGAACAATGAAGATTGAGCATTTAAAAGATGAATGGAGAACTTCATTCTCGAGGGCTAGTAGGTGCTCTCAATATACACTGTGAGCTTCTGCGGTCCCTGCAATTGACATTAAAACTTGGATTGGGATAAAACTCATGGATGCTTTTAAAAATGCTTCCATGAGCTTTTAGAAGTATTCATGAAATTTGTCCAAGCCTAGGTTTTTTGGGCCAGCTTTATTTGAGTTTTGATACAACTTTACTAAAAACTCAAAAATTAATCAATTAAATTTTGAACATTCATTTTAAAGATCTTGTCATTTTGGGGCATTTTTGATCAATTCAGGTGCTTTTCCCAAATTTCTCCAAAATTAATAATTTTTTATTTCAAGTAACCCTCTAATCGGATATTTTTCTGTCAAAGTGCTACACAAAATAACATTAATAATGCATATTGACATAATTCATGCATTTTGATACCTAAATACTTCCTTCGTTTTGTACCTTTTGGCTCCGGAAAATCAGCTCTGCCTCCAGTGTTACAAACCTGATCGTAACTCTCTGAAAAACCTTAACTACGGGTAGTTGAACTTTATCAGTTTCAAATTTTTCAAAAATAACAATTTTGGATAACGTTTAATAAATTACTTTTAGGTTTTTCAATACTTGGCCTATTTATGCATTGTTTTCTTTTTTTTCTTTACATTATATATATTTTCTTACTCCTTTTTGGGATTAAATATTTTATGAACATTTCACCTCTAAAACGTAAATATTTTCGGGGTCTCTAAACATTACTTTAGCCCTTCAGGCATCCTTGCTTTAATCAACACGCGATGGTTTAAAAGCCTGATCCAGTTTAAACAAAACTGCTAACACATCCTTGGATCTTTGTATTTCACAAAATCGTAAATAAATTTGATATTATTGGCTTAAGGGCTTCTAGCTCAGGTCAAAAACTTACATGCCTGAAAAATGTAATAAGCTGAGCTTTTGAAAAAGTTAGACACCAAGGAAAGGAAGAAAAAAAAGACCAGATAAGAAAACGTTAATGGAATGCAAATGCTAGACACCTTTTTAGTATAACTATCTATGACAAATTGACATTCGTGAGCGGGTCAATAATAGTTCAGTTGAGCAGGGAAGTGCAGTTTTCCTATCGAGTGTCTTTCGAGCGTCAAGCGTCTATCCAGAATTAAGCCTCAGTTTTTTTGGTTTGATTTTTCACGGGCTTTTAACCGCTACAAGGAATGCAATCCCCAGTACTGTTAAAATAAGAGGTCTTATTTCGTCTATTTTTCCTCTTTTAAACTTTATATGATTTTTGGTCTACCAACTAATTTGATTAAGCAGACCAAGCTAGTCCTTGATTGAATGATATGTTGGGTTGATGTGGAATGCTAGTTGGAAATTTGTTCAAGTCTAACTTGAAAGAAGCTACCGGATCAACAGCACCTACGTCTATCATACGAATTCATACTAGAAGGAAGCAAATTAAACAATAAAGGAGCTCGAGAAAGAAAAAGTTTTTCAAAATACGATTTTGGGATTTCTTTAAATCCTAAATGCTCTTTTGTTGTAGACTCAAAGACAAACACTGAAAATTGACAAAAATCAGCCAATTATTATCTACTTAAATATCATTGAACTTACCAACGGCAAGAATGCCTAGGAATGCTGGAGTGACATTCTACTATAAGCGAACCACAATAAGCAATTATTTACAATAAATCACAGTCAAACGGTTAGATGAAAAAATAACTTAAAGTTGGATAACAAATTGGTTTTTGATAATTCAATTTTCAACAATGTTCTAAGGTGTGGGTACAACTCAATCTTTTGAAATTCCTATTGAGCAATATTTTCGGAGAAGCTAAAATATCTTCAATACACTTGTTATCCTCTAACAGAGCGCTGTTTCATATCGTTCTTTTTTATTCTTGTCTGGAAGCCGACTTATTGCAAACCTCAAAGTGCTGCATGTCAAATTTGGGCACATTGAAGCAAGCCTTGGAAGCGTTTTGGGTGCCTCTTCTTTGAATGATGACAGAACTGCGTACACCCGCTCAAAGGGCAATCAGGCACAAATTGAAAGGAGAGAGGTGACCCTCAGGAGGTCAAAAATACACACACGTGTAAATCTGACCCGATCGGTGGTTCCTTTTCATAGATGAGTACACAATCACGAGCAACTAGAGACACTGTTCTAAATCCACGACGTAACTGGAGTCGGACACCAATAGAAAGGCTGGATGAGTTCAATTTATATGCGTTATATAATTTTGCTTTTTAGCCATCATTTCATTTATTGGCTAGCTCTAAGAGGTAGTATATTTACCATAGGCGAACTGACTAAGAAACCCCAATGACTTTCAATTTATCAGTCTTACTGTGTCACATATTTACCTCTCTACAAATACCCAACTTAGCATTAGATGTATGGTATATGTATGCCTTCTCTGGAATTCATTTCTTGCGGAGCAGGCTTTTTTCATCAGGCAAGCGAGACAGAACAACGAGGAATCTGTTTTTGAATGACCCGTCCAAGCGCTTACGTAGATTGAAGATGAGACTCCGTCTGGATATAAGCAATGAAGAAGACGGAGGAAAAATAAATGGTGGTTGTGCACAAGAAAGAAAAGGATTGTGCGTTATTATCTCGGCCCCCAAGGTCCATACTCATTGTTGTGATTTGTCGGGGATCAGGAACTGAAATTGCATGAAATTTCAAAGAATGACTGAACAGCAACCGGCCATAATTTAGGACATTTTTTGATGTGAAATGTTTTCCAAAACGGACGAACGAACTCCATGACATTTGATAGCCAGCAAACTATTTCATTGGTAGTTTTTTTATTGTAGTTAGTGATGGACAAAGGGATCCCAACACTAAATGGAACACGTAGTACGGGTGATATCAACGCCCACAAATCATTGCTAAAGCGACATAAATTGATTAATTCAGTTATTGGCTTCATTAGACTTTCAAAATACTTACGAAGTGCCTACCGTAGACCATATTTTGAAAAAATACTCCACTATGGAGCGGGAGTAAATCGTCAGATTAAATGTGAATTTTTGACCACTGCCTCCTCTACGACGAACATGACATTTCTTGTCAAGGAGTCTTCATAAGGTAAAAAAACTGATAATGCACTACTATATCGTGGACGGCTTAAATGTCGACAAAGTCAAAAAAAATTCCCAAATGTTCAACCGGCGCACATTTTATACAAAGCTTAATGAAAGCTATCTTTTTGATTAATCCAGAATAATTTGCATGAAATGGTACCAAAGTGTATCAAAATGCCAGTCCCTAGCAATAAGATACAGTAGATTCGATTCTGCTTGTCCTTCATTTAAATTAGTTATAAACTTAACAACTACCTGAATCCTGCGGTACTTTTCATTAAAAAAGGAAGGAAAAAAAAGAACATTATTGTTGTATTCAATCCGCTACCAATTAGCAGCGAATAAACCACTGTGATCGCCACTATGACAGTATAAATGTAAGTGGAAAAATTATGTCAAGTGCAACTAAATTGGGAAATGATAAGTCCAAAATCGCTTGAATCAAATCAGTTTTGTTTTGAGAATTAAAAGCAACTGTGCAATGACTGGTGTATTTCATCTACCATATATCTTCCTACCGGACAATCATTAATCACTGTACGAGCACTTTCAGCCGAAGGGTATCCTTTTCGTACCAAAAGCCTCGCCGCAGGACTTCCAGTCTAACAATTCCCAGGTCATCATTTTCTTCAAGGACACGATTTCTCTTAAAAAGGGGATGAATTTACTGTGATGATCAGGATACTCACTTGTATCAGCAGTGTTTTGTATCCTTTCACATCAAGGCGTTTCAAACTATATTTTATATTATCTTATCACAGAGGTTTAACTGACCAAAAATGGACCGCACCGTCTCGCAAGCTTCTGCATCAAGCCTATTTCTTAGATATATCTTCGCGAGACCTTGACAAAAGCTGAAAAACATTACCACGCTTTGACGGGGCAAGCGTCTTGGTTTGAGTATGGCCCCCAATGTGACCCCCACCGAACGCACTTACTATCTCGAAGAGGCATCGTAAAGCGGTATTTCCCCCTCAGTGTCTAGCTTTGGAAGGCAAAACTATATTGAAGATGGCTCACGTGGTTGGGTAGATTAGGTGGGCACCAGAAAGAAGATTAATGCTGAGTGGGGTTTAAGCAAGACTAGTCAGAGATTGCAGGTCAATAGTGCTGTTTCACATATGTGAGCCAAATCAGAGTCTCATGAATCTTCTACGAAATCTATTGACTTGATAAAGACTACTATGCCGTTAGCTTAGAGATAGTATTGTATTATAATTTTTTATAAGCTTCATTCTAGAGCAATGCCAGGAGATGATTTTTGTCCACTATTATACGTTAGGTAATAACCATGAAACCACGAAAAGAAGAAGAAAAAAGAAATTGAGGGAATTTAAATCAAAATGAAAACTTTGATGAGGATGTGAACGAGCAAGACTAACGAATAGATTAGTGTGCTTGTATTGCATTGCAAATCCTCGTTTGCTATAGAATATTGATACTAAAGATGAAAAAAAAGTACTGAGAATCTTGAGGTCTATTGTCTACATATTCATCTGAAGAGTCGAATCTTTGGCAGTTATTGTCACATCACTAAAGAAGGGTGACCTTCCCTGACTGAAGGATAATATCAACGGGATTTCAAGTTCCTCAACACCATAAATGAGCAAATGAATTGTAGGGGTACGTACATCCACAATGTCGACGATAAAAGTCTCCATTTTTCAATTATATGTTCCTTTATTATGTTCTAAGCGATGAAAGTTTCAATTTTGGTTGGATCAAAGCGAATGAATATCGTGCATCACTCGTTACTTGCTAAGGTGTAAGGTATATTTCTAGGCCAGTAAGATTAAATAGCTAAATGATGCAATATATTTTTCAGCTTTGAAACTTAATCTCGGAGACGACTCAGAATCCATGGTAAATATTCTCTCACATTTAAATACACGCCCGGAGTTCCTTTTCCACAAGCATTGGCCCCATAGGACACAATTCCTTTGATGTACATCACGTCTCTGGATCTATCGTGAGCAATCAAAGGACCACCAGAATCCCCGTTACAAGAATCTCCTCCTAAATGAAAAGTGTTATTGTGAAAAGTGAAATGATTGAAAACAAGGAAAAAGGTCATCTTCAATATTGACTTACCATTTCGTCCAGCTGCACAAATGTGTCTTGTTGGATGAACACGTTCGAACTCCTTGAAGCTCCGGCAACGTGAATACGGGATGTTCTCGAGCTCAGCATAAAGCAGATTGTTACTATTGACGCTGAATCGATCCAAGTTCTTCCGAATGATGCCGAGGTTGTTCGAGTATCGGCCCCATCCAATCACCCGTAGATCTCCAACAGCTTCCTGCTTCCACGGAAGACACGCCGGACCCACTTTGATATCAAAACTGTCGTAAACTGTCTTAGCTAAGCTGGGTAGCCTGATCAAGGCAATATCATTGCCTTGACCGAACACGCCCTCCGGAGTATAGTCCTCATGAACTTGTACATCAGAGCTGCGGATGGTAAACCTTTGAACCAATGGACAATCAAAGCAATCCCGATCCTTAGAAGTATCTGTTTCTCCCAATACGACTTGCCGGATTGGAATCTTGTTGGACTGGCAATGAGCCGCTGTCAAAACATAGCGTCGATTGATCAAGGTTCCGCCGCAGCCGTAAATGATTTTCCCGTTCCGTTGTTGCAAACCCAATAAGGCCATGAAAGGAAACTCGCCCACCTTGGCGATCTTCCCACCCGTTATATAATCCGTATTGAAGCCATATCCGCATTCTCCCAAAGATGGATCGGGGAGCCACAATCCTGAGGTCCAATCCGAGGCTCTGACAAAGTCGGATCTCTGCGTCGAAAAAGTTTTGATAATGAAGGAAGTAGTTACAGGTGTCGTCGTCGTCGTCGTTGTTGTAGTTGTAGTTGGTGTGATTGTTGTGGTTGTCGTGACGATAGTTGGCCTGGATGTTGGAAAGAGTCTTCGGGGGGTGGATATAAATCTTGGTGGCTTGGTTGTTCGCCGAAATGACGGTCGAGTGGTTCGTCGTGGAAATTTTTGCTCCTCTACCCTGGGCTCGCCAAAGTGGACCTGATCTTGTGAGGGATTAGAGAATGGTTGGCAGTTCACTTTGCAATGTCCCCAATTGCCTTGGCCGCCAATATGAGTGCCATTTGGGAACGTTTTGGTTGAGCACCATGGTTTGTTATTCGGATCAGTCACTGTGGTACAGGCGAAGTATCGAATGGCTTGAAACTCAAAGGGAAACGTGCACCGCTTTCCCGCGGCTGGTCCATCTATGACCAAATCACAATCTTGTCCATGACCACAGGGTAATGCTGAGACCACTCCCAACCAGAAACAGAGCCGCCACCACGGTTTCGAGCAGTTAAAGTTCATGCCTTGGTTTTCACGGACTTCACTCAGACGATAGCCAGATCAAATGCAGACCAGTTTGACGAGGTTCGAGACGAACTGGCATTTTGTTGGGTGCTAGGCTTACATCTCAGACCATTAGCCATGACTCGATACCTAGTAATCATCCATCGCCTCTCCAAATGCTCATTCAAAAAAGCTCGAGAATCCTATGGATTGCTTGGTGGTATGGTGCGAAGGCTTTGTCTATTTTGACGCAATTCACTTGAGGAGTTGGCATCTCAGTCTCGGCAAGTATGGGGGGAGATGTTTGTAGGAGTAAGTATTCCTCTCGAATTGGAGTAGTTACTTAATTTTGTTGTGTATATCATTTTGCTCGAGTTTGAAACCAATTCAGAGTGTGGTACACTAACGTCTTTTTTAAAGGGTATCTTCCGATAGGGGAATTTACCCCTCGTCTGCTGAGGAACATATTTTGTGTCGTCAACGATGGCTCCGATGCCATTATTAGTAATTTAATTTGTGATATGAATTTACGAGTAACTATTTATTCATTTTAGTAATAGTTTGAGGATCAAATTTAATAAAAGCCAGTTTTAAGAGACCAATTATATGAAATGGGCAAATTCATTCCATAGGCTAAGAATTGTAAAGAAATTCCATCCATGGTAAGTTTTTATTCGAAGGTAAGGGTTAATCCTGGAACTCATTTTAAATAGTACTTTGCAAGTTATTTGAGGTAGTCAGTTAGCTTATCATTGATTTTGGACCAACAGCCCCTGTAAAATATGTACCAGGGATGCAAAAGAGCATTTAAAACATTTGATTGAAAGGCTTGGTTCTACTGGGGGACATATTGAATGATATTTAAATATGTTCACCCCTTAATATTTGTCCAAAAAATGTATAATATAAGAAAAACATCTTGAATACTGACAAGTTATTTTTCACCATTTGTCTAACGTGGTTCTGCTCGTGTTTCGGTAAAACTCATCCAAAATTTAGGCTGGATAAAATGTTGAAAGCTAAATGTTATGACTTGAATCAAAAATGTCTTCGAACTGATGCTAGTTTGGTCTTTTCATTGTCAGAAGAGTTCGATGAAGTGAAGTGAGCAAAGGACTGGCTCTAAAAGATCTGAAAGCATTATTTCAATCTCAAAACTTGCAATGTCAATGTCGGAAGACTGATTTAGTGATCAATAACAGCACTGATTGATCTTGAGCTTGATGCTTTGCCGTTGGAACACTACGGCATGCAAATAGCTGACCCCAAATGCCCTTTGATGAACAGTCTAGGTGATCCTAGTTAACATCAAGGTGTGTTTTTAGTTTTCATAGTTCTTTTTGCTTGCCAAACATTATCTGTCCTGCTGTGGGTCAACTAAAACCAGGGTTAACTAGAACCAATCCCAACAGGGATTGAAGAGAATTACAACCGTATTGTGTCATCCAATACTAGTGGGCTAAAACAGGAACCATAGCTTTGTTATTTGACTGTTCATGTTAGCACAAGGCAAACTTGGGAAAATGTTGTTGGTTTTACAATCCAAAGATATTTGAAGCCAATTCTGGCATCAATTCAGGAACCATTGTTTCAGAATCAACTGCATTCCATAGTCAGTGAATTGTATCAAATGATTGTTTTCTTGTTTAACTTTTATAAACACCATTCGGTACGGAGTGCATTCCTCTTCAAAATGGAACATTTACATTTTCTATCATTTTCGTACTTACATTCTGTACTTCAATTTGTCAAAATGTGCGTGTGGTTTGTGTATTGGGAAGGACAACTTCTGCCTGAAAACATTAAAAGACAGCAATTGCATCTAAATTAACTTCCTGGTACTCTCATTTCAAGAACAAGGCTGTAATCAGTTGGGTTGGTTTTGAACATTTTGGCCATAGATAACATCATATATAGATCGATAGATCGATCAACGGCGCTGCGATCGCTTGTTTTCGTCTCAGCTGTCGCTGGTGGGCAAAATGTTTCATTCGTAGTGAAGCTACTTAGGACAACTTTATTACAAATTTGAATAAGTTGTCCGACCACATTTTAAAGAACGAAATTTTGAAGGGGTTAAAATGGGGCTAAAGTAAAAGTTTGCATCCATGTGGTGGAAACACTAAACTNCTGGTACTCTAATTTCAAGAACAAGGCTGTAATCAGTTGGGTTGGTTTTGAACATTTTGGCCATAGATAACATCATATATAGATCGATAGATCGATCAACGGCGTTGCGATCGCTTGTTTTCGTCTCAGCTGTCGCTGGTGGGCAAAATGTTTCATTCGTAGTGAAGCTACTTAGGACAACTTTATTACAAATTTGAATCGTTGACGGCTCGTCCAAATTCAGAGTAGAAACCACTAATACGACTCCTTGTCAAGCAATTACTCTCGTCTAGCACGCTTCATAAAACGGGTTTGAGTAAGTTGTCCGACCACATTTTAAAGAACGAAATTTTGAAGGGGTTAAAATGGGGCTAAAGTAAAAGTTTGCATCCATGTGGTGGAAACACTGAACTGAAACGCAAGGAACAAGCCTGGGTTCAGGCTGACCTCCAGCCGGGGTGTCGGAATTACCTTGATTACGTAAAGGTGCAATCATGTCGCCCACATTCAAGCACATTATTGGGAGATTGAAACGAAATTCCGAATGCCTCATCATTGCGTTGCAATTTCGGATACATTTAGTTACACTTTCGATATGCGTTGCTAAACAAGGACAATCAATAGAGTACGAGATTTGCTCTACTAATGTCCGAATCTTTTTTGACATGTTACATGGATTATGCCCCAAAAAGCATGTTTTTTTATTATTCTACCGCTCTTGCTACATGTATATTTGTGAGATTCAAAAGATATTAAGATTAAAGAGGAATACCAAACGTTTCATGGGAATAATTCAACTTGCCTGAAGCGAGATTTCAAGAAATATCTTTGTCCCTTTTCTACTAGCGTCAGCTGACGTGAAAACATGCTCATGCGGTACAGTTCATGTTGAGCTTGAGCATTCTAGTTATGGTTTTCTATGATTTTGGCTGTGGCAGTCTAAAATTAGCATCACCAAACCTAGTATTATTGATCTCTTTGGAGGGATCGTGTAATATGATAAAAGGATGGGCTGCATGATTTACAAGCCAAAATTTTCTCTTTAAGTTCTTGTGCATTTGAAACTAAGTCATTCATTTTAGATTAGTCTTTTCCCTTCTTAAACCTGGTTGGCTGGAAAATTGAAGCTTTTGTAAGAATCAAGAATTTTGCAAATCATGTTTAAGGGCTGTGTGATGGATTTGATTTTCATTCAGTATGGAGTGCAAGCACACACAACAATTTATTATACACATATATAATACATGCCGGTCCGTCATTGTGCTTTTATGGCTGCAGCTGGTCTTGAATCCAATCCAAATACATATCAATATTGGTATAGACTCCAGGATACCCGCTTCCACACGTTTGAGTTCCAAAAGAAACAATGCCCCGAAGAAAATAAGGAAGGTCTTTTTGAGCATTGCCGTAAGCTGTCTTAGGTTGAGCCAAGAGTGGTCCACCAGAGTCGCCGCTACACGAGTCAATGCCTAAACAAATGAATGGGATTTTTACTATTGTGCATAGATATTTGCACACTTAGAAGGTCAACTGAGCTATTACCTTGAACTCCTCCAGCACAAATATGCTTTCCTCGCTTGAGTCCAGCGTAGATTTGAAATTTCCTACACTCTGTGAAAGACACCCAAGGGACTTGGGCAAATTGAAGGGATGTTGAAAGTACCCCTGTGCTCTTGATTTCTTCTTTGGACACGGGTTGATTATCGGTGCGACCCCAACCCGCCACTGAATACACACTATTGGGATCACTCACGCCCACCACCCAAGGTAAGCATATGGGGATGATTTGGGGATACCGGTCGAACCCGTTGTCCACCAGGCGGGGTAGCCGAATGAGGGCTATGTCATCGCCATTTTGAAACCGATCAGGGTCCCAATTTTCATGAACAATCACATCCTCATCAACGATCTCAAACTTCAGAGGTGGAGAACATCCAAGACAATCAACTTCTTTGCCTACAGTAGTCTCACCCAGGACGACTTGCCTTACTCTCTTGGGAGGTGTCGAACCCTGACAGTGCGCAGCTGTTATCACATACCTTCGGTTGATAAGGGTTCCACCACAGGCGTAAAAATACATCCCTCTCCGCCAATAGCCGAGCAACGCCAGATATGGAAATTGTCCCACTTTGGCTGTTTTCCCACCGATGATTTGATTCGAATTCAAATCCACGCCACAACTCTCGTTATTGTCCAGATTGGGAAGCCATGTTCCAAGCGTGGATGGATCCACAGGGATGGGTGTAGTAGTTGTTGTAAAGCTGGACGTGAGTGATTTCGGGACAAAAGAGTTTCGGTTGTTGGAACATGTCTTAGCACAATATGCCCAATTGCCAATTATATGAGTTCGATTGGGGTGGGTTTTGGTAGAACACCACGGCCTCTTTGCCTCGTCATAGTCAGTGGTGCATCTAAAGTACCTCACTTGACGAACACCGTCGATCAAGATGAATGGAAATTGACATTCTTCCCCAGTCACTGTTTCACGACACATCTGAGACCAAGCAAGGTCACAAGTGCAAGTTAGACCTAAGACCAAAGTCAGAAATGACCTCTTCATTTCGAGGCGGAGAGGCCGTGCGTTTGGATGTATGAGTGTTACCTAACTAGATGGCTTATGGAATTTTATTCTGAATGAGATGGGAATAGGAACTTGCTTGAGTGCACAAAGAACAATTGGTATTTTTAAAACTCTTCAAAACCTGTTGCTTCAAGCATCCTTTTTTTCAAGTTGATGTTTGATGGATGATGACGTGTATGGCCTGAAGGTGTTTGATTTTATCGTCGTTTTTTTTACGACAAATAATGAATATTGAATCATGACCACAATGGTAGATGGTTTGATGGCTTCCTTTGTTTTGAGATTGCATTCGGGACTTGCGACATAAAGAAGGCTTGCAACATTCCATACAGGTCAATGACGATCATAACACTTCCAAACTCTTATACAACAAAACCCACCATCGTTCTCGTCTCAATGAGAGTACAAACAGGTTTTGAAATGGTATACCATACCACACAAGATTAAAACCAACGATGACTTCGATAGGGGCTCCTCTCGTCGTCCAATGTATTTTATGCATTGCGTTACTACTCAACCCAGCCACAGTGGCTAAAGCTCAGGCCTTGAATTGTTCCATTACAGTATGGGGTGGGCCTGTGGGTGCCGGTGCCAACTGTGTCTTTCCATTCAGGATATTGGGTCGGAAAATCAATGCGTGCACAACTCTCACTGAAGGAGATAAGCGTCCTTGGTGTCCAACCAACACAGATTCCAATGGCGAATATCGTTTGGGCAAACGAGAATGGGGATACTGCGATCCCAAGTGCAGCTTTGTGAATGATGAGGGAAGATTGATCCCAGGCACCACGCCTCCTCCGAGTCTTCGGAAAATTCGTCCTACTTTTACTACCATCTCCGTACCCACTCGTCCCTTGGCTCGGCTAACCACTACATCAACCACCACGCCTCTACCGCCAGCCAACCCTTGGGAGTTGAACCCAGAGAGTCGAAGAGGCACATGGTTGCCCGATCATAAGAAAGGTGAATGCGGATTTTACACCAATGTCGGCTTTATCGTCGGGGGAGAGCAGGCTCTCCGAGGGGAGTTTCCGTTCGCTGTCCTTCTCGGCTATAACGAACCGGGATATGACAACCTTCATTACAAATGTGGAGGGGCCTTGATTAATCGGCGATATGTCCTCACAGCCGCTCATTGTCACTTCGAAGGCACCAGCTTGGAAATAGCTGAGGTACTGATTGGCGAGTACGATGTCGGATTGGATCCCGATTGCTTGGGATGCCGGAGTGTGGCACGTTACAAACCCGAAGCCGTGATTGTTCACGAACGTTACGCCGACTTGAGGCACGTGAATGGGGAGCACGACATCGCGTTGATCCGCCTACCCGAACCCATAACGACCATTTATGAGGATCCAGATTCTATCGTCGCCCCTGTTTGCTTGGGGTTTGGTGAGGACTTGGAGTCCCTCAACGAGTTTTACACCATGGGTTGGGGACGAACTTCCAATGGACTCATTCGGGACACGGACATCCCCGAGCTAGGCGTTAGCCAGAGAACCTTATTCAAACTGAGGTTACCTCTGGTGGAGTTTCCTCAATGTAAGGCCCGATTCTCCAACATCACCCCCAATTTCATTTGCGCTGGAGGCGAAGATGGTGAGAGAGGCCTTGAAAGGCTTTTTCAAGCAATGGGCGTACATGAATCGAATCCCGCTCTTCTTTTCAGGGAAGGACTCGTGCAATGGAGATTCTGGAGGCCCTCTCATTGCACGTGATGACCAAGAAAGGCCCATGTTTCTCATGGGAATCATATCCAGAGGCACTCGGAGGTGCGGCATTGGCGCCCCTGGCCTTTATGTCAAATTGAACAATTATGAGGAATGGATATTGAGCAAACTCCGCCCTTGATTTTGCTCCAATGAACGAGTCTACTTTGCTGTGAAGCTTACTGTCACATTTAAAGTTGGTCATATACGTTGTATTGATCAAGCCCCGAAAGATCAGAAGACCCATGTTGTGGTCAACGAAAAATAAATTTCAAATTGCGCATATTGTCAGATTGTCAGTTACTATGTGTAAACCATTCAAGTACAAATGCTCAGGGCCTTAGATTAGCTTTAATCCACGGCATGTAATGTTTGATGTTGGTAAAAACGGCAGGTTTTCCTGCTCCACAAGTCTGGGTTCCAAACGAAACGACACCTGCCAGCCACATTGAAGTTTCCTCTCCATTTCTCACGATTAATGGGCCTCCACTATCGCCGCTACATGTGTCTTTACCTAAAAACCAATCAATCAGAATCATAAGTATTTCCTAAGAGGTAATACAACAGGTTGTCCAAAACAGGAAACATTTAGCTGCTTGACATACATGCTCACAATGATCATTGCATGCTAATATGGATTGGTGTTTTGTGAGACATTAAAAGCCACTAGGGTGATAAGAAAGGTAATCAAGCAAAATGAGTAGTTATATCATCAAGGCATGATTAAAACCGATCTTGATAGCTTTGAAAACATAAATAGCAAGATCTGGTTGTGGCCGTTTGCTTTGTATCAAAACTGGATCTGCAGTACTGGCCAAACTCGTCGAACGTTAGACCAAAAATGGTATCAGATTAGCCAGCATCGTATCAGATTAGCCAGCATGTTGATACCATCAACAGTTTTCTTGGTTATTTTGTGCCTCCATCTTTCTATCGCCGAAGGGAGTGAGGAGGAACTTCGATGTCAACCTGATGTTCCATGTTCATTTCCATACGTCTACAATCGAGAGCTTCATTATGAGTGCATTAATATGACGGACCCCGACCAAAGATTATGGTGTTCAACCAAAACTGATCCCCGATCTAAGAAGCACATGATTGGACATTGGAAACATTGCGACTCAGAATGTGGTTCAGGAACATCCAAATCTGATCCCAGGAGTCAATTATCTCCCATGACTCAAGCCACCAATAACTTGATCGACAGTGTGGACATGTTTACTCAGAATCCAGTAAGGATTGACAAAACCCCCCTGAATGGCACCACCAAAGCAAGAAAATACTCTGACCGACCAAAAAGATCCCTGATGGGCATCCTGGATGGAGGCAGCCCAACCCCATCCAAAGGTATGTACTTGAAACATATCGTCCTCCTATTACCTAATTCCGCGCCTGCACACAAGAAATTAGAGGGCATTTCTCGTTGGTATTCGATTCGACATTCTTCATTAGAAACGAGGGGCATGGTCAGTTTCCGCAAAACTTCTACAGCCGCACCAAATTTGGCAAAGTTGGTGCTGGATAAAGTTTGACCAATTTGACCCCATCCCACGGAAATGTACTCTTTGGTCGGTGCTCCACTCTCTTGGATTGGCAGACACACGGGTAAAATCCATTCATCTACATCTTCATCAAAGGTTTTCGCAGGTCTGGGCAAACGAATCAAGGCAATATCATTGCCATCAAATATCCTCTCCGTGTTCCAATCTCTATGAACAATCACGTCCTCTGCCGAGATGTCAAATCTTTGCACTCCCCGACAGTATAAACAATCTGGATCCGTGTCAATGTTGTACTCGCCCAAAACCACTTGTCTGATTTGTTCTTGGCGAGATCTTCCTTGACAATGGGCAGCAGTGATGACATAGTGCTTGTTGATTAGGGTCCCTGCAAGATGGAAAAGCTTTGGTTAACGCCCGACCTTAAATGGATGAGAACTGACTTACCCCCACAAAGATAAACCACAACACCTCGAGGCCCCTCATATCCCAAAAGGGCCATGAAAGGGAACTCTCCCCTGGTGGCTTGGGCTCCTCCCACAATGTACCCAACATTGGTGTTCAAGCCACATTGACCTCCTCCCGGTTTTGGTAGCCATGTGCCATTGACCGGGGGAACAATTTCTTCTTCTTTTTGAAGGGGCTCAATTTTTTCAGGAAGAGGAGAAACTTTGGGCGGGGTTAATTTGTCAATCCTCTTTGAAATGCAGTCTTGATCGCAATATCCCCAAAAGCCTCTACCTCCTCCAATGTGATAACCATGTTGGTCGACTTTGGTTGAGCACCACAATCGATTCTCGGGATCATCGAAGGAAGTGCACTCGTTGAAGAGTTGGCCTTTGAACATGAATGGGAAAACACAAGGCGTCCTCTCTTGCGGCCCTCCGATGATGGTAAGGTTGCAGTTTTGGCAAGACACGTTTCGAAATCTGATCACGAGGAGCCCCAGAATGAAGTTGGTTATGACCATGGCAACAATTTGAATCCACGTTTCGAAATCTGATCACGAGGAGCCCCAGAATGAAGTTGGTTATGACCATGGTAACAATTTGAATCCACGTTATTGACTTCAGTGAGTGATCGACGAGGTGAATCTGGTCTTTCGCTTCATCATAAATTCTTGAGCCTGGCAGCAATGCGCACTACGCAACCCAACGTTTCAACGTCAATCCAGACCTGTTTCGCTTGGTGGGTTTCGTAAATTATACAGGGTCCGATGCTTGCTCCTCGTTGGAATTCAAATGTCTCGTAAAACTCTCTCTAAGAGCTTCTCCGGGGCATGGCCTCTGGAATTCGATGATTTCCACAGAGCTCAACATCATCAACTAATCAAATTCGCAAATGAGCAATATTTTTTGCCTTCTAAGTTTCGTTCATTTTGCATTTTTAAAACCACTAAACATTGACTTTTTATGAAGTCAGATACAGTTCTTCTCAATCGTTTGACCCTTCTATAGATTAGATACCATGACTTTTGCCATTTCAGATTGCATGACCACAACCGGTTCCAAAAATCCAAACAAACCTTGCGTTTTCCCCTTCAAGTATCGTGGCAAAATCTACTACTCTTGTGCTTGGGTGATCTTTCACATCACCAAGGGCCCTTGGTGCTCTACTCAAGTCGATGAAGACGGAAATCATATCAGAGGACAATACGGAGTTTGTCAACCAGAAAAGTGTCCGATTCCTCCTAGAGGTAAAAGGCAGCGTTAAACAATAATGCTTTGTAAATTGTGAGTGTGTTTGCAATCTTGCTCTTGGGGCGTTTAATAATGGAAACTTGTTAACACTGGTAAAAGGTCTGCTTCCTTAGTATTAAAGAGGATACTTGAAATAAATAACCAGATAACATTTAAAACACTTTTAACAATACTTCAAAATAAAAAGAGTTACTTTTACAGAGTGCGGAAAGTCGACAAAGGAGAGAGGCTTAGAGGATCGTGCAAATAACGTGACAATTCAGAGCGTTCCTTGGATGACGTCCCTGGGCAAAATTGAAAATGAGGAATGGGTGCATCAATGCGGTGGTAGCTTGATAACGAATTATCATATCCTCACTGCGGCCCATTGTTTCGCCTTAATTGAACTGCCTGAGTATGCAATTAGTCCTTTTCGTGGTTTGGTCTGGTAACGATGAGCTCATATTTCACAGGTATCCATATAAGGCCCGGTTGGGAAACGAAAACTTGTTGGAAGGATCAGCTGAAATCAGGGATGTTGTCTCGGTTTTGCGTCACCCTAAGTACCGTTCAGGAAGAGCATATTTTGACGTGGGATTAGCTATTATGGGAAAAAAGGTCGAATTTACCGACTACATTCTGCCAGTTTGTCTTCCATACCTCCCTGTGGACGACACTGACGATTTGGCAGACACGTTTGCCATCTTAACAGGCTGGGGAGAAGACAACAGCGGGAAACGTGCAATTTCTTTGTCAGTCGAGAATCTCCAGATCTTACCCTTGAGCCATTGCTCGGATGTATTTTCGGTTGAACGAGTGTCAAAATTTGGCATTGCACCCATCAAACTCAGACAACAGATACCGACTGGAATCACACCCGAGGTGATTTGTGTAGGATCTCCAATTCTGGTGGGAGGGTCATGTGTTGGTGACAGTGGAAGTCCAATCATCCGACCACGCTCAGATACCGCTCGAGATCGTTATTACGAGGCCGTTGCATTGGTGAGCGGTGGAGTGAGTTGTGCCCTTGAGGCGCAAATTTACACGCGATTAACCAACCGCCAAATCTTGACTTGGATCCAAAGAAACACTGGTTAGTTTTAATATCAAGCCTTTCGATCCTCCTTCATGAATTTGGATACATTTCGTCCGACCGATTGCAATGTTCAAAAAGAACAATTTATCCGCATGTAAGGTTTTTGTTTCTTCAGATACATCGCCATATCTGATGGTCATCGGAGGCTATAATGAGAACGAATTCAATGGGTTGCTGAGAGATGTTGAGCTAATATCTGCTGAACCCAATAACCTCTGCACTAAACGGGTCCGTCCTCTTAACGGCAGGGTCTTCAACGTCAGTGGAAACACGGAGTATGAGGCTGGTACATTAGGCATGACCGGCCAAGTCACCAAAGACGCTGCTATTGTTTGCGGGGGCAAAAATGGTGACGACAATTTGAACACTTGCCACAAATACCTACCGCTAGATAATGATTGGATCAAAAGCCCAGTTTCTGGTGAGCTGCCTAACATGTTGGAACCTAGATTTTACGCCGGATCTGCCCTGGACGAACAAGGGAACATGTGGGTTTTAGGAGGCAGCAAGGGTGGCGCGTCAGCTGACAGCACTGAAGTTTTCAACTTCCGTTCAAAGCGGTGGCAGCCAGGCAGGCCGTTGCCTGGCTATTATCGCGATTCTGGCTTAAACAGCCATTGTGTTGTGAGGTGAGGGCATCTTGCTTTTCATTTTAGATGCCACATCCTTGAAAGGAGCTTAAAAATCCATTTTGATTGATTTCAGCTTGAACAAAACCCATGTGGTGATTGCTGGTGGTTACGCTGATCAATTCACTCTGACAAGTAACAGAGGGGAAAGTATTTATAACGCTGGAGAGTCTCAAGACAAATCATGGATGTACGATGGGTATCGATGGAATGAATTGGAATCCATGTCCACTCGTCGTGATAGACCTGCTTGCTCGTTGGTCCAAACTGATGAAGGGAAGCTTTTTGTCCTAGCAGCCGGCGGATGTGATAAATGGTGCGCCAAGAATCCGGCCATCTCGTCAGCTGAAATCCTTGATCCGGAAACTGGAAAATGGTCGCCAGTGGCGGATTTGCCGATTCCGTTGATGAGTGCGCAGATGCAAGTTTTTGACGGGTATCCTACCATCGTGGGAGGCTATGACAATCGGGACAGAAATGGCAAAATGTTTCAATACATCATTGAAGAGGATCGGTGGTATGAACATCCAACAGCCAAATTGAGAATCCCCAGAAGCTCGGCGGCTGTGATTCAAGTCCCCAAGAATATGTTTGATGATTGCTAAGATATTAACCCGAAGCTGTGTTTTTAAATTCTTTATTAAGTGCAAATGAGGTCCATGGTTCGTTTCGCCACTATGATCTTTCTGAAGTACACTTTTGAGTACCAAATCCCCGTCCACATATTGAACTGGAAATCAATCTGATACTCTATGAACGAGAGAATGTTTCTGGAAAATAAAAAAAAAACTGATGGTGTCCTCGTTGGCCGGACAAGGTACAATCCTTTGAATTTAGTCCTTTCGAATTCCGGTTGGCAAGTACTTTGGGTCAATTACTCTTGAATTGTCATTATTCCTATTGGTTTCAAATTCAATTAATTGCAATTCTTTGACCTTCAAGTGTAAAAGAGAATGTTCCAAATGTATCTGATACTGTAGGTTTTCAAAAGCATTCCTGAGCTTTGTCCCAAACCAGGTTTTAAGGTCAATTCTAGTGACCGTAGGGGCTTAATGTGCGTTTTGAGAGCACCTTCAAGCCCTCGAGAATCCAGGCTAGTTCGAACCATGAAGTCCAACTATTCTCTTCTTTCTCGG
>NC_081448.1:10399095-10443015 GCF_007210705.1 Tigriopus californicus
ATGTCAGCTCAATCAAACGACTGGGTCCAAAGTTATGCCCTCTCAAAGTGCAGTACATAACAGAGCACAGAATGAATGACTTAGCCCTCTTCTGGTAATCAATTACCACAAGAGGGCTAGTTCGTTCATTCATTGAAGAGCTTTGTGGTGCCTTTTAAGACGGCATAACTTTTGATCCAGTCGCTCGATCAAGCTGAAAATTGAAATGAGTAATTATTGTAGCCTGGGATCATTCTCATTTGAAGAAGAACATAATGCGGTAACTTCATCGCGAAAAGCTAATTCCCAAACCAAGCGTCCCCGTCCATGTTCCCGTTGTTCATGGTTATAGCTAACATGCTTGGAGATCAGTTCTCTAGTGTGTTTTCAACTCCACAGAGTTTGAGAGCAACATCTCATTGCTCTAATGATGAATCTGTTGAGATTGGCGAGGATAGTCAAGTTGAGCACTTAGATGATCTTGAAGTCACAGATCAAGATGCTTTAGCGGCCAACTGGGACTCTTTCAGCAAGTTCTCCAGGTCCTGATGTAGTAACATCCGGGTTTCTGATGTGATGCTCAGAGTAAGAAGTTCTTGCTTACGACTGTATTCTTGTATTTGATGCGTCTCATCTTGAATCAGGGCAAGTTTTCATCCTGTCTCAAGTTGACAGCTTTATGTTGTTCCAAGATTTAAATCTTAGTAGAGATATCAGTATCTCCTCTTCTGATGATGATCCGAAATAGATTGTGGGTACCCACCATCGTGGGAAGTCTTGATAATTAGCAGGCAAATGTCAAAATGTTGCATTGTGCATTCTATTATTGAAATGAATTGTTGGCATGAAAATCTAATTATTGAATTAACAAAACTTAGAAAGTCAGCGACTGTGACTCAAGTCGCCAGGAAAATGTATGACGATTGTTAATTTGGAGAAGGACAACTAGCTGAAACTGAATCACACTCTCAATCATATTAAACCAAAGAGAATGTGTAAACACGACAATGGCAATAACAGTATCATCCGACATGGAAAATATTTTTATATTCTTTGGATGGGTTATTTCGACCGTGAAGACCTAAAACAAACGGCGTAAAAGGAAAAAGTTGACGCATAAAAGCCACACTTGAAATTTGTCCGTACTCCGCCATTAGGGGTACCGGGTATGTTCCAGCTAAGCCCTCTAGTTCCAACTAACTCGCCAGGTGACAGGCAAGAGCTCCACATTCAAATTGCCGTATGGTGCTGCACTCTAGCGGCAAATGTGACACTAGAACAGGGTTGCCTGCAAGGGCCCTTGCGGAGGCCAAGAGTTTCAAAAGTGGCTACTGTTGGAACTCTATGGCAGAGACAAAAAATCGCTATAAAAGCCATTTTTGGGGGATTTTGATTAGAATTTCTAGCCAGTTTTTTCTCAATCTCATATTTGTACTTAGGGCACGTAATTGTGCACTATTGCGTGACCCAATGGCAAAGTGGACACTGAAAATAGGGTCAGGTTTCAGGACGTCATCATTCTGGCCTTCAAGTGACTATTTTTGAGCTTGAATTTGGCCTCCATTAAAAATTCAGAGCTCGCAAGCCTGCCTTAGAGTCCAAAACATTGGTTGTCTAACATTTCTGATCTTGAATTTTCCGGCTCTTGAGTTTTGAGGAAACGTTCATAGTCAAAGAAGTTTAAATGCTCGAAACCATTGGGTGTCAAAATGTCAAGTCTTATGACTAGATCAGTACGTGCTTCATGGGGCGTGTTGTCACGTTCATGGCATCAAGTTATTGGTTCAACCAACTTTCGACCAGCCAATAATCCCAGATCATTTTACGGTTGGTTCAATTCCGTCTTCAATAAGGTAAAAAAAGAATGGCCTTAATTACGGATTAAACACTGAAGTTCTGCAACGCTTCAAACGTGCACTATATACCCTATAGGAGGTAAAAAAAATTCATTTTGTCATTTTTTTCCGGATGTCAAAATGTGCATGTGGTAAACAACAACACTTTTCTCCCTTTTGTTTCTTCTTTTCTTTTCTTTCTACTTGATCCCTTTTCCCCTCATCGGCCAATAGAGGGTTAAATATGTCTTTTCACCCAACATACCCTTTAAACATTTCAAAATGTCTTGGGTGGTCCCAAACAATACACAATAAACTTCGATCACTTATGGGTGCACATACAAACTTGACAGTTAATGGGGGTCGATTGATCCAAATCCTAGTTCAAGCTTATGTCATCGAGTGTAAACACTTACAAAAGGGATAATAAACTGTAACAAGACTCCCATAAGAATTGCTCTAGCCTATTAACTAAGAGAGCAAAAGCAGCTAAATTGTGTTAATAGAAGCACATGTTGAGGTGAGTTTGCATTGAAAATATTACTTCAATCTAACTCGACCCAGTACAGAAATTAAGCACAATATATTGGCTTACAAATAGTTTAAATCTGTGGATCAAAATTGAAACTTCGTTGTAAAACCTGTAAAAAGCAGGCATTACACAATTCATTATTCGGTTCTTTTCAAGGCAAATTGCATTTACCTCAATCGAGGAATAAAAGAATTGAGGTTATTTTCAACATCAAATTAAGATTTTTTATATTAATGTCTCTTTAATGGAAACATTTTTGCCAGCAAAAACATCATCAGAGACAGGGAGCTGTCGAGCTCTCCTGGCCCTGATGGTGTGATATCTCAGTTTCTGATGAGATGCTCTCTGGTTCTTGCTCCTGTTTTCTCGTACTTGATGCGTTGCATCTTGGATCAGGGCAAGTTTCCATCTTCACTAAAATTAGCTCACGTTGTTCCAATTTTTAAAGTGGGAGATAAGTCGCTCCCCAGTAACTATAGGCCGATTTATCTCACTTCGAAAATTGCGCAGGTGCTGTAGAAGATCATGAAGTCCAAACTTGTTGAATTTCTTGAGGTCAATGAAGTCCTTCCTCCTAGCTAGCATGGGTTCCGAGCACATTTTAGCACGGTTACTCAACTGATCGAGCTCTTAGAGCAGGTCATTGAGGGACTGGAAAGACACGAGTCAGTTGATGTGGTCTATCTTAATTTTGCCAAGGCCTTTGATGAAGAAGATAATTGCTTTTTGTTGAATAGGTCGAGGGATCCCTTAGTGACATAGATGATGTCAAGTCCGCTGTTCCCCAGGGTTCCATCTTAGGGCCCCTCCTGTTTAATAATATTCGTTGCCCCGTTTCAAAAGCTTAGTATTACTGCCAGTCTCTCTTCCTATGCTGACGACACTGAGTTAGTTTCTGGTGGAAATGGCCAAGATTCCACTAGCCTTGCAAAGGGCCTAGAAAGAATTTACTCTTGGGTAACTGAGAGTAATATGGACCTTCAACTCCGTTCAATGACCTTTGGGTCAACTCCTTTGAATACTCCACTCGTAGATAATGGAGGTTAAGATATTGAGCAGGTCTCATCTATGAAAGATTGAGGTATAGTCCTCCAAAATAATGGAAAGTTCGATGAGCATATCCAGTTGAAGGTGGATAAAGCTTTTCAAATGTGTGATTGGATATATCGGACGCTTAAGTCCAGAGAAAGTATTGCGATGCTAACTCTGTACAAGTCGATTGTTTAGCCACATATGGAATATGCTTCAACCATTTAGGCTCCAATGAGTTCATTAAGTTTACAAAAGGTCTAGCAAGTCAAAGGTTTTTTTTGGTTTGGTCTGGTTTTTCACGGGCTTTTCTAACCGTTACAGAGAATGTAATCCCCAATACTAAAAAATGAAAAGTTATAATTCGCCTATTTATTACCTTTCAATCCTTATATAATATTTGGTCTTCCAACGAATTTGTGTTGGCAGACCGAGCTAGTTCTTGAATGTAGGGTTGATCTGGAATGCTATCTAAAAACTTGCCCAAGTCTGACTTAAAAGATGCAACCGGATCAACAAGACCTACGTATTCCCTACAAATATGAAAGAGAAGCAAATTAAACAATGAAGGAGCCCGAGAAAGAAGAGATGTGGACTTCATTGTTCAAACTAGCCTGGATTCTCGAAGACTTGAAGGTGCTCTCAAAACGCACATTAAGCCTCTACGGTCACTAGAATTGACCCTAAACCCTGGGTTGGGACAAAGCTCATGGATACTTTTGAAAACGTACAATATCAGATACCTTTCGTACCTTCTCCGAGTACTGTACAATCCCAACCGTTCTAACCTTTCCCAATATGAGAGCTCTCTCATTCCTGTGATGTTCCTAGTGAAACATCTTTGGACTTGCTCGACCTTTTGCAAACCTGCTGAACTCATTGGCGCCCAAATGGGTAAAGCATATTCAAGATGTGGATGAAAAATCGACTTGTACAGAGTTAGCATCGTGATACTATCTCTGGACTTAAACGTACGATATGTTGCACTAGGAACATTGTTGGAATGAGAGAGTTCTCGTATTGGGAGAGATGGAAGACATTGACACTGTAAAATGTTCAGGGAAGGTTCGTTCAGAATAATACTGGGGATTACATTCCCTTCAGCGGTTAGAAAAGCCCGTGAAATGAACAAAGAAGGTAAAAAATTAACGTGTTCGTCGGGCAAAACAAATTCTGACACAATGAAATTTGAAGAAAAATGGTATTCCAGCTCCTCCCCCGGATGGTGATGTTAAAATTTTGCATCTCGCAATATTGGACAAAGACACAGACCATGTGACTTACTCGAGAAAACACTGGATTGGAATTATGTTGCCATAGAAAGAGTTAGAAAGCCGTGGACTATTTCCAGGGCGCTAGTTGTTTCTCAATCAAAGGAATGGATTGCAGATACAATTACTTTAATAGAGTAATTCGTTACACAACCGTTATTCGCCCAAAAATGTAATGGCATTACTCGGTGACAAGTATTTTCGGGTTTGCCTCATCAAGATTTATTCTTTACTGAATGATGGTTATATTTTTGATTCAAACAGTCGGAAAATTTGAAGCTTTCTTGCCATCATGTTACACTAATGAGACTGGAAACTATTTATTTGCTTAGCACTACATTACGTTCAATCTTGACCATTTTCGTTTGGTTAAGCCAAGGACGACATCACCACTGAACAACGAGAGTGGTGGGGGAAAATGACAAATTCCAATTCCAATGAATCAAATGCTTTTGTCTTTACATGAGTTGACTCAATTATAGCCTCAGGAAGCAATGGTCAGTTTCAGAACTTACTTCAGCACGGTGGTTCCGACTACACTTAAAAAGATTGTGCTCAAATGCCAAGCATTCTAATTGCGTTTTTCCTTGTTGAAACAGCACAAGGATCAAGTTTGAAAGAGTATGTTTCATTAAGATAAGCTCTTATAAGGATATTAATCCACTGAAAACCTATTAGAAGATAGTATTTTTAAAATCGTTGTTAATAGACATTGTGAGCATCCTTAGTTATGTCTTCAATTCAAATTTCATAAAAATCCATTGAACAGGCTCTGATATATTACCCTTCAAAAGTTGTAATTTGCACCAAATTTGGCTGCAAAATGCTCTGGTTATACCTTACAGAAATTGCCAAGAAATATAATTTGCTTTTTCAATGTCCCAAAAATAAATGAAAACGTTCCATTTCTCAAAAGCATGCAGAACAACCAAAAAATAGTATATAATATCATTTAAAACTTACTTAAAATAAAACATTCATAACTGTAATATCATAATCGTTAACCATGAGTTCATTTATTTGTGATCGTGAAGTTTAAGACATTTTTTGTACCATTTGATGAAAATACTTTTGGTAAGTAGAAAATAATCCGTGCAAAAAGTGGCAAATTTGAAAATTAAACTGGCAGATGTATCCTTGTAAAATTTCAACCATAAGATTGGCTAGTCTACCATGCCAAGTTTAAGAAATAATAATTGGAAATTTCAAATACTTAGGAGATTTTAGGTGCCTATATTAATTTATTTTAGGCTTTAGGGAAATGTTTATGAAACTGAAAGAATATCATTTATTTTCATGCTATCATAAAAGCACATCATTTGTTTTTTGCAATTAACTAAGTTAGGTTTATGTCATTTTTTGATCTATTTTATTGCAAAATGCAACTTTCAAAGTGTAATAACTAAGCATCTGCTGAATAGATATTGATAAAATTTGATATCAGTGCATAACTATGAGTTCTGATAATATTGTTTGGCTAGGTTTTGCACTAAGATACTTAAAAATGTATTTTAAGTGCATTTATATACTAATATGAGCTACTTTTAAAGATACTTTAGAAACAAAAATTGCTCCTTTTGTTTATTTAGCAAAGAAATTGGCAACTAGAAGTCTTGGCATTTGAGCAATCACTTAATCAGGAATTATAACCACCGTGTCAGAAGAATGAATTCTATGGGGATAACAAGCCTCATGCCATTTTAAAATTTAAAACTTGGGAGGTAAAAGGCATATTTAAAAAGTCAAAATAGCAATGTTCAGGGCGTGGATTTCGAATCCGGACAAAGTTAAGGTATTATAAATTAGGTTACGTTGCAAAATGAAGTTTGCTTAAAAAAAAAAAAGTAAATAAACTGACTTGCTGACTTCGGTTTTACTTTTTTCGTTGTTATTTGAAACTGTCTTCGAAAACGTTTCAGAATTAAATCTTCGACATAATTTGATTCAAAATTTTAAACATTTTCCAAATATTTAGCGTCTTCTAAGATATTTACCCAATATTGGTAGTAGTATATCTTCTGGAGTACATATTGTTTATCTATTTCACATCTAAAACTGTGATTTTTTCCTGGCCTCCGCAAATAAGCCTTGAACATTTGCAACCATGATACAAAAAGTCATGATGGAAAAACATTATTAGAAATTTCGAGCTTGTAAAACTTCCCTGTGCTTGAAGTCATGGGTGGATATAGGGAGAAATGAGAAATTTGGTGCCACATACTCAAGCCAAAGGAAAAATTTGCTCTGATTCAAGTCTTTTAGTTCAACGGAATTTGAATTAGAAGATTCGAACAATAAAGCAGTGCAAATAAACAAGATTTTTTACCACAAACACACTCATTGCTCTTAAAATCAATTATAGTTCTCTGGCCCGAGCTTCCTTCTTTGTGAAATATAAAAAAATAACATTTCTGTTAAGATCGCCTAAAAGCTTTAATTTTCCTCAGTTGCCAAAAGAGAAACTGAAGATTTAAAGTCACTCTGGAGCGACAATGCGACTGCAATTTCTTTTTCGAAAAAAGGAACGAAATACTGCAGTTGCGTTTTGTAATTTCGTTAGTACTGCCCTGATGATTTCGAAAGAGACCCTTTGACATTCTGAAAATCATGCAGTTTTTGTCTTTGATTCAAACTTATGCACAAAACTTTAAAAACAGTTTTGCCATATCTATTTATCAACGGGGGTACCTGGATAATGATAATGGTTACAAGAAGTTCATCGGAGCAAAGACATTGTACGACTGATCTAAATAAAAGGTCTAATTGGAGAATCAGAGCATTCCCATGGGAATTGGACGAGTCCCTACTAAGAGCAATAACGACCCAAATAATTGAAATACACTACAGTCTTTTCATGTCTTTTTCTTACCTTTAAAGAGACTTCAAGAATTATGTCATGCTTATAAAATTTTCTTTGTTAAGATTGTTTGGCCCTAAAATAAATTATCGAGCACTGGCCACCACTCATCACAGATCAACTTCAGCCCGAAGTTCCAAATGGCTTACTATTTTGAAAAGAAGGTGCAATGTTTAGGATTGTGTCCTGAATTTAGATTGCATTAAACCCCTCCAAAAGCTTGACGAGTTAAATGATACAACATTCATTGACTGAAGCATCATCGCCTCTCAATCTGAAAATCTGAAACAAAGCTACCTTGTTTTTATCTCCTTGTCAATTTTTAGTGCCATTGATGCCTTTGCCCATAGCTTTAACCGACTTTACCTAAAGGCGTTACCTAAAGCAAACAATTCAAAGTTTTTAGACTTGACTCAATGTGTTACCTTGTTTCAGGACTAATCAAAAGCTATAAAATAGTCAGGCTTCAGTAGCCTCGAAATAAGTGACAAGCAGGACCCAAACATGAAAGTTCCATTGTGAAAGCAAATTTGAAATCACTAATGCTCTTTTTCTCTCATTGTCATGGCTAGTAGTGGCGAAGTCTTTTAAAAATGACTTTATTTCGGTTCTGTTAAGTTTCAAAATGTGAAGCAGGGTGTCAATTGTCCTTCATGGTGGGCCAGGTAGGTTCTCTGACGAGGAGAAATCACTCCCGTAGTTATGTTTTCGTGCAGAATTATCTCTTTAGTTTTTTGTGAGTGAACCGAGTATGTTCGCGGGAACTATCTGAATCTGCAATAGCTAGCGCAAGGGTGCTGTTCCATACTCTATTCTGATTGATGGCCTCAAATGGGTGCCTCATTGCTTGCTTTACAATTCTTTTTCCGTTATTTTCAAGCAAATCTTTCAACCCATTGTTGGAGAGATATATCTCCATTTATGGATCAGTTTATGGAGAGCCCGGATTGAAACGCATTGCTTTTATTTCCTTCTTTACTGCTGCGTCTTTGCTCCTGACTTGAAATTGAATGAGTTCCTTGACTTCGATTTCGTAACTTAAACGATGCCAAATTCTCTGCATCTAGAAAAAAACACCTTGGTTTAGGAATCTAGAGTTTTTCAGCGAGAGGAAAAAGGAATTTGGCGTTAGATATGTTTCCCAAGCGGGCTGTATAAACAAATTGGACATTGATTTGTGTGAGTCTGATTGAAATGTCGAAGCTCAGACGATTCTCACTTTCTATGCAAAATTCCTTCATTTTATTTTTACAATAAATGTCACGTTCATTAATCTTATTGAAAAGGTAACTAATATAGTATGCATTGAATGTATTGAATCTCGGACTCTTTTTTAGGGTTGAGAATATCGGTGTGGCTCAACCATGACAATTTATTATCCTAAGACAAGGTCAATTGGCCAAAAATTATAATGCCTAAATTAAAACCGCACGTGCGTTCAAGGTTATACACCTCCTGACCTTAGAACATAACGGAGGAAATTCTTGCCTCTAATTATCTGGATCCTTGCCTTTTCACGGATGTCAGTGTGGGAACTCGTTGAGTCAAATGCATATTCAGCTCCTTTCCAGAAATAGTCATGTTTCGAAGGTCAACCTCCGACTAAAAAGAAGAAAGTTTTATTAAGAAAGATATTTTTGATGCCTGTCAAGTATGTTTGAGGTTGTCTTTAAGAAGTAATGGCCACTAAAACTTCTTGCGGTTAGTTGGATCATTATCAAACACTTTTGGGGCATTTTTTTATTCCAAGGATGTGTTGTGTCCATATCAGCCGCCAATGGACGCCTTACGCTGCACGAAGTGTGGTTTACGTTCTGTACTTCAGAGGGCGCTTTGTCACTCAGATTCTGGCAAATAGCGGGCCGATTGGGCCGCTTTCTGTCTTTTGAATTATCATGCGTTTGTGCTGTTTTCGGCTAATTCTATCATAATCTTAGGTATGATTAGTGAGTGACTCGTGTCAAATAATGTCCGGAAAAGATATCGCTTTCATGGCATATCACAAGTAGTTTATTTAGCAATCCACTGTGCCTCTTCCAGTTTTGGGGGGCAGTCTGACGTTACAAGAAAGGGCCCCTATTCAAAAGCATCTAAATTCGAGGGGAAATTGTTCAAGATGTAGACTATTAATTTTCTTATTTAGAGCGCTATAATGAAGGGTCTAATTATCTTTTCTGTTTTGGCTTCCTGAGAAACAACTAACCTGATATAAGATGCAGTGTCCCACTCCCCTAAAGCTAAATGTTATTCTTTTTGAGGACAATTTGAGACACAAAAACAGTTTCGGCCAAGTCTAGCATTTTCCAACTTTTATTGACCATTTTTCATTTCCAAATAATTTCAATCTTTTTTTTACATTTTAGTCCTTTCCTGCAGATTTTATTTGATTTTTGCGAACTTCCTTACAGCTGAAAAAAGAATCCCTTGCAGTTCAAGGTGGGTATTTATGATTTTTCATTTAACTCAACATTCATTAGAGCTGGCGAATTTGGCAGGCTTTGAATATACAGGACAAGTCAAAAGCTTAGAATGTTGTAAACAAGACTCTTTCTTATTAACTACCCGATCGAGAGCAACCAAATTTACATCATGAGAAGTGCATACTTGGCTAAGTTTGCATTTTTTTTTGTCGGAATCGGACTGTAAAGGTTTTAAGAAATATAAGTTTGAACTATATTATTAAGGCACCATATGCGAATGCAACTCTGGTCATTCTGGTCTTGACCGAGCTGCACGCTTTGCGGACAGCCTCTGGGCTCAGGACTATGTCCCACTTGGTCCTATTGACCTCCTTAAGAGCCTCAAGGTTAGGCTTGCGCCTGGCATTGCTCACAGCCTCCAGGGACGCCCACACCCAGAAGTCCATCGGTTTCAAGTCAGGGGAGCTGGTGCCCACTCATCCTTGCCCCAGAAGCTCTCCTTGCCTCAGAAGCTCTCCTTGCCCCATCTTTCCTCCATGTACTTCTGTATGACCTTGACCGTGTGGATGAACGCAAGGGGCATTATATTTCCATCAGAAAATCAGGCCAAAAGCCATAAGGACATAACCATGACCTTGTTGATGTTGGTGAGCGTGATGGCAGCCCTCGGCCTGCCGGACCTTGCGGCCGCCCTGGTGTCCCCGTTCCGCTCCTTAATCACCCTCATGACCTTGCAAACAGCATTCAAACTGTGGCTGACCCTCTTAGCAATGTATTTAGTCGGGTAGCAGGCCTCATAGAGGTTCTTGATGGTCATGCGAGCGTTTTCCATTTTGCTGCCGGACTTGGGGTCGTTGATCATAAAATCACTCCTGTAAATATCCACTGTTAGAGAGGTCTTCAGACAATTTTGTCGAGTCAACGTCGTGCAAACATCGTTATCAATTGTGAACAGGTCTAGGCGTTTTATTTCTAAAGTTTGAATTCCAACTTCACTAACGCCTGCAATTACCAGGATTTCTTCATCCCACAATGTTAAGCCCAGACAAACCCATTATAACGATACCGCAAAAAGAACCAACTTTTAATTTGGCTCATCAGTTCAATGAATCTAATTTCATTTTCTAGTACGATTCAGACCGGGTCGCGGCCGTGGGCCCGGATCGAGCTTGTGCTGAATGGCTCCTAAGATGTGGAGGTGGCGTGGTTTGGAAAGGCTCACAAGCGGTGTTCACCGACTACAACGCGTTACCCCGGACACCTTCAAGGTCGACCAAAATCGAAGAGATTGATGGAACCGACTCCTGTATCATGAATGTGGGATTTGACTACCTGAAAGGATTGACAGAGTTAAAGAAAATCAAATTGAAGAATGCCACGTGAGTGAAGCGAGTCGATTCAATTTCGTCGAAACGTTTTGGAAGTATTGTACGTAGTGCGTACCTACTTAGTTTGAGGGGTTCGGTTGCCTCATCAGTTCAAACAGTAGAAAATAAGACCCAATGAGACGGGTTCAGACATTTCTACCACGACCTCTTCAAGAACTTTCTGATGATTATATCTGTATCTACGAGTATAATGTGTAAGAGAAATGTTGTCAGTTTTCAAGGGTCTCAACACGACCAAATATGTTAGTTATATTCTACTGTATTCAGTTTACTGATTAGAGAAGAATCCCTGCCTTTCATTGTATTATGTTGTTCCGCAAAGAAAGATAGTGTTGTTGGACTTTCCTAAAGCTATCCCATCACCATCGGTCATTTTCTATCACTGACCAAAGCGCACCACGATAGATCTCCCTCCATTGAAAGGACTTGTAATATTCACTCATCTCATGGGGTGGCCGACATGAAAACCGTCTATTGTAAAATTGAAGAAATCGCCAGAACGTTTGATGAAAATAATGCATTTTATCGCAATTGTCCGCCTGTGTTTTGAAACAAGTCCTCCAATGTCCAGTTTGCCTCGTTTGAGGTCTGTTAGTGATGCTGCAAAAGCTAGCTGTCTCGAAAGTATCACAAAGAAGGGCCATTTCTCAAGTGAACGGCTTCGTAACACTCACGTCTTGTTTTACGCAGAAGACAGACGGCAAAAGGCAAAAGACCTGACTCGATGAGCGAGGGCCGATGTCTGGAGCTTGGGAGTAGTCCTGGGGACTCCGAAAAAGGCATTTGTTGTATGATATATGGTCCCGGTAGTTGTAAATATGAGCAGTACCATAATCCCTTGGACTTTTCTGAGAGATGCCATGGTAAGTTGGGGTACTAAGTCCTCCAATGCCGAGGTTGTCGCAAAATGGACGTGAAACCCCCCAAGGGTCATTCACATTTCCTCACTTTGTATCCTGCTTCCGTGTGGACGTGCGAAAGAAAGGAAACGGAGTGCCTTTTTTCTACCTTGTTTGTTTCAAGCAAGATGCTCTCTTTTTTTCAGATCTGTCGATGACTATGCCCTCGCGCTTTTGGCCTCTATCTGTCACGACCGACTCGAAAGCTTGGAAGTAAGTGATAACGGCACCGTGACAGATGAGGGCGTCTCAAGTTTGAGAAAATTGAAAAAGTTACGGCACCTCTCGTTGGACAACTTGGGTAATGTGGACAATCCTGAACGTGTTCTCCAGAGACTCCGAGAGGAATTACCATCTTGCCACATTGAGTGGCCCCCTTTCACCGGCCAAAGTGATCAAACTGACTGAGGGGTGACCAGATCATGGGGACCTCAAGGAAGATAAGGAGAAAGATGTTGAGTTATGTTTTTAGTAAGAACATGAGGAGAAGCGGAAATGGACAAAATTTGTTCATGGCTGGCTCCAGGTCGAGTGTGACCAAGTTGAAATTGTGAGCGAACTCAATCAAATTCATAATAAATAATATCGTTTTCAATGTGTTGGGATTTTAAAGGTTTCTTTTCGACCGTGTCGCTAATTGAGCATCTAAAAGTATGATATTGAAGAACAGGCTATTCCTTATCATGAATGTTGTGTGCTTATTCAAACATAACTTCAAATTGAAAGAACCTGGTTGACACTTTCGGGCACTCGCCTCTTGAGGGATCTTTCGGTTTGTTTGCGATTGTCAAGTTCTATAGCGTCCTCGTTCAATTAGAAATGCATCCACCGATTTCATAGCCCACAGTGCCGTCATTTCGAGCGAAGGAGAAAAAATATCTCAAAAAAGCAAAATATGACCAACGAGCTCCGACACCTTGGATTAAATCCGCAACGATATCTTCGAGAAGGAGGGAAAAATCGGTTTGTCTTCAATTGTATTCAATTTGCAATTCTTTGCTCTTCAGCTGTAGGGAAAAAATCAAAACATGCATTTCAGCTTGGGTTTTTGTTGAGAGGGAGGTAAAACCCAATAGCGGGAAAACCCGATTTCAAAGCATTCAGGCATTTTCTCTATCGTTCTTCACGCCTCCTTGTTTTTGACTGGTGTTGAAAGCAAAGTGTTATCCATTCAGAATCCTATCATAAAAGGAATGATCTTCTTACCCCAATGATCGACATATCGTCTTTCATCTAAGGCAAACAAAGCCGGTTGCAGGATGACCAAGGGTAAGCTCCCACCCACGTGCTTTTACAATTCCTCAAATCATGTTGGCATGGCTCAATTTATCGTAGGGACTTTTGTTAGAGACAAGCCCTTCGTCATCGAACCCTTTCAAGGTTGGCTGTTTGCCACAGTGCTCTCATAAATAATCAATCTTGATGTCGAAACCAACGAAGGTACTTTTGAAAGGCTTTCACCCAAAGGGTGCTGTTTTGAGTAATCTGATTAATCCTCACAGAGACTGATTTGATCGTGAATATTCTGCATCGACGAAAGTTCAACGAAGCGTTGGTCTCATTTGAATTTTGATTTTCAAATGACATGTGTTTTGGGCGTGGCTCCTTTTGAGCAATTTGAATGCCCTGTCAGCACAAGAAGACCAGCGCCAACATTTCTTGGCATTAGCAGAGTCGAATAGGAAAGTAGTTGTTAGTGCCATCTTTGATGCTTGAGCTTTCCAACTAAGTCGATTCATGATTTGATGGCGTCTTTCTCCTTGGTAAGCCAGACAGACGTCTTTGAACAGGGTGTGAAGAAGTTCAATAGGATTTCTCTGCGATCAAACTTAAACCTTAGGAGATGCTTGTATTGAAATGAAGTACTCATATACGCTTGCTCTTAAAGATGGGCTCGTGGCGCATTAGAGATCTTCTTTCCTCATTAATAGCTCGAATGGTTTCCTCACGTTTTCCCATTTATTTCTCCTCTCTCAAATACAGCGAATCAAGCATATTCTTCAGGAGTCCAAAGGCTGAAGCAAAATGCTGACATATTATCTAACGCAGGATGAACCTAATTGATGTGGAACTCCTGTGGAACCAAATTATTACACGTGTGTGGGTCAATCCATCTATGTAAATTATTCCCCTATTTTCACTCCCAAGAGCTAACTTTTGTTTCACCCCGTGATCGTCTTCTTGATCGATTGTTGGGAAACTTCAAAGGCCTCACTGGCCGCGATGAAATAGAAATCTAATCAAGCGCAAAATCATACGTCAAAGGGTGTAATTTTGTGAATTTCGGTTGCCAGAGCGTCCCCATTGAGAATCAGCTTCTTTGCCACTGATTGTGATTGACGCCTTCAATTTTAAAATTGGCGGTGATAGACGCGCCCTTAGTTAGGAAAATGAGTGTGACCACAATTCGCAAATTGAAAAACGGTAACTCAAAGTGCAAGTCTTCAGAAGGCTTTATGCATTTTGGCTTGCAAGGCTACAACAGAGTTGGGCGAGACTCTTATGCACGGAAAGATCTCTCATCAAGTAAAGGCTTCCAACATTTTTGACATTTGCTGCACTGCACCCAAGGAAGAATTATTCTGTTTCTGCTTGATTGGAACCTCAACGATGATGATTACGGTTATTTTGGATTCAGCAAAATACCAAAGTAATCGTTCAGTAATGAAAAGTATGACTCAATTATTGGAGGGCATGAATTTGAAATAATTCAATCGGAATGATGGGAGCTCCCATTTCTGAGAATTAAGTGATAACTTTTAACCCTCAACGTTATTGAAGAAATCTCATTTATTAGCAACCAGTTACCAGACAGAAAATGATGGATATTTTCACTATTACAGTACATTTCATGTTTAGAAAATAAATAAATTGACATGTATATAGGTAGAAACAATTCCCACATTACAACCAACAGTTGATAATAAAAGACAAGAAAGTGCTCCAAGCAGGCAAATTGTCGAAATACGTGTTGTTATCATGTTCGTATATGGGGCCTTTCTTGAGGAATGCTTTACTTTTGTGGGGCTCTCCAAGACTCTTCAATATCCTGGATGCAAACAAACACTTCAGTAGATATTGGTAAGTGTAATACTTTACGTTCGAAGAAAGAACTTCACTTTGGAGGTTGGGCAATGCTTTAGCTCTGTACCCTCTCCAAAAGGGCATTTCTACGGTGCCACTCTCCCTCAGTAAAGTGAGGGAGCACGTCGATGAATGAGAGAGGAACATTCGCAGAGTGATGAGATTAAGAGAAATACACTTAGATCTAGGAAATTTTTCGGCACAAATCTCGATATCAGCCAAATTTTTGTTTGATCTAGTGTTTTGGATTTTGGAGTAAAAAAGGTACTCTTTTAGAATTGATTGATCATTAGGTCTCTTTTGCAAAAAGCCGAAGTAACCAGGATTTATTGCGAATGTAATGAATCCAAAAAGTTATGAGCTTTTCTTTTGATTCTTGCTATATTTTTCGAGCACTCCAAAGAATTTGGTTTGCGGCTAAATTTCACGCCAGAACTACACTTTCTGACATTATGTGCCTCCTTGGCTTGGAAAAAAAGGTGACAACATATACTCGCTATCCATACTTTATAATCCTTAGAATGTTTTCTACAATTTGCTATGGGCAATAAACTTTTCTAGCTTCGAAATAACACTAGATTTGGGCTTTTGCGAGTTCGCCATCTAGTCACCCTGAAGAAGCGAATGAGAGGAATGGAAAAAGGAGTCGGTCAATATTTGCATTTTTATCCGCGACCCAGCAGTACTTAGAACTTTCTGAAAACTTTTCGGCATTCCTCTCGAAACTTGGAGCTTAAACAGCAATAAATGAGGATATTAGTGGACGAATTAATGACCAAAAGGAGATGACTAAGACTAATAATGACGACGGACCACAATGGGAAGGCCTTGAGTCCGGCCTCTTGGCATTTCATGGCCTGTCGAATGGTAGCCAACTCGTGGATGTTGAGCAACAATCGCGGCAAATGACATACGAGGAACACCATAATGAACCCCATAAAGATGACCGCCAAATTGTCTTCCTTCTTGCGTCGCGATTCATTGACGGTGACAGCGGGCGCGGCGGGCGGAGCTTTCTTCTTCCTCGAGAGCCGCACGAGGACCTTTCTGGACTTGATGACGGGTTTGGCATCGCTCACCACCACCTCCTTTTTTTCAGACGTGCCCACTTGGGGCGTATCAGGCGAGGGACTTTTGTTGTCAGTCCCAGTTTCATGTTGACCAAGAGGGATCATCTCGGTGTGCTCTATGGGAGGATTCAGTGTTGGCAAGAAGTCCCCTGTGGAATGAGAATGATTGTCTTTGGATTTTCTCTCCATGCACCATTTAAAAGCGGGGAACTTGGAGGTGCGGCGACCCTTTTGCTGATGGTGTCTGGGATTTAGGCGTCGGTTCTTTCGAGCCTTGATATCTTTGTAAATCCCCACGTTCAGGTAGACGAGCATTACGAATGGAATGATGCCGAGCACGATCAAGCGACTCCAGTTGAAGTAGGTCGTGTAGATTGGAGCTGTTCGCAGATCTGTGGCTTTCAAAGCGAGTTCGTAGTCCACCGTTTCATTGGTGGTGCTGTCCACGACGGGTGTATAAACCACCTCAGCCTCGAAAAATCGGGTGATTGTGAAAAGAATGGCTAATGAAGTCACAGACGCCACATACTTCACGATCCGCTTGGTCAGAGCATTGGCCTCGTGCATGGCTTGACTGTAGTTCAAGGGGTAATGGACGGCAATGAACCTTTCCAGTGCGATGGCCACCGTCATGAATATCGATGCCGTTATAGCGATCTGGTTGAATGGATACAGCAAACACGGGAATAGTCTTATGTGCATGTCACTAACCAAATCGAACTGCTTCCGAAAGCTCTCGAGGATGGAACCAAACAAGTACGTGGAATCGAAGCACGCCATCGTGACCAGCAGAAGATTGAAAGCGTTCCTCATCTCCTTGCGCGACAAGATAATACTGGCCACGATGTTCCCGATGATTCCCAGTATGGCAATTATCGTTTGACAAACCCCCTCCATCCAGAACGAAACCTCATCCACGAATTGAAGATCAGCCGTGGAATCGTTGGGGCAGTTCCCCACCATGATGAGCTCCTCCGTTAGATTGGTTGAAATCCCCAAGAGGATTCCATCGGATTCCCCATTCTCAGAAGTCATGGTAACTACAGATTTGGGCTGGCTAATCCGAGCGGTCGGCAATACGGCTTTTTACGCTTTGTTCTTCAATCGATTTCTTTAACGGGACCTCATGTAATCTCTTGGGACCTCATTCGATTTTGGACTCTGCAAGGCAAAATTTGGAAAAAAAACATTAGCCCTTCACGTTCAGCTTCGTTATCCCGGGAATTCCCCCGGCAATACAGTTCGAAACTCCAGATTCGCAATCGGATTGGGCTCTGCTAACACCCTTTCTACGGAAGAAACCGGGCCATTTTTTTCGTTACCTTCTACTGATGTACAATGTCTAAACTACTCCATAGTGGTCGTTGTTCCCCAAGAAAATGGATGGAAATGTTCTTGACACGTTCTTTCCTATGGTCTCATTGGGATTCGTCTCAAGAATAAGACGCTTCAACGTCAACTATTTAAGACAGGCCATTTAAGAGCAAAGCCGACAGAAACGAGCCGTCAAGTGTGAGTTCAAATTGTCAAATGATAGTTTCGACTGAATATTATCTCCTTGTTCAAAGACTCGAGAACGCTTACTTCTTGCTGCTGGCAAAGTAAGGCCGATTGAAGGTTCTTAGAAAAAATTGGCTTTGGCGTTGATCTACGTATGTTTAAAGCTGGTTCGGGAGTTCTGGCCGCAGCCCAGGATAGGTCATAATTGAATGAGTGGGACTCACAAGATTGTTCCAATATCCATTACCAGTCCATTTAAAGGATTGCTTTAGCTTTGACCTTTGGCCATCCCTTCCTTTACGCTCATTTCATGGAATTACTGGCCTTGCGAGAGAGAATGATGACACCTTAGGGTTTTGAAAAGTTCGTTTTTGTATTCCTTTTTTTTCAATGCCCTTTGGGATTTCCTGTCGCAACTCTGCTTAGATTGTTTAAGAGGTTCACAGAGACCTATTCCGCAAAAAGGGAAAATGCGCCTTTTATTTTTTGCCTAAACTAGGTCCTTTTGTCCCTCCCCCCTGTTATAGTGCTTTATCATGAGCTAGATTCTTTAGGATAGATGTCCTAAAAGGAATACAATTGTGTGGAATGTCTCTTTGAGGGCCCCTGAAACAATGCTTTAGAGCCTCACTTGGAACAAAAGTCTATTCAAGATAAATCGAGAGCGTCATTTTAGAAGCTGTAAATGGAAAACATCGATCCCATGATATAACAGGATCTAGAAACACAAGTGAGCTACATGTTTATGATGAATGATGCGTCGATGTGGTGGTAGTATTTTCGAATCTTGGGTTTCCAAAGCCCTAGTGTGTGTTATGGATTGATCCGGATACACCAAGGATAGAAGTAAGACCGTCTTTGGAAACCCCAAAGGTAATGCATCGCATGCTATCCAACGATCGCATTATGAATATCCTTCAGATTTCCAATTAGGAATTATCTCTTATCCTCAAAAATCTGGTCAATTTGACATTAATATAGAATATCGTGAACTAGGATAGAACCAAGAATAATATTTCGTATATTTCGTTTTTTTTTTTCTCGAGATCCGTCTCGATGATTATTCGGCTTTGGTTTCCTCGAGAACATGTACCTTAGAGACCCCTTGAAGATCCAAGTGAAATGAGCAGTACAACTAGTAGTGTTGCTTCCAACTTCTTACTGTATTTGTAGATAACGTTTATTATAAATACTACGTACCGTTTTATTGTCTACTATTCGTTCTAGGGTACATGTGTTACGAGGTCTTATAAATACCCTTTGTCCAAAGGTCCTCCTGTTTTGATTAGCCCACTTTCCGCCTGAAACTCCGAGTTAAGGTCTTCTTCGGTCCCTTAAATACGAGGTCCGCCAGACCTAACGTGGTTCAGGGCATTCACAATCAATTTCCAATAATAGTCCCTGGCACAACAATTTATCTAAGGTGTTGCCTGTGGCACACTCGAACCCAAATTGAGTTCCAAAAACGCCTTTTCACGTGTGATCTTCTCTTGAGCTCAGAAGGCGACTGAAAACGACGCTAAAGCTGACCAACTAAGAGTTGTCCATTATAGTGATTGGCATTGCAAGCAAACGAGGACCAAGGACAACAAAGGAGAAAATGAAAGAATGAAAGAAGACCATAGGGGGCAAAAAGAAATGGACCAATGCTCCTTAGAGACTGACCAATATTGATGATGAGTGACTGCCTCATTCACTCATGATAATATTGCCGTCTAGTGAGGATGGCTTCTGCTCTACTTCCATAGTGGTGCGTAGTACTCATAGTACTACATAAGCACGTCTATCTTTTCAAAGCAAAAATTCTGAGGACGTTCATGACACTTGTACTGTGTAGGATGTAGTACTTCAAACAAATAGATTTGGGCGCTCATTTAGATGACATGACGCGTCCCACTTGATTTGTATAAAGAAAAAGCCTTACATGGTTATTCTTTTTTAAGCATAAGTAAGAAATGATTATCAGGAAATGTTTAAAACGTTCCCTACGTTTGATCAAAATGAGAAGTTATTGTCACTCATTTTCTAAACATTTTGGTAAATTTGATTTTGCCATTAAAATCAAATGTAAATTGTAGATTAAAGAACCTGAAAATAAACACAATACAAAAAATGAGAATTCAAAAGCTGTCATATCTTAAAAGCGGATTGGACTGTTTACGGAAACTTGTTTGCAACCGCAAAAAGTTCTGCCAATTCGTGTCCAAGACATCAATTGAAAAAAAAGCCACGGGTGGCGATTGAGGTTCTGAAAGCGGCCATTAGGTGGCACAAATTCAAGAAAACTAAGGAGTTTCTTGCCGAGAGGCCCCCTTCTCCAGTCTTGGCCAGTCCACTTCCCACCCCCTGGAACCTTCATGTGGGAGTTGGCCTTGGGACTGACAGATAGGGTGCCTAAAGGGGTTGTTGGTTTCAAACATCAGAGACTCGTCAAAGAAGCTATTCGAGCCAAGGTGCCTTCAGCCTGAACTTCGCCTAAATAAGGACTGTTCATGGCAAAAGTCTGAAGAACGATTTTTTTCAAATCAAAATGATTTAAGGAATATTTGTCAAAGCGCCTGAGTTTGTTGGCACTTCATGTGTTACGAATTTTGTAGTTTGCAATTGTGAATCTTTCCTTTTTGCGCTTTTAGGGCATTTGAAGCATGTTTTGATGTTGGGATATGAAAATACTTCTTAACCGGGCCAATGATGCTCAATAGACGGGTAAGCAATTAAGATACCGAACCCTCTACCCCCAACATGAGCCTTAGTTCTTAGTGTACCTTACGTGTTTCTAAGGAAAAGTCATATTCATGTTATGTTATGTTTTGAAAATATTTTGTTTAAAATAATAACTCTTATCGTTCAGAGTCATTGAGGGTGGAAAAATGAATCGCCTATGGACTCGATTTTACGCTTCTTTTCAACCGCAATCTTGCCTCCACCACTTTTGAGGTATCAAAATGGTTTTACATAACTTAGCCTCGGGCTATCTTGGTATGAATGAAACGAACCAACCTCGGTTTAAACTGAGGAAAACTTTAAGTCGTTCATATCTATTAAGCTCTTTCCATCTCTTCCTACACGTTCCTCACGAACGTTTTACTCTATAATTCAAACTGTTGAGGTATTGGACGGAAAAATAGGAAAAAAATGTAAATGATTTGATCCCACAACACCTGGGGAGCATATTCTAGCCGTGCCCTCTCTGCCTCTAAAACCGCTCGGCTACAATACCTCCTTGGAGGGTAAAAATGAAGAAAGATTATATTGCCCTTGGAGTCACCTCTAATGTTTCGTTGACCTTCCATACCCCACTATATTGTGTCACACACCAACCTTTCCAGGGTTTGGTGGAATAACTTTCTTTCTTCACGACCGTTTTCCTGGTTTTCATTGAAAATCATCGGGAATATCTGACAGAAGTTTTTATTGCAGGTACTGTCCCACTTTTGGTCACGACTGAAGCCCTTAATTCCTCAAAGAGAAGTACTTTGTTCGACTTTGTGTTTGAAGTTGTATTGGGTCGAGGAAACCATGCCTCAAACTTTTCATTGTCACGAAAGTCTCGACAAGAATGAAACCATGAAACCAAAGAACAGAGTCGATCTGTCTCCAAAGTTATTTGTATTTCCTCAACGATCGCACACTCGACACGAAGGCGGGTTTGCACAAATTAGCTTACATGTCACACATTCCGAAATTGTTGCATGAAATTAGTCTCCCTAGTTTGTGATTAATTGCTGTTTAGTGAATCACTGCTTTTACCCACATTGAATTAGAAGATCCAAACCAACTTATGTGACAAATCATTGAACAGATTTCAATCTAATTAACCATGAGAAAGAAGTAAAGTAAATTCAAGCAAAATTATAGTCCGGCAACTGATTTTAAGCATTTTTTAGAGGAAAAACTGAAATAAATGTCACAATCAACTCACGCTATGATCCAATTTCATTTTCAATGATCGACTTTAGTTGCGTTACAAAAGTCCCAAAATGTCATTTTTTGCTGCATTTCTGTCACTGTACGAATATCTTACTTCAATATCAGCATACTGTTCGCTTCAACAAGCCGACCAATTGAAAAAATGACAATTTAAAACATGCCCGTCGCAGGTTGGGAGGGCATGTTGCCTATTGACTTTCGAAATCGCCCTCTATCGGCTCAAGAGCGCAAGACTGAAGATGATGCTCAGTACACAAGCTCCGCACTTTTGTGGTATTCTTGTTGATTTTCTTTGACTTTTCCTCCCCTCTTTTTAGTCACCAGAATTTTTGTCAGCGCATTGGGTGTCCACAAAGTTATCATTTGAGTCTCTTGTTCATTTGGTTCATGAGTGTTGCCTAAACAAGCCATAGTAGCCCAAAAGAAGTCCGTTGTACTAGAGTGTTCATCCCTGCCATTTTGTATTCGCCTTCTCCCTCTCTTTCTCCTTTCTTTTTCTCTTTAGCTCTTGTCATTCACAGGGTGTCCGTTTCTAAATCATAAAGTCTGCATTTTAATTTTGCCAAAACTTTGTTATGAGAGCTCTTTGTGATATTGTCAGAAGTTCAGATTTGACGTACAGATAAACATGCATTTTTTAATTATTTCCAAACCATTTCGAAGCTCTAGTAAAGTATGGTAGCCATCCGAATACAGTGCTATATTTGGCCTCTTTCTTGAGAGCATCATCTGCTCTTTTGAAGATATTTCCTGCGAGATGGCAACCTCGTATGCATTTCGAAAGTCAATAGTTTTGCTCCAGAGAGTGATGTCAGCTGTTTGTTTTCCCTTCCCTTTGTAAGGGGAATTGACGTACAAATACGACAGAAAACTTGTTTGGAACAACAACTCGCTGTTTCCAAGTTCACTCTACAAAGCAATAATGACCTAATTACAGATTTGTTCCGTGTTATCTTCCTGTTCATCTTAGCGGTTGCTGGGAGGCTACGAAGATTTTCAAGCTCTTAAAGGCTTTTCTTCTCAAGACTTGGAAACAATCACACCTTCTTGCTTCCTCTTGAAAAGCCAACCATCCATTGCCTCTCTGAGCAAATACAATAGCGCAGTGAATGGAAGACGTACGTTTATGGGTGGAGCACTTCTTCCCTGAAGCCTTCCGTGTCGTCCATTAGACTTGGTCACGGAGTCCCAGAGGAAGCATGATCAAATCGCTCAGGTCTCGTCTTGGATGAAAGTTTGCCAGTCTTCCATTCCCGCTTTACTTATTTATCTTGGCTGGATGCGTAATTGAGGCCTTCGGTTTCATCTAAACCCTGTGGGTGGTTGGAACCAACCGAAGGCTAAATTTGATAAAAAATTAGGACGAGTAAGGAAAGAAAGATATGGAATGTAGATGGGAGAAGTCTGTAGGTCTGAAATCTTCATCAAAGTCAGTGCCCGAAATGTTTCTCCAATTCCCCGAGGGGGATTCACGGAATGGCCACAAAGATTTCCAACACATCTCAGCATCTACAAGGAGATCTGAGAGTTCTTGGGATTGTCCCCAATACAGCAAAGGCCTTTGCTCAATTCGTACCCTCTTATCCCTAACCTAACGTTGCGAGGACAGTCATTACTCGAATCCAGCAAGGTTGGCTCTCAATGATAAATCAAGTAATCATGGGTTTGTGCCCTAAGTCTTTCATCAGACGCTTTAATTGGCATTTCGACCATTCGATGGGGAAATTTCCAACCAGAATGGAAAAGGTTCGCTCTCCTCCATTTTCTAGCTAAAAAAATCAAGATCAACGAAGTTGGTTTTAATCTTAGCGTTGATTAGTCTGGGAAATGTTTACGAGACTCGAACTGAAATGCATCGCTTTTCCAGTTAAGGTGCACTTCGAAAGGCGTCTTTACCCGGGCTCTCCGTGGTATGCCAATCCCACATTTTCCATTTAAAGTTCAAAGGTACCGAACAGGAACCAACCAGACTCAAATCCGCCATGTTTGTCTTGGCAGGGGAAAAACAACAACGGAGAGGTTCTTTTCCAGTTCCGTTCTTTGTAAAGTGCAACACCTTGTTGTCTCTGCTCCACTGGGATATTCGAAGGTTTCAAGTTCAAGAAGCATTTTTGAGCTCACAGTTCGCACTTCTCTTTCAAGGCCACTTCTGTCGACCTTTCAACGAACAGTTTCATTGACACGTTGTAGAAAAAGAAGAGAAAGGAACTTGGAGTAGCCATTGCTGCAGTTAATCGGAATAATGTTCTTTCCGTCCGTTGAGGCTAACGATTGAAGGTGGAGGGTGCCTCCCTCAAAAAGACTTGACGTGGTCAGATTTTGGCCTTTTGTTCGCCACGAAGAATGTGCCAAGGCTCCTGAGACAACTTGCCTCTTTCATCTGGCCTTCAATTTGCGACTCAATTCTGAGCCAAGAATGGGAGCCCACACTTTTACTCCCCATAATCTAGTAGTGTGCCTTCATGAAGCGTTAATGGCAAGGCTCCCATTGGTAGTGAGTTATCACGTTCAGAAGAGTATTTATTGCGAGTGTTGTGATGGTTCGTACAATGGAAAGAATCTCATTAAAGAAAGGAGCTCATTTTCTTGGAAAATTTGGCACTACAACACTACCCTTTAGGCTTCTTCACAACAACTCGTTAGTCAGTAATCTGCATTGCTGGGAAAAAATGTTTTGGCGAAAAAAGACGATGGTAAAATGATATCAAGATGCGGATCAAGAAACTCATTAAGGAATGAATCTTTTCGTACATTTAGCTGGTGAGATTTGCGTGTTGGCTTTAACTCGGAATAATGTTAAAAGCCCTTTGAACAGATGGGACTGTGTTTGTTCAGTTTCACAATAGCATAAAGAACGTCTTTAAAGAGGTGTCAAAACTTGTTGACGGCGAGGGTTCTCAATTACCATTTAAATGGAGATGTCTCATCAAACACGAAACCGAACCTTTGCCACCAATTCCATGGAGAGGAGCTGGTTCAGCAGACAAATTTTGTTTCATGTTGTATGACTTCAGACTATCTTCGTAAACCGAAAGAATTCCAACACCCAATAGTCCTTTAAATATAACTGTTTTTACGTGCGTAAACCCCAATCGGTTTTAACCTTTTTCCATTTCTCATCCACGAGGGGAATTCGAGCAATGAATCACAAACAATATTTTGAGATATCTATGTTTCATTCAAAAGCTGAACCCGGTTCATTTGGTTGATCGAGATAAGCGTTTTTCACTTATTTCTGAGTGGAACAAGATTAAGCTTAAATGGCAATGTAAGACTTCAAAATTTATGACACACTTGACTTAATTCGATATTGTTCTTTCTTAAAGGCCTTTGTGTTCTTTTATCTTGAAAATGGTGCTATCTTTTATCTGTAATCGGACCAGAAAAGCTTTTCACAAGGTGGCATAGCCTTGAAGTGAGTAAAGATTATAGATATTTCATGGGTGTCGACGAAAGCGGCCTTAAAGACACGGTTTTGAGCAATAAAACCGACTGCTCCCAGCATTTGGTGCGTATAAAAAAGTTATATAAAACTTCAAATCTCTTGTCATTCGAAAGTTACTGCACCAAAGTATTCGGTTTCCGGAAGAGATTAGTTTTCATTCTAGCGATGTACTTAAAAGGATTCAAAACCCTAGACTGGATCTAAAGATGTAACTCTTTTTTCACGGAATCATAGACGATGAGCCTAGATTTGCCAAACCATAGCAAAAATATATATGATCAATATATGCAGAAGGCTAAATGCTAAATGATTCGATCACTCAACAACATCTTATAAACCTATCTTATTTGAAAAATATCTGACTTATTCATTTGTGCGAAACCGTGCCTAAACATTCAATAGTTAATTTAGAATACAAGAATTTGACACATCCAAAGCAACTCGACATGTTAGATTTGAAAACGAACAGTGCATAATTTGTTCTTCCCCGCACCCCCCCGCCCCGCACCCCACTTTTGGTATTTCACATGAATTAAGTTAAACGAGCATCCAACAACGTTCTTTTAGGTTTCGTCCGTTTTGATTTCAGTAGCAACTCTGATTCCAGATTAGAATTCATCAGCTCCTCTATTTTGACCTTTGGCAAAAGCTTTTGGTGTTTTTTGCTCTTCGCTTCGTCATTGCCAAGACATGAATCACTGAAATGTGGAGGGAGATGCTAGGGTCTATAATTAACATTATGGAAGTTAGTGAATGCATTGGATTTTCCTTCAAGGGAAACCAGTCCCATGGCTTTGCTATTACAAATTGAAATCAGACGAATTGGTCAAAAGTTGTGCCCTCTCAAAGCACAGTACATAAAAGGGTACAGGATGAATGATTTAGCCCTCTAGTGGTAATCAATTACCACAATAGAACAAAGGTTCATTTAATCTGCAAAGAGTCACGTACTAAGCTTTGAGAGCCAGTAGATCCAGTCTTTCGATTGTGGTAAAAATTGAAATATGTTTCTTTAGCGACCTGAGACCAGTCCCATATGAAGGCGAAAACAATTCCGATGTGGCATTTCTCGACCCAAGCAAGCATCCTGGTCCCTATCCCAATGGTTCATGGTCTTGGGTATGAAGTTGAGAAGCGTTTGGGGCCTTCAAAACAGATCCATCTGTTTAATGTACAACCCAACTCGCCAATGCATAAAGTGCATACGAAAAAAGCCATTCTATATGCATGTGCCTCGTACTTACAATGATTATTTTCAAAACTGAAAGTACAGAAAAAAAATCTCCTGTTGACTTTCGGATGTCAAAGTGTCTAGTCAAATGCTTTTGATGATATCTAATTTGGAACCTATCTGTTCTCGACGTGTGTAAAATATATTTTCGTCTGACATTCATTGACATGTCTTGTTGTGAGAGTTCACTTTGCCCCTTCTAGGGATGAAATTCTTTATATGGCTCAAATATCAACTGTGAATGACATATTTAGATAAGAAAACTAACATACTGTATAATACCACTTCCTTGAAGAAATCTTAATCAATTTTTATGAAATATTCGATCCACTAATGAATTCAAATTGCCAGAACGAAACAGTCCCCCAAAGTAAAGCTGATCAGAAGATATATTGAAAATTTTGTCCAAATTTGCCATTAATGATGGTGGTGGGCCTACATGCACCGAAATTCCCTTCGTTGTGAGAAAGGAAGAAAGAGAAATGAATAGAGCGAGAACTCCAAAAAAGCTTAACTTCATTGTTCGTTTGAGCAAGAGCGTTATGAGTTTTTAAAACATCAACTGGTCTTTTTCAAAGCCGTCGGTGAAAGTAACGGCAACCCTTTAACGATAACATGACAGCTCGAGAGTTTTATAGTGCCCTCTTGCCGACTCTATCACGCTATTAACTAATCAAATCTATTCATGAATATCTCCTTTACTCTGGTAGTCTAAGTTAAGGATGGAAAAGCCAGTTCTTGGATCGGGCCGACCATGAGCTGCCACGTGCTCCATTCATCTCCATGATATCCTCCGTTGGAGCATATCTTTCCCTACCAGAGTAAGACAAAATCGATGTACAGTATGTAATGAAACATATTACCAACACAATCATCCTATGTACGTAGTATTGGTAACATCATTACTCCTCTCTTTCTGGATCTCTCTCTCTTTCTTCATGGCGCACAATGCTTACTTGCTTGCTTCGTCTTTGTCCAAACTTGAGACCATTATTCATATCTTACCGACCGTTCCTCAGCTCACACATAGATTCGGATTCTCTCCCATCGATTATTTACATAATGATCTTGCTTCAAGACCTCTGGAATATAATCTTGCACTATAACGAGTCATAGTTAGTATATTTTCTTCCCTCCAATGTACGTTCAAGACGTGACAATTCAAATATACGTAGTAGTTCGTCTGTTGTATTGACCCAAGCTACCCTACGGCCTTAATGAAGGCGGTTAACGACATCCAACAGAGAACTGGTCTATTGGTTTTATGATTGTTAGTCTAATGGGTCATGTGGAGAGTTATCCATGAATGATGGCAATGAGATTCTAATGAGAGAAAGATAGTAAAGAGTATAGAGAGGAAAAGCATGGTGAAAGCCGTTCAATAGGTTCGATGAACCGGCAATCATTTCGGGTAGTTTTCCTTGTTTCATAAGTGTGAAGCGTTCTCGTTATCATAGGCTTAAAATACCGAGCCGGTTTACTGCCTTTATTCGGAGAATCTGCAAAGCATACTAGTACAGAATTTTATGAATGGAGCACCTTTCCAGATGCTGTGTGAACTAATGAGATTTTGTAAAGGTTAAAGAGGTGCACCAGACGTGAAAAATGAGGATGAAACCAGGCGAATGCACACGGCCATTTTTTACCAACTCTCAACCTTTTAAATTCCTTTGTGCTTGCGCCTGTTTTTGGCAATTTATTAGAACCCTTTTGAAACCATTTCGAATTTGAGTTAAATGGTCTCAATCAAGTTAATAATCTTATCTTTAATGCGATGTGTAGGGTAAATCCTAGCTAGTACTTTTAAAAGTCATAACTAAGATTGGTCATTTCAATCAAGGCCTCCCGTTGGCAAATTTTGTAGTTTCAATGACGTATTTGTTTGAACTAATTTGCAACACATGGTCATGCAAAAATTAAAAAAAAAATCACGGGCGAAGCAAGGCTTTCGTGCCTTATATGCGGTAATTTATCAGTTATTGAACTTCCATAGTTTTGTTAAGAATTTGAAAGGTGCAAAAAAATGCAGAAATGTATGAACTTGCCTAACTATTGGTAATTTTTGGAAACAATTACGATCGTTGCTAAAGTTTTGCTCATCATCGTGACCCGGATTGAAAAGAATGTAAGTATTGGGAAAATTTCGCCAAACTTCAATTGTGTCAGGTGTGTCCGAATTTCTACACTTACTTTGTTGTATATTGCGAGTAAATGTCTTGTCAGCGGGTTAGGAAATATATGTTTATGGTGTCTACTACAACCAGCCGTTATCTTTCTCGTAGTGTTTTAGTACTTTTTCTTTCTAACTTCCATCATTCCATCTTTTTTCCAAAAAAAACAAGCATTCAAATGTTCAATGTTTAAATTATTGGTTGTCAGGTACACAATTAGTGGGTCATTTCGAGAAAATAAATAAAAAAATTGAAGCCCAGTCTCTCTGTCTTTATAAATTGTTGAATCATCTACCAGTGAAAAAGGGTTCAATGTGTCTCCGGTTTTCTTTCATGTGGAATAATTGTTATGGCGTTTGGTATACTTTTATTCAGCTCAAGGCTAGAAAAGAACCATTCTAAATCCTGGTCCCACTTTCATAATGTTACTTCAAAACGCCCGTAGTATGCTAATGAACTCCATGCAACAATAGAGGACCAAAATATTTTGTCATATTAAATTGACTGCGTTACACCTTTTACATTAAAAACACGTCGGCCTCAGTAACTATATTTTCATCATTGCTCAAGGGATGTCAAACCAATTCGCGAGTGGGACTGAATATAGATAAAACCTGATTCAACTCATTCTCAAAGCTCAAGGACAATTTCGTAAAACGTTCATGGGTGGTGCCGTTACGGAATTAAACCTAGATCCCACTGTGAGCACACTATATCTGTGACATGAATTAAATAATTCCAAGTCTTTTGCTCGCTAAGGAAGCAAATGTTGACCGCGAGAACTGTAGAGCAGTTTTGCACAAAGATGTCAGATTAATTGGTGTTAATGCAGTCACCCTAGAGTGAAGTGCAATAACATGGTTGTCGGTTGCTTCTTGGTTGGATCCCGTGTCTTTCCGACTTCTGAGAGCAACAATTAAGGACCACCAACGAACTCTTCAAGTGGGAGCTTGAAAGGAGTTTATGAATGCTGGTTCTCAATGGAATGGGAAAAACTTTTCCTGGACGACTCGAACACCACTCCGGGCAAGGATTGAAGTGTGAGAAGAAAGGAGGACTTTAAGGCCTCCCAAGGCCGACCAAGGCCGACGCGGGTCTCTTTGAGAGGGTCGTGTTCAAATCAAACGGTTCAGTGGACTTTATGGCCGGGTTTCCCGATCGTCGAACACAATTTATGCAATACCGTACAGGCAGAAGATCGAATACAGCGCTCTCCGGCAACATGGCTGGATTGGTGGTCAAGCCAGATTATGGGCTCTTTTTCATGGCGATAAGCCGAATGGTATAGACTGCATTGAGGTAGCCAAATGGCTCATTTGGGTTTGCATTTCCGGTGAATAACCAATGATGATAATAATAATGTGCACTGCTCTCTTCCTCTTGTAGCCAGCCCAAGGGAGCCATATCTGATCCCTTTCGTGCAGTACAATGTTCAATGACGTACAACTGGGTGGTTCCCTCTGTTCAGCACAACTTCCGTAGATATCATTTTTCATTTTCTGACTTGATGACCTCGAACGACCATCCGAAACAAACGGTTAAACTAAATTGGGAGGGAACATTACGTGCGATTTCTACCAAATCGAAACCTCTTGGCCAACCCACCGACCTCATTCGTACGTTACAAGAAAAAAAGATCAACAGTAGACCAAGATTGAAACGAGTGTGTGATGCCTTTCTTCTTATAAATAATGAAAGAGCTGAATAGGGCCATGGATATCCATTTTGGTTGCTATGCGATCCCCCAATATGAGCAGTTTTACAGACAGATTTCGTCGATACTTCTTCATTTTCCCTCATTCTAAGAGGAACTTGAAACGACGGAAACTCAATAAAGAACTCCACGGCCTTCCTGTGTGTCAAGTACGTAAACCATTGTACCAAAGGAAGACGATGTTTCTGACGGACGGTGGAGCTTCTTCTCCCTCAACTATGTCAACGGAGAAATCAAATCTCCTTCTGGCAGACTGATCCACGGGAAAGCGATCCAAAAGCTCCGATACTGTTCAATGCTATCCAGTTTCCTTGTTCGCATCGATATACCCCCCTACTTGATGGAACGAGTCGTCTCGGATATGGAGGTCGAAGCAATACTGCTTGATTGTCCACGCACGCACATCGAGACACATCACATGTTTGGTATAAAGTACCCTGGAGCGAAATTGGCGGGTCCCTATATACTGTAGGCAAACACTATGCGCTTTGTACAATAGTCGACTAACTTGAGTCGACCCCGTTATTTGATTTCGTCTCGCATCAATTTGTCATTCGCCCAAAGGAGCAACTCCCGAGTAAATAGGGCTCCCGAATGGAAAAGGTTTAGCCTCCCCAATGTCAAATGCTTTAGGACACGCACACTCAGGACCCCCATATAAGAAAGGTGATCCTTTCCATATGTTCCCATGCCCAATACTACTTTTGATTTATTGACGTGGAACTACCGAACAATGGGGCACTCACTCAATCGGTGCATGAGACGAAAAACTAACAAATGGATGGGTTGCAGGGTCACGAGTTTCTAGTCGGAAGCTCCTAATTATTACACGAAAAAAATGGGTCGGTCGAGGGTATTTGATTAACAAATTGTACACCGTTTTACAACGACGGTTTTCCCCGGTAAAGGTCAAGCAATAGCTAACAAGTTTCAACTTGCCTCGGTGTTTTCCAAGTGAATCGATCAATCGCAATCTTTCAGTTGGGTTTGAAGAAACTTTTTTTAAATGAGGTCACTAGGTTATATAAAGGTAAACAAAACTTTACGAGAAGCAGATCTAAATGTACGATTTTTTACTATTCCTACCGTCGTACGAAAAACTAAGTTTCCTGAGTTACCATCTTAAAAGTGCAGTAATTGATGGAGCATGCATAAAAGATGACGGTTATCCTGTGGTTATTTCTTATAGATGGGGTCTTTTCTTGACGAAGTCTAACAGTTACGTGCCATGAGAAAAGGCATTTCATCCACACCACAAAACTATCATCATCGAGGACAATAGAAGCCTATCCTAGCTCGAGTTGTAAAGGCTAGAGATACAAAGGAGGCATGAGGAAATCTAATTTGGAACACTGGTGGAACATTTAAGCGGAGTTCTTCAAGGATCAACTTTTCATGCGTTATGCAGTGGAATTTAGAGTAAATGTAAAAAGTGCTTTTTCGATGAAATTTATCAATAAACAAAGGGGCATCAAAAAAGTCTTTGAAGTGCATCAGAAACCGTTTCTTTACAACGAACAAAAAGAAAGACATTTGCAACAAGAAATTCGTTTAATAAATATGATCAAATTATTATGTCTCGTGAAAAGATGAACTTTAGAAGGAATTAAAACCCAACTGACAGCATCCGTGGGGTACAAACAAGGCTGTTGTGGTCGCAAATGTGGGAAGTCTAGGCTATAAACCACTGGAATATGGATGAGGACGCTAAAGTTGAAAATAAACAACTTTGACATGAGTCATTGAATTGCATTCTCCTTCAAATGAGAGTGGTCCACAATCAATGCAACGACATATTCCAAATTTCAACTGAATGGGGCTTGTCAAGTGAACACGTTCATTAACAACTGACGTTATCCCATGGAATAAAATCAAAGACAACATGCCCGCCAAAACGGCACTGTGCATGAATTGAAATTTGACATTTTTTATTTCATTCTCCTGCTTGTCTAAGTAAATATCATTGTGGCATTGAGTAGCGAATTACGCTAAACATGTTCACTTTGTTGGGTTTTGTAACACAGCTCACAATGAAATCACTTGATTATTGAAAATTCAATGGGCGGATAGTGCGAGCTGACCGTGATGTTTGTCTTTGTTCTCCAAAATGCCCAAAATCAGGGTGCTGGACCACATTTTTCCTTGAATTTCTTTCAATTGGCATCCCCTATATAACGGCTGGGTCAAAAGTTACTCGTTCTCAAAGCACAGCATATAAAACGGCACAGAATCAATGAGTTGGCCTCCTTTGGTAGACAACTACCCCAAATGGGTCAGCTCATTCATTCTATATGTAGTCAAGTATTGAACTCTGGCATAAGGTAACTTTTGACCCAGTTGTTCGATTGAGTCGAAAATTGACATTCGTCATTGCAGTGGCCTGGGGCCGGTCTCATTTGAAGAAGAATGAAATACGTTCTCTCAATTCCAAAATGTCAATTCTCAACCTGGGCATATTCCAGTGCTTTATGGCCAGCCGTATCGAACGTACACTGAGAAAGTTTTCTATGAATGCTTGTCTGACTATTCTTTTCGTGTGAAATTACCATTGCTGTCGGGCTTAACCGCAATATAACCTCCGACATTCCAAGTCCAAAAGCCATTCATCCTCTTAACCACTCGCCTGCTGTATTATATATCTTTATACAAGGACACAAATGAGAAGCATTTCATTTTCCTCCTTTGAATAATTCATTTCTGTTCAAGTTGGCTCTGCCATGATCTGGTTCACCCCAACAATAATTCTTTCGTGAAAACGTATCATCCCCCTGAATACGACTCTTATTCGCCATATTCTTAGCAGCAATTTCCTTCATTTATTCAGGCAAAGGTGGTGGTTCTCACTTATCTCTTTTTCAAGCCGAGTATGATCTTTCGGACATTTCAAGGCTTGCAATTTCAACACTACGAAACGTGCTGATAATCTGGAAAAGACCATTTTGAAGGCCTTTATTTTTCCTCCGTGTTTGGAAGGTTTTTCAAGACAACTGGATCACTCAGCAAATTTCAATTATCTGCGTAGAATAACGTTGCAAATGCTCAAGTTATTGAAGCAAAACTGAGGGATGATCAATATTTACGTAGGTAGTGCGGCACAATATTAAATATCATCTAATTATGGTCTGGCATGACTCCTGACCTCAACTCGCCTTCAATTCCAAAGCATGCCTGTATTCATTCATTCTTAGTGACCCAGTCGATGGTAGAGGTGAACCGCGTTATTAACACGTTCTAGTTATCTTGAACTTGCTAAATGGTTGTTGTTGTCATTATTGGTACATATTCCTCCTCCGCTTCATATTAAGATTTACAACTGAAGAGGCGAGATGAGTTCCAAACAAGTAATTGGCAAACGGCAAGCATAGATAACATTTTAGGCAATGATCCAAGAGAAAGTCATTCGTTACCCTTCGCAGGCCTCTGACGGTCTACAAACCAAATAAGGGCCCTTATTTGCAACGTCAGACAACCCAAACAAAACTGGAGGACGCGCGGTAGATTGCTAAATAAACTACTCATGCCTTGCCTTGAACGCAATTTTTTTTCCGGACATTATATGACCTAGGTGACTAATTATACATAAGATTTTGAAAGAATTTGCCAAAAACAACAAGAACGCATTATAATTAAAAAAAGAGAAATCGGCCAAATCGGCCCTTTATTTGGTAAAGGCTGAATCACAAAGCGCCCTCTGAAGTGCAGAAAGTAAACCATATTTCGTGCAGCGAAAGGGGGCTATGCGAACAAATGAAAGAATCCGTAATAGACTTCGAATAGTTTCGGAAGAGCTTTTTGGTACAAATCAAATCCCTCTGGTGAAGCTTCATTTTAGTGGAAAAAACTCCCGAAAAGTTCAACTGATCTTTGCTAATCCTCTGTTCGCCGAAGGTGAAAAGTTCATTCTCCTTTGGAACTCTTATATTTGATACCAATTGAAATCTTTGCGTTATTTGGTAATGATACAATTTGTTTCCAAATTGGCTGCTTTTCAGCCATGTGTACCAACAAGTAGTCATATAGGTTGCAAAAACCTTTTCCTCGTTCCAGGAATACATTGGTTCGACCAAATGTCATAAACAGATTGGCCATTTTGGAGCGAACATATTCGAGTTTGCAGCCTTCATAGTGGCGTTTGCCTCTCTGTAACCATTGACAAGTTAACTCTGTCGGCTTTTAGGTCTTCAAAGTCGGCCTGCTACCTCAAAAGTTCCTTTGATGTCCAAGGGCTCAATTTTTAAGCTGAACTTGACGAGCAGGAAGGATCTCGAGAAAAAATGTCTCCCCTCATTTTAAGTGGTCATAAAAAAGATGAAAAGATATGTTGTCCTGACTCAGGGCCTATAAATAAGAATGAACAGTCAGACTAAGCAACATCTGCCCGGACTTCTGATGCTGCAAAATGCTTTCTATGGTTTAGCATTGTTTCAAGCTCTTTGACAGTTTCCTCAACAGAAAGCCTAGTCATCCAGCTGAAGGCCAACCACTTGCATTGGAGTCATTTGCCCATGAGAGTGGAAAAGCCTTTTCAGCTTCCTGGTTTCTTCATCACAAAGAGCTCCCCAGTAAATAGTCCTAGAAGAAGATTTTCAAAGGGGTTTCGTCACCCTGCGCTCCACGCAGTGAAAATCTACCTTGAAATTTGCTCAGTTCGTTGTAGGACTGGGTGGCTCAGAAAATAACATTCAGGATGACAGCGATTGTCTGAGCAAGGCTGGAAATAAATGTGTCTGGTTTCTCCAGAGCCAAGCGAGCCAATGCCCATGTAAAAGAATTCGAACATCGAACTTGAACCCAAGACCATGACCACAAAAGTGCAGCAATCGTCTTGAAACCCAATTTAAATTCAATATAGGGTGATCTTCAATCCAACTGGTATAGTTCGTCGTTTCGCCTTACTATTGTTGCTCTATGTCGTCGTCGTCCTCCCAAAAATAAGAGCTGTCGCTCGCTGGAATCCTCAACAGACTGGCTCTGAAATATCTCACTTCTTTCTATTGGTCCTACTTTTTTGCCGAATGGAAGAGAATTTGCCGAATCCTTATTCGACGTCTATCCGAACGTGTCTTGAATAAAAAAGACATCTTCATTCATTCAATTCCAAAAGAGCAGCCGTGTCTTGACCCGATATTTCCGGCTCCCTAAACTCAACAGTCTGGCTGGTTGGTCCCGCTGGTCCACATGAGATTGACAAGAATCAGGTGTAAACCCGATTTAGAGGAGAAGCTGCCCATGGGGAGGTCTCCATGGGGTTGTCGGCAAGAGTGAGAGTAAAAAATAATGCCAGAGGAGAGGAGAGCTCAAGCAAACAAAGTCTGGACCAAGGTGGATTGGTTTGGAGAGATATTGGGTTTCAGTGCGAAAATTTGGCTCTATATTCAGCCAACAACCTCGTTTGCGCTTGGCTGACCAACTTGAGATCCAACTTTCCGTTCTTTAGGACCGGAGGATACTTGATTCAAGGGTGAAGAAGATATCTTTGATTGTTGAACGATGCAGTTAAAATGGTCTCATTACCTATCTTACGGTCATCTATTCTTCAGTAGTCCTTGATTGGTGAAGATATACTAAAATCAAATGGTGAATTGTGACAACATGCTTCAGTGGCCGGAGTACGAAGATTGGTTGTACTTTTAGCTTTAGGCCATGAAAGTACAGTTTTTCTTCCCAATTGGCCAGAACATGGGAAAATGACAAAGCGTAGTTCTTCTTTTAAAATCATTTTGTGCTCTGCCTCATTATTTTTTAGCTCAAAAAGCTGATCTTTGGACCTTCTTTCTGATATGCCGTAAGAGTATTTAGAATTTTCTCTTGAGATGATATCAGTCACTTGGCCGTATTTACCACCTACCACCTGCCACATTTAAACAGCCTGGGTATTACTCAACTCATTGTCTGTCTCGTTAGATTATATGCTGTATGTGTAACAGTTGCCATTTCATGGACCTAAAATGGTCTCTGAACAGGTTACGAAATGCCTTGAAATGGACAAGTGTCTTGGGGGTTAATTATGATTCATTACTGTACATGCGCGTGCTTGATGTCAGACTAGACATTCTCTTATATCTCATTCCGAGGACCACTTGAATAAAGCGCCAAATTTGAATACCTGGCGGAAAAAGAATGGCTCCTCATTTTCAACGAGGATATGCTGCCCCTAATTTGAGTTGTCGAGAAAGTGTGGTTTGTGAGAATACATGCTTAAACTTGCAATGAGTTCGGGAATTAGGATCAACTAAGGGGAAATTGATTGGCGAGATGCTTGCTTGGCCAATGAAAAGTCTCGGGTTATTAGATTAGTTTCGTTGCGTTGCTAATCCAAACTCACGTAGAGTAAAACTTGGGTTAATATCCCCATTTCCCAANTTAGATTATATGCTGTATGTGTAACAGTTGCCATTTCATGGACCTAAAATGGTCTCTGAACAGGTTACGAAATGCCTTGAAATGGACAAGTGTCTAGGGGGTTAATTATGATTCATTACTGTACTTGCGCGTGCTTGATGTCAGACTAGACATTCTCTTATATCTCATTCAAGAGCGAAAACTTCGGAGGACCACTTGAATAAAGCGCCAAATTTGAATACCTGGCGGAAAAAGAATGGCGCCTCATTTTCAACGAGGAAATGCTGCCCCTAATTTGAGTTGTCGAGAAAGTGTGGTTTGTGAGAATACATGCTTAAACTTGCAATGAATTCGGGAATTAGGATCAACTAAGGGGAAATTGATTGGCGAGATGCTTTCTTGGCCAATGAAAAGTCTCGGGTTATTAGATTAGTTTCGTTGCTAATCCAAACTCACGTAGAGTAAAACTTGGGTTAATATCCCCATTTCCCAAGGGTCCCCATAATGGATTAAGCGGAGTAAGCGGGCTGAGTGACACCCACACGGTTGGGAAAATGGGAAATTTGTCAAAACGAAATCATAATTGAATGCAAGGGGGCTTTTTGAAATCAAGAGACCAAAAGGAATAAGTTTGCTTTTCGGTGACATATTCAAGTTTAGTTCAATAACACATCATATGCTTTAAAAACACATTTCAATATTCGCTTATTTCAAGCCTTGTTATATCTGGTGCATTTGGGGATACTCCCAGAAGATTCAAAGATGGCTTGACAACTTTCTTAGTTACTATATACTACCTTTAGAGCCATCAAGCCTACTTAATAATTTGGACCAATTTTGAGCAATAACCAAGAGGCAGATCTTGTTCAAATTTTAGGACTATGTGTCCAAATACCCCAACTAAAAGAAGGAATAAAAGGCAATGTTCTAATTACCGAAACGTGTCTTAAGCTAAATTTTGAACCTTTTTGAAGTGCCCACGAATGTCGCCAAATACTAACTTGTTCTTTTTGGTCTCCTGATTTCGATGTGCCCCTTTATACGATTGCATTTCCGTCTTAGTAAGTTTCCTTTTTTTCCACCGTGCCCACAAGAAGATAACAAGGAACGGGACGGCAAATGTCAGAGTTACTTGAAGTCTCTGCTCCTAACAACGATTTCCTCATTCGGGCGGCTTACTTTGTAAGTGCTCCCCGGGGACATAAAGTTGGTCACCAATCTTCATCCCATTCTTTTCTAGGAACTCCCATTTGTCTCCGTTCCAGTCAGCATAAATTTGAATACTTCCGATGCGATGCCCTCTGGTTCCAAAATATTTACAATATGCTGAAAAATGTGCTGATCTCAATTTGGTACCCCTCAGGAATTCCAATTTTCCAGTTAGATCCCAACGATGAAATTTCAACTCCCGTTGGGAACGGCATCATAAAAGTGTGAAAAATGGCACCATCCACGAGATCTCTCTCTTCTTGAGCGAAGCGCAGAATCGGAATGGTGATTAGTCATACTTTCTTCCCACATTTTTTTAATCCTAAACAAGCTCTCTTGGAAATTTGGAGCCTAGATCCTTGGCTGTAGCTTATCGGGAATTCCAAGTTTTCTATCTTAAGCGGCAAAACCCTACGTCACAATTCAACACATTAATAAGACTTGAGTTTGATACCGTGTCAAAGCGAGGTGATAATGAAATGCATTAACATTTACGCCCACTTGACATGGCATGCATTTTTCGAGACAGCTATGAGAAAGGGCGGTGGCTCCGCTTCGAAAAATGTTCATTGGCCCCGACCACAATGGTCCCAAGTTCCAATCAAAAAGGGCCCATGTTATAGCTAGCTCAAGCAACACGCAAGAATTAAGATTTCTCGCAATGGAACGACCGGATCCTATGATGAATGTGTTCAACCACTCGAAGGCTAAGCTCCATAATAGTTGTAATGTTATTTCAAGGAACTGTTTATCGTATTCCTCCCCGGTGGTCGATTATCATGTACTTGAACAAGGCGAGGGAAAGGGTGAAATGGGTGGAAGGGAATTTAAAAACCTGTTCAACCCACACAAAGTTGCAATGCGACATGGAACAACAAATGCTTGAGCAACTTCTCATACAATGAGGAATCAGAATGATTTTCCAGGTTATTAAAAACTTCAACTGCGTGGGATGAACCAAATACCAACAGAGAGGCTGATGAAAGCCAAACAGAAATGAGTTCAGGTAAAAAGTTGGCATCAAAGAAATCGAAAGCATTAGAATAATCAGCCATTCTATCTTTTCAAATAGCGAGTGAAAGCACAGTTCAAACTTTCTTGAAAATAAAAACCAGATCGAATGCAAATGGCAGATTTGAGAGAGGCACCTTTGAGCGCTTTACTGGATCAAGTTTCTAGAATTGATCGCTCAAATTGAAATGGGCCCAAATAAGCAATCAACTTCCTAGAATATGTTTTTGTTTTGCTCGGCTCATTTTGCATAAAGATGGCATAGTTGACTTCCACGAAATTTCATTTTTTTTGACGGTTTTAGCACGATTGGGTTGTCCCTTTTTGTGCAACTGAATGCTCTAATGTGATCTTGAAGAAAATACAGAGGGCAGAGAAGAAAAAAAAGTTTCATTATTAGTATTTGAAAAGAGATATTTTGCTACAATCTGAACTGAACTTTCCATTTTGAGAAAGACAATCTAGAAGGATCATTTTTGACGAAAAAGAACTTGAGGAAGTTTCCACAGGCTTTCTTTCCGGCCAAATAGCATCCTCGCTCCCCAGCTTCCTTTTGATATAATCTTGACTTTCCCGATAACTTATATTGACTCTTTTTTGCCTGTGGATGTCTACGGTCCATTTTCATTTAACTGAGGGATGATCTTCCTACATCTTACCTGGTGATGAACAATCCTTGCAGTTTTGGCGATCAAATTGACTTAAAGAAGATCCAAAAGCACTTGAGACGAAACAAGATCCACGTGGCAATTGGAGTGGGGTAGGGCTAAGAATTTGTCGTAGTTGGGAAACACAATGCGACAATAGAAAAAGTTCCTCAGTTGTGACAAGATCTCATCTCCCAGGTCGTCCTCGTAAATTGGTGTGGTGCTCGTTGTTGTCGAACTTCTAGGTGGTTTGATATTGACTCCTAAAAGCACTTGAGTCCGAAGAGGCTCCAAAGGTTTCGTTTAATGCGGCTCTGTGGCTTCAACAGTCGCTCAAGTTCCTCTCGTTCTTCCCGAGGAGGAACTCGTGTTGAACGGCGAGGAACGCTTCAACAATGAACCGAGAACTTGCCACCACCGAACCAGGAACAAACGAGTTCACGAGGAAGAGCACGAGACGGGAAGAGAGAAATCCCACCACACTCTACGTACGTAGATTACGTACAGGCCAAGTGAAGGAGCTGCGGGCAGAACCAGATGAAGAAGAGAAGAAAAAGACGCCAAGAATGTGTCATAAGAGGCCCATCGTTCGCTATTCTCCTTGAGGGGGGATATCATTGTCCACGATTGGAACCAAACGAGAGGTGGGTGACAAAAACGACTGGGATGGGCTCGAGAGCTTTGCCTTGGCTTGGGATTGAATTTATAAACGCTTCCGTTGGGTTCCCCATTCCCATTGACGTGCTTGTCAGCTCCGGATTCAAAGCTTCCGTTTGGGTCACTCGATGGGTGGAACGATGGAACGAGGGGAGGAGGAGGATCCCTTGTGAACCTAAAGAACTCAAAATGAAAGGTCCTTCAGGGCAATAGTGATGGTCAAAGCCCATTTGTTACTCATGTGGCTCACACATTTGTGCGAACAATTGGATAGATCCATCCGATGTGTCATGTACACGTTGTTTCAAATGTTCTTTGAAGCTCCACAAAGATAAATGATGAACTGCTGACAATAAATCGGAAAAGTTATATCCCGGCGTTCTATGAACAATAGGAGCAAATATAGACAATATAACTAACTAGTTTCATGAATGGTGTAGCATTTTTTTTGGTGATGATTCAAGTGTCGCAACGAAAATAGGACAATACATGAAAGGGAATTCCTTTTCCATGGCGTCGTTATATAAAAGGTATATCTTTATAGAATGGGTAAACGAGGAAGAATACTGATTCTCATTTTCTCACTACTGCACTGTGCACTGGCCAAATGGAACCCAAATGAGCCTAGCCGGTAGCGGTGTTACGAGAAACCAAAGCTTGTTTCTACGTAACATCAACATATTAGATTGTTGATTCTGTTGAAACTGTTCTCAAAGTGCTTCTCCTTAATAAATAAATATGATGCCAACATATTAAAAATCAGAGAAATTCAATTGTAATGTTCGGGCAAACTTTTTTTTTGATCAAAACTGGCACATGCATAGATAATTACCAACTTTAAAACAAGGAAAAGCGTTTTGAGTTTATATTTCGATACAGTTTACCTTATGTGTCCATTATGGTAGTCCTCATTGACAACTTGCACGACCTGTGGTTTCACTTTTTACAATGCAATGAAGGATTTTTGTTCTTGATGGATAATGATTTGTATCAGTGCCTTTGATCGGAACAAATCAGAGAAAGGATGCATGGGTAGTTTTTCAACTAGATGTACTTTTCAACCTGGATTTGGTGCATTTGACTAAGAACATAAACGTAGAATATTTACTCGATGAAGTGATTACATTTGGATCTAATAGAAATGTACTTTAATCTTCTGCATTGTCTTAATGAAAAATCCTGATTTTACCAAATTAAAATGGAAGATGTACGTACGGTAAGCGAGTTTTTGGCTGAGCTAGACGTTTGCAGAAATGTAAGTTTGTTCAATAATTAGGATATTCCACGGACTTCTAGAAATATGGACTGCGAACGAGCTTCCCGGCAAATCGGCCTGCTCTTGGTCATAGCCACTCTGAGCCACTTTTCGAATTAAAGTAATAAAATAAGAAACATAGATCTCTTCAATTAACGTTAGGTCAATTTTATATCATCTACATGCAAAGTCGATCGTTTCAAAGTGACGTTGTCAAAAGCTTATGTAGCTGACCAAGAGCAGGCCGAAAATTCAAATTTTATGTAGTGTTTACAACATAACTTTGAACATGTCTCCTGAGTTCCCTAAGCATAGGTTTGGGCTCAAACCTGGCTGAGTTCATCTATTCAATAAGACCTTGTGGTCGTATGAAGTGCTTATTTGGAATAAGATGAGCGGTTTAGGAGATAGGATATTTTTGGTTCCGTTTGCAGTCCATATCTCTAGAAGTCCGTGGATATTCCAACAGTGATCTTGATAATTTCTCTCCCTAAGAGCGTGGCTTTTTATTGCATTTTTCAAAGTTCTTGAACATAATTTCGCAGAGTTGTTCAACAAATAAGGAACCTTTCTTTTGGTGTTTAGCAGATTTGTGTCCATGCATACACAATAAAAAGTAAGGCAGATTTTAATAGAAGTTGTGGAAGGGAACCTTTTTTGGTTTCATGTCATTTTACTGTCTGTAGCTTGTCAAACAGGCCTTGCATTACACGAAATATAGGATATTATGCATTCACACTTTACTAGTAACTTTTTTTACATTAGGTATCATCTACCCAAAATAGGACCACTTGGGTATAGATTCAATAACGACAAAATTTGAGTATTTCTTTTTAAAATATTAGGTTGGATTTGGTTGATATTTTTTGTTCATAGTATGTCATGAGAAGTGTACTTGACAACCTATTAAAGAGGTACTTTGGTCGTTTGATTACTCACGTAATTGTTTGATCAGAGTATTGGATTTTTTTTCATCTTTTTCTTCAACATCGTTACAACGCCTTACAGATATAAAGTTCCTTATGAGTGTTCCCCGTTGGATTTCGTAAAGTATTTGAATTTGATACTTTTTATTTAGGTTAAGATTTCAATTTTTCCTCGAAAAACCAAAGTCATGTCATCTCTAATGTTCAGGCCATTTAAAGAAAGTAACCAGGGCTGTAGGTTGAGAAGGTGCAAAACGACATGCCGTTTTCATTTGAGCCCTTTCCGTCCTTTTTACCTGCCAAACATGTCAGAAATTATGTCACATCTCAGGTGCCGCATAAACGAGGCTGCAACCTATTGGTGCTATATTCTAATGAATTGGTCAATATGACATCCAAGAATTTAACGGCAGGTCTAAACAAGTTCGAACAACAAAGCTGACGGACATTTGCAGAAGAGGCGTACCCAGACTTCTAGGACGCAAGGCACCATTTAAAAAACTTTCATGAAATAAAATAGAACAATAAGGTGCTAGGTTGAACAATTCTAACTTGAGCAAATATGCTACTTGAATGCGTTTTTTCCCCATTCGCTTCATGCACTAATTAAACATAAGGCAAGCGAACGTTAAAAAGTATTCCTCTACCCTATGGCAGATCAGTATGGGGTTGATGAGCTTCTTTCTGGGCTTGCTTCATATCGCTTGTTCTTTTGCGTCCTAATCTTCGTTCATGCCTAAATGCCTTTGTAATTCGATATCCTTAAAAAGGAGACATGATTTAGGGAAGAAAGAATAGCGAACCCACGCGGATCTTTGAGAGCACCGAAAAAATCTCCTTTAATTAATTTGAAAAATAAGCCATTGGCTGTTTGAATGCTTTTTTGTATTAATAGAAAGAACGGTTGAAAAGAGTGTGATCCAGCCATATCAGAATTTATGGGCTCAATCCTAGGGCTCTCCCCTTCTTCAAGTGTTTTATGGATCACCACCTTGAATGATTCCTAAAATCCAGAGCAGCCCCCTTGTTCCTTTGGTTTTCATGGATGTTGCGAGCATCAAATATGCATCGTGCAATTAAGACAGGGACCCATTTTTCCGGGAGCATTATATTCACAAGGGTTTGAAGCTTTTATATGTACCATCCGGCACCCAGGAAGCTGTAGTTCGGGATAAGAGTTTTGTAAGCTCACCGGGCTCTTTATTCAACCCGTTCCACTCCAGTGTCCTCTTTGGATATAGTTAATCTGTAGTGATGGGTCAACCTTAGTAATGAAGAACTTTCTTTGATCAATATTTGGATTTTTTGGGGTCCAACCGAGCCTGAGGCCCTTTCTTTCTTTTTATCGCAACAAGGAGTACCCATTGTCTTTCTGGCTCAAGTTGAGGGCAAATCTCCGAGTTTGTGTGCTTTATATTACGAATTGGCAAAAATTCCAAAGCAAGAATCAGAGACTCAAGTTTTTTTTGTGGTGTTTAATTAGACAGATTAACAGAATGTACAAGGATTTTCAGAAAC
>NC_081448.1:10443051-10465817 GCF_007210705.1 Tigriopus californicus
AGAAACATGCGTGATCGCCATCAGTACAAAATATTGTTAAATTACTGTATAGAGGATGTATTTCAAGAGTTACATGAACATGGTTGAGCAAACCAGTGATGTTGTTTCCCTTGATCGACCACGCTTGGAATACGGATTGTGTGACTGAACATGAAGAGATTTGAGTCTCAGTGTAAACCACAGATGGATCTAGACGAAATAAGAAGGAGAGGAGGACTGACATTAAGCTTCATTTTGACTTTTCGGATTGAAATGACTCCTTATAACAAGAAATTCAATCTCAGTTGTAGTTGCTCGCAATTCTGTTCAAGGTTGCCAAGCCAGTACCTAAAAAACTTCAACCAAACACAAAAACTGCCCAAATAAAGCATCCGCTCAATTTTCTTGATTCAAAAGAACAACCAATAAATTCTCAGAAAGTAAAAAAAATCAGAAGATTAACAAAGCTTTGGGGATATTTGAAACCTCGACATTTCCCCCCCAATTCATGGGTTGTGGTTCGCTCACTAATCATCATCATTATGGGTACCTGGTATACTGTATACCGTATTTCAGACAATACGTAAAACTTGCTTTATAATTGGGTTTATTTTCCTCTGTATTCTATTCAAATCTGCCATAAAAGCCCAATTGGCAGCATCCATAAATGTGCAAAAAGCAGTCCTTCAATTACGTCGCTCAAGTTTTGGACCAATAGGGTCAAAATGCCAGAAGCATTGCTAACCCCAGTTTGTCTTAGTAACTGCGGTTTTTCCGTAGCTATTTTTCAATGAGTTTGTTACTATTGAATTTATTAATACATCTAGTCACTACATCTACCCATGTTTCCTCCTTTACAAATTGGGCTTATATGGAACATTTTTAGTTGTGTAGGAGCACCCCTACGTTTAAGACCGATTCATCGAATATGCTAGTATTGGAACGATGATTATAGTGGCATGTAGAAACATCTGTGCCACCCCTCCATCAGGTGTTGGAGCGATGTACAATTCATATTTGATGTAAAATGTAGATAAGAAATTGCAGTGAATGGCTTCCAAAGCAGCACCATACACGTCCATTGTAGTGTCAAGTATAGGCGAGCCCAACGTTCCTCGAACCTAGAACCGATACTCGTCTTCTGGAACTTGAAAACATTCTTCCTACTTTTGCTCTTTGATCATAGCGTTGTAAGGTTCAAGACATAATCGTCCGATGGATTTGTAATTTTTGATGGCTTTGAACCACCCCTCTACCTTAGAAACCACAACACATCCAAGCATCATTGAATATTGATTTTTGAAAACACATCGTCATTCATTGAAGCTCTACCGTTTCCTGGGAAAGTGAATATTTGGCAGAGCCTAGTCTCCTCGTTTCCTCCTCGTCAAATTCAAAAAATTATCCCATCCTGTAGGATGAATGTCCACTGATTTTATCTTCTATGGTAAATCAAGAAAACCTTTGTCTGGCTATTAAGACAGATGGGTAATTCAAAATGAACGATTTGCCTCTATTTCATTTCGCATTTTAAAGATTTTGAGTTTGTAAAGTGACGCAGCATAATTCTGTATTAATACAAGGGAAGAGAAGACGTTAAAAGCTATAAAACAAAAACGAATGAATTGCATCGCCACATCAACAAGCCCAATGATGATCCACACACGAGTCCAACTTTTGACCATGGCCCCCTTACACTGCAAGAAATATGTTTTACGTTCTCCACTTCAGAGGGCGCTTTATCACTCAGCCTCTACCACATAAAGGGCCGATTGGGCCAACTCCTTTTTGTTTGATCATTATGCGTTTGTGTTGTTTTTGGCAAATTCTATTAAAATCTTATTTACAATTAGTGCCCCGGGGTCACATACTGTCCGGAAAAGAAACTGCGTTCAAGGCAAGGCAAGAGCAGTTTATTTAGCAATCTACCGTGCCTTTTCCCGTTTTCTTTGGGCCGTGTGACGTTGCAAATAGAGGCCCTTATTGAAGGTGAAACAAAGAAAGGTAAAAATGAGTGTGTAGTGGTTTCTACTACTGAATAGGTACCCATACGCAGTCGAGGTAACCCCGACATCTCTGGATGTCAGCCTAAACTGAGACCATAGAAAACAAAAGAACTAGAACGCTTAAGCTCAACAGGAGTTGTACTGGATGAGCATGTTTTCAGGTCAACTGACGCTAGGGGTCAAGGGACAACAAAGTTTCGTGAAATCCTGCTTTAGGCAAGTTGAATCATTCCCACGAAACGTTCAATACTCTTGTTTTCTTCTAATTTATTTTGAATCTTACAAAAATCTCGTACAAAGAGCGGTAGATGATTAAAAACCATGCTTTTTGGGAGCATAACACAAGTAACATGTAAATAAGAGATTCAGAAACTTGCAGAGCAAATCAAATATTGTATTGATTGCCCTTGTTTAGCAACGAATCTAGAAAGTGCAACAAAATGAAACAAAAATTGCGACGCAATAATAAGACATTCGGAATTCCGTTCCAATCTCCAAACAACGTACTAGAATATGAGCGACATGATTGCCCCCTTATGTAATTGAGGTAATTCTGACACCACTTGAGGAGAGCCTGAAGAGACGCTTGTTTCTTCCGTTTTAGTTTTGAGTGTTTCCACCACATAGATGAAAATTGCAACTTAAGCCCAATCATAAACCCCTCAACGTTTCGTTCTTAAAAAATACGGTTGGACAACTTGCTCAAACCCGTTTTATGAAGCGTGCATGCAAGACGAGAGCAATGGTCAAGGATTATTTGGCCGTTAGAGGTCGCCTGAGGGGAGAGTACCTAGAAACCCAGTATAGCTTGCGGAAACCAAAGTATGAACATCAGTTTTAGTTTGAGCCAATTTAAAAAAAAACTGGAAATGAAAAAGGCCACAAAACGTAATTAATTTGGAAATTCTATTCCAACAAGTTCTCAAATCTATGAGTCTTCTCCTAAATCTGGTCAACCTGAAGAAACAGTTGGCAAATTGCTTCACGTTCTTGATGCCTGTGGGAAGCTTCCATATGTCAGGTTCAAGTGGTGTTGGAGAAAAAGCTTCAATACATGGGAAAAGGTAAGCGAGGCATGGCTAGGTGCCTGTCGATCGATCTATATATGCACTTATGTATGGCTGAGACATTGCTCCTTCTAACCCCATGGTAGCTGAGTGGTCTAATGTTAGAGACACGACATGGTACCCCAGAGGGCGTGGGTTCGTATCCCACCTTCGGAGAAAAATCATGTAAAAGACGCATCCATCTCCTATTGCCTGGTGATTGCTGATTGTTCGAGAGCCGTCACTTGACAGGAGCTGATCATGAGCGATGAAAAAACCCAAAACAAAAGCGTTGTTAGGAACACTCACTCTTGACTCACTGTCGTGACTGTACACAAGGCAATCATTTCATTGATGAGTGGGGCGTGCTCTGCCTTAGAATGTATAAATGTGATCGAACTATCAGCCAAATAGCTCATTTTACTGACAACCAACCAACTCTGACCGGCCAATGCTAATCAATATTACACTTGGAAAAAGGTTCTTCTCGAAGTGTTTTGGCAGATCTAAGGCACAACTTCATTCATTGTGAACCCCTGTACATGTCTGAACTTGGTGGATCAAAGTTCCATCCATTGCCCTATCAAGAAAGCTGCAAGATTGTGTTGCTGACCAGAGTGAACACAAAAATCCAAGCTTCAAACCTCCTATCTTCCTAAATTCGACCAGTCATAGGAAATTGGCAAAAGTTGCCAATGCAATGGAGACAAGAATGATTCTGAGAAGATATAACAACTGCCAGTCTTACTAGAAGATTGCCGTTGTCTGGTTTTGATGCCCAAACACTCATTCCTCACCGGCATGGATGTGGAATCCGTACATTAGAAACAAAACCACCTCATAGTTTTGGGTTGATGAAGACTTAACACAATCACTTCGTTTATTGTTGCTTATTGAAACTATCATTCAAAAACACGTATTTGGCCGATGTTTGTCAGCTTATTTTGTACTCAAATTGTTATATAATAATCGTTCTTATGACAATAATCGTGTTTAAGATATGAAGGGACGTTATCTGATTGACCTTGCTCGCTCTCAGGTATTTTCTACTACTTCCACTACTCCAGCCATTGCTGGTATTAGCAAATTTAAAATGGGAAGATCAATTTGCTCCCATTATTGATGGGTTCCTCAACTGAACTATTTGGCGTTTTCACAAGCTTTCAGTGACATCACAAGGAGTGCAGCACTTGCCTCCACCTCTAGACCTTCCATTTTTGCCCAAATACGCCAATTATCTCGAGGAAAAGCTTACAGCTATTAAAATCAAGTTTGAAAAGTGGGGAATCCAGGCATTATTTTTATCTTAAAGTCTCCATGGGCGTTGCCTGTTCATGTGATTATAAAAGCAGACGGATCTTGGTGACCATGCGGCAATTTCAAGCCACTCAATAGGTCAACCAATGATTCCTTGTGAGTAATGATCTCCATTGGGGATTTTAACGTCAATCCTTTAGGGAAGGACATATTTTTAGAATTGATTCGGCGAGAGGCTATCATCAAATTCCAATGGCTGAGGAGGATATGCCAATGGCCATGGTAATCACATTTTTCAAGCTCTCCAAGATGCCTGGGTGGTGTTTCAGCCAACAAAATGCATATTGGACGTGTCAGAGCTGATTGTTCTCGGGCATAACGTCTCGGACAGACAAGTGTTGGCCACTTAGGACAAGTGGGTGCAGTGAGGGATTGTTCATGTGTTTTCAATTGCTTGAAAACATTTTTTGGCCACCGTTCAATAAAAAAGAAACAAGTGCAATTGAGATTCGAACTTCATCAAGACATCTTTCTTCATTTTGAATGAAGGGTTTGTCTGATTTGGTACAAAACATATTGATAACTTCGTTTGTTCAAAAGTGAAACACTGCTTCTTGAGGTTTTTCGGGTTCATCGTTTCACCGTCGCATTGCCTTTGTCGCTAGCATCGAGATGACGCATCTTTCCTTTCAGAATCCTTTCAGAATCTTTAGCTTCTTCCATTTTTGTTGAGTGTTTCCGCCATGTTGAAGAAATTACCATCTGAGCTCCATCACACCACATTAACATTTTGTTCTTGTACGCTGCAAATAACTGGTTTCTACCTGACTCAAATACTTTCGTCAATTTAAACTTTGGTATCATTGTTTTTGGTGGGTCAAAGAGTATTTCGTTTGACCCGCCCAAATGCTGACCCAAAAGCTGGCCCCTAAAAGTGCACGAACAACTCGCTCGAACCGGTTTAATGTAGTGTGCCAAAAGAGGGGCGTTGCATGGCAAAGGGTTGCATCAGGGGCTTCTATTCAGAATTTCGAAATACTGTCAACAATTCAGACTGACGACAGAAATTTCAGGGTTACCTCGACTTCGCATGGAATACGGCTACTCCAGCCAATCGAGGGGAACGCCATTGCAATCAGAAACCATGCCCAGGGACTCAGCTGTTCCTGCCATACCCTAACAGCCGTGCGTTCACTCACAGATATAAGGCGCGATGAGCATGCCAAGCCGTTTTTGGTTTACTTGTCAGTTGCCGCCCATCCACTCTAAAAAACTGGCATGTCTAGCTTGCTTGCAATGCACTCTGTTGACCCCAAGTTTTGGAGTCAATTTATTTTGTGTTTTCGTTCAGTTATGTTGATGACATTCAATTTCATTAATGACTCAAAATCAGTACTTCAAAAAGGCGCAAATATCACTGAAAGAACGCTCGCAACCAGCGTTTTTTAAACTTTAGGTACACAAAGCACCCGCTCTGACTGATAGAATATTTCCCTGCATAATTAACTTTCTCAAAACTCAAACTAAATGGTGATACCCGATTATGATTCAGGATTGCTTTTGATTCAGGAATATAGAAATTGTTTGGTCCTGAAGACAAAAAGAAGGCCAAGTTTTAAGAACTTTGAACACTTGAACTAACAACAAAAGAATTCCCTTGCATTTTTGAAACGAACTCCCAAAGCTGTTAGAAAAGCTTTTAAGACGGTTAGTGACTCATTTGTAAGCCTCGTGTAATCTCCCTCTTCAATATTTGAAAGACACTGGAAATCTCTCTCAAGATTCATTGCTCATTTTTCCAATGGAAACCATTCACTTATCTTATATACGGTTTCTTCGTGACTTGTTATGATTACTAGGTGCTTTTGTAAATAGAGAATGTACTTAATAAACTGAAGGTTCGATGATTCCCATCCAAAGCAAATAATGCAAAGCAACAACCGCTGTCATCGAAACATTTTGGGAATTACATACTTATTAGCTTGGTAGTTGTTTGCTAAGGTCTTTGGCGAACCGAAGCGAAAAATACTTTAATCAGATTCGATTGACGGAAACTCCCTGGAGACGTCAAAAAAGAAAAGGGACGGCTGTCCTTAGTTCTAAAGCTCCATTTATTGTAAACATGTATAGCTACAAGCTTCAATCAAAACCAACTTCTTAGTCGGCTCTACGACAGTTTTGAAGTAGAGGCCATACTTTCCACTGAAGTCAGCTTGGGTGTTGAAGAGGTGGCATGACAAGGGCGTAACTTTCGCAAAATAATGGGATGGGGATGCTACGTTGCGTACGAAAGTGAAAGGAAACCTGTGGCTGACGGTGTTTTTTGGTACTCAAAATATAGTCACCTTGGAAGTTGGAATACACATTACACAAGTATACTTTTTGCCCTTCACAAGCTGTAGCTCTCCATTTGATCTCGTCAGAGAATGAACATGTCCCAACGGTGTTTTACCTTTTTGTTTCTTCTAAAATGCAGTAAAGTCGTGAAGTTCTCTCTCTCGATTGAAGGTGCAGGTCATCTTGGTTGCCCCTTGAGCCAATCTAGTTCCAAAAATGTAGAAAATATTAACCTAATTTACATATACATTGATGCCTAAATTTTATGAGGCTAACACGTGATGAAATATGTATTATCAAACAAAGAGTTCAACGTCAATGAGACGACTTACTTCTTTGGGGTCAGTTTTTCAATTTTCAGCTTATCATTTTTAATTCGATAGCTAACCGGTTCCCAACACATATAGATCGTGACACTACTTCAGATTCAAGGTATTTGAACTTAAAAGTCAGGTTGATTTCTGTTTTATTTCTTGCTATTACCATTGAATGTCAGAGAAGAATGTTTTTCTAAAGCAACTCCAGGGGGAAGAGCACATTTATGTTTTATCTCTCCAAAGCATCACGTCTTATTAGCTTGGCTTATGAACATAAAGGTCAATTAAAAAGTTTTGGAAATTCATGAGAAGAATCTTATGTAAAGGATTTCCAACCATTCATTGGGGCATTCTCATCTAATTTGATGCCTTATATGAAATAGCTAAAGTTGGATGAGGCAGAATTTAGGGCGACTTCCTTTGCCTTCAATGCAGAGGTCAAGACCTTCTTCATCCAATAATGTCCCTCATTCGCTTTGAATCAGATTTTTTGGTTGTATGTAATATCGTGATTAGAGATTATGATTGCTATCCTTGTGAGGGAGGGATATGCTTTCTAAAAAGCGCCCATATTCTCCTCCATCCTCTGCCATAAGGCAACCAATATTACTTTAAACGGTTTCTCAAATTTCATTTTTCTACCTTTTGGCATCCAGCACTTTGCATGACAAAGGTCTACCTTTATCATGGAGCTAATAAGGTGCATTATGTATAAAATTAGAAATCTAGTTGTGTGTCATTGGAGAGTGAGTCAATTCAGCTAACATGTACGTATTAAGAAATGACATGGACATGATGGATTTTTTCACCCAAGGTCTATATTGTTCTGCGTTATTTCTACTCAATTCCCTTTTTGTTCGTCTGGTAAGTCTCAACTGAAATTGTTGATTGACGATTTAAATGTATTACCGGGTGTGCCATCACATCGTCCACACTTGTTGGTGGCCCCCTAACCGCGTCAATGGGAGGTCTAGCTAATTTTTTTAAGACATAGTTTGCATGCGATTATTACCAACCATTTTCAAGCAAATTGCTGGTCTAAATTTAAAAACAGACAAAACAGCCTCTTAAACGTGGAAGAACTGCGAAAGAGGGTTGTGGGCAAACTTGAAAAGGGTGAGATCGCCATCAAAATCGCCAATAGTTTTGGCATCCACCGCACCATGGTTTTCAACACTGACAAATTAATAAGCTCCAAGCCGCCTCCAGGGCATTCTTCACGTGCAGCACTACCTTGGACAAAAGTTGAGCGAGCTCCAGAGGATTGTGGTTGAAATTGATTTGGCCTCCAAACGTCCCCAATCTGAATCCCCTGGATTTGAGCATCTGAGGGCATGCGGAGGCCAGGGCCTGTGCCATCATCCTCAGCAATGTGGGCAAGCTGGTAGCGTCAGTTGGTGAGGCCTGGGCCACCATGGTCAATGGGTACATGTAGAAAATATTCGTCAACTTTGTCCCCATACTGAAGCTCTTAGTGGCCGTCAAAGGCGGGTATTTGAGAAATATAGGTCTATGATATATGTCATCCAACTTTAATTTCATCTGTTAAGCTCTCATTGCAATTTAGTTCTACATCCTTAAGTCCATTAAAATCAATACGTAGATGATAATATGGTGCACCCCGTACATTACAACATTTACTGACATATATGAAGAAAATGTGAGCTATCTATTTGACAGAGTAGGCACGATCGAAGAGAGCTACAATCTGGTATTTGCGTTTTTACAATTATCTTTCGACGTTTTTTTTTAATTTCTCGTCTCATTCCACGTCATATTCCCAAGGAAGAACGTTTGTTGACTTACTCATGTTTATAAAGTTGCACTTAAGATTAGCAACCTCTCCATTTGAAAAGTTGATTGCGATTAGTAACACCATTTCTTAATTTGATAATGATTTCTTGCTGAAGAAACTCACCCCAAGCAAAAAGGAACTGAAGCCATAATTCTACATAGAGCCTGCAAAGTTGTGCTCAACAAATCGAAAGCATTCTTCAACCATAAGTTGAAGTGAAAGAGAAACTTCAATGATCAATGATTTCAGATCAATTTGTCGAACATTTTAGTCTGCTATAAAAAGTTCTTCAATGTCAAGGGAAATCGATCAAGGTTCTTTTGAATTGGCCGCCCTTGATGATCGTCCTTTGAGAATTGAGAGATTTATGAGTGGGTCCTCTAGAAATATTCCGACACAAAGAAAATTTTCCCATGAGGCTCAATTGAACGAGGATCATCTCTACACTATCTCATGCTCATGCATGCAACGTTTCTCAATCTCCTTTTCATGGTTCTATTCTTTAAAACGTCACCCTGTCTTGAAAAAAAGATCTAAAAAACAACATAACAAAACGCAAGAAAATTTCGAGATAACATGATCTCACTGAATCAACAATCAAGATCAAGTCTTTATCGAGATCTCAATGACTTGATATCGTTTTTATTAGACACTGAAGACGTTGAAGCCGTGCTCAGAAGTCTAAAAAGTGTCAAATCCAAAGATCCCCATAAACAAAACGTATGTTCAAGCATTCAATCTCCGTCGCATAAAATAAAAAGCTCTTAAAAGCTCTTCCTTGGAGACGATAAATGGCCTTTCGTAGGTAAATAGCAGACCAAACTTACATGGATAGGATGATATGCCCTGAGGAAAAACCATGGTACGTTGTCCTCGAGATGGAATTGTACTTGAGGGTTCCACGTACTTGCTTTCCAATAAGGTTGATGGTTCTCAAGATGGATGGAATAAATGGTCCACTTGATATGCAGGCGAAAATTGAAGACCTACGAGTACCTTTAAGGGCTCGAGATTTCAGTAGCGGGTGTGGAAAAGACCTCGAACTTCTAGAAATATGGACTGTGAACGAGTTTCCCGCCAAATCGGCCTGCCCTTGGTCATAGCAAATCTGAGCCACTTTTCGAATCAAAGTAATGTGATAAGGAATGTAGATCTCTTCAATTAAAGACAGGTCATTTTTGTTTTTCATTGCCTCGTAAAGTGGTTCGTTTCAAAGTGATGTTGTCAAATGCTTATCTAGCTGACCAAGAGCAGGCCGAAAATTAGAGTTTTATGTAGTGATTACTACATAGCTTTGGACATAGCTTTGGGCTCAAACTTGGCCAAGTTAATTTATTCAACAAGATTTTGTGATCGTATGAAGGGGTCATTTGGAATAGATTGAACGGTTTGGGGGATAAGCAACTTTTGCTTTCGTTCGCAGTCCACATCTCTAGAAGTCCTTAAAAAGACCCATTACGAGGGTGGTCGAGTTGCATTTCCAGGCAGGCCGATCACTATCGTTATCGTCACAGTGCTGCAATGTAATGCATCAATGGATCCTCCAGATGCCATATGTTCAGCAAAAGTGTATTGACATAGTTTCCCACACCCAAGTCAACATTATTACATAGTCAATAGTGAATTGGCTCGTCAAATGCATTTTCAAATTTTCGGATGAACTATATGGTGAATTGACAATGGAATCCAGGCGCATAAAACTCAGCGTTGTTGGATGGAATTTGAACGTCTCAATAATTCCATGTGCTCAGAATATTCCCTGCTTTTCCATCCGTATGGTTTGAAGAAAGCATGGGACAACAGAACGGAATTTATGCATTATCCTTACCGAGTTTGCAAATTCGACGAATAGTAATTATGTGCATTGAATATTTGGCCAAGTTTTTGTACAAAACCCTCGCCAATCTCTGAAGATTGATGGTTGAAATCGAGCAAGACTCTTTCGACTTCATTTCCAAAGATTATATCAAAGGCGACATAAAATGACTTGTGCCGTGTCGGTTGAAGAAGTTTTCAAGAAAAATATTTGCACTATTTCGCAGAGCCAGAAGGTCTCAATTATCCCTTTTTTAAAACACGACCTACTCTTTCAGCACACGACACGTTAAGAACAGAAAATGTGCTGAAATCCATTAGAAAACATTGAACAATAAGGTGGACGTCATCACGCGTCATTTAGGATTCATTCCTCCAATGAAGGTGCAATGAATACAAAGATATGATAACAATATGTATAATAATTAGAAAGATCGATAAGATGCCGCCATCCCAGATTAGTCCACAAGATCCGTGGCTTTAGTCTTTGATGCATGGGTAGCCCAAGTCCTTGAGATTGATGAATGATCACAGATTCAGAAGAACCTGAACGAAATAATGAATCAGGCCAACGATGCCATGTTTCCAAAGGTTATCTCTTGTGCCTTTATTCATTAAAACCTTCTCCCGGGTTTCCCTTATCTTGTCAGAACAATGGGTAGCAGATTACTTGAGAAACTTGCCGCAAGCACGATACACTCTACCTACTCCTTCAGCCTCAAGACAAATGATATTTAGTCGGGGGTCGCCATCGACCCTATTTGACAAACCTTTAGCTCCGAGTCGTTCGAGAAATAAACTTGTGTAGTAGAGTTGTGAGCCAGGTAGGCCCTTCAGCGACCCAAAATGTATCCTGAAAAGGTCGGCCAAGGGATTTGGCAGCATTTATGCTGGTAATTGCTCTTCTCACACCTTCCCTTTCATGGGATGTACACACGTTCCATTATGTCCTGGAGGGGCACATTCGTCCCTTGATTGCTCATTGGCCACAAAACCTTCATGTCTTTAGGGTATTCCACCCTAGAGCCATGCGACTGTGGGACCACAGAACCACTAACGTGAACCTCAGCTCTGTAGGAAAGAGGGATCAATCCAACATGACAATCATCCGATTGGTATTGGCAATCGTCTATGGACGACGACAACAGAGTTTAAGTCGGAGGAGCTTTTTGCCTCATGGCTTGTGAACAAATGTCTAAGCTTCATATCCCAGAGCAGCGACTCCCCCAACGACTCGTTTGGCTCCAAGAATGCATTCTTTGATATATGAGGGAGTAACAGGAGAGGATGCATTTAGAAGCCATTGATTTCCCAGTTCAAAAACTAATGGAGAATGCACTTTCCGACTATCAGCTCTGTCCCACTGCTACCACTACAACAGCCACCGTTATAACCCTTACTCTTCCCCATGAGCCTAGCCATGGAGGTCGCAATTGAACTGGAGGCTCATCCAATTGTCCTAGGATACCCGGATGGGCTTTAATCTAATGTACAATAGAAACCTAACAAAAACGTGTTTTTTTTCCTTGCCGTGGATCCGTTTTTTTCGCCCTTCATCGGTTCATAGATGGTACTACTGATCAATACCAACTAATGTGGTCTGATCTTCAAGTACTAAACCTTTTGTAATACTAGAATATTGAATAGGGGAGTCCAGGATCAAGAAAGAATTGGGTCTTTTTCACTCTCTAGGCTAAGAGTATTTCATAGCAATTTTTTTCACTTTCAGCGTGTTACCACCCTAAAAAATTAACAAAAAAGGTCGGAACTTTGACGATGACGTGATTTCACTCCTCTCACTGAATTTTTATTAACGTAAGTCTATGTCATGCAACTGAAAGGTATTTGTTAAACTGGAACGTATAGGATTCTAATCCTTATTATTTTGGAGCTCTTTAACGAGTGAATCTGCTAGACTTAGAAAGCATTTTTCCATTTTTAGTTGGAGATTGGTCCTAATGAGCTTCAAAATTTCCGTTATACTATTTGGGCACCTTTGATGATGTGAGCTGCGTCCAGGGTAACGTTGTCCTTGGCATAGCTTACGGTGGCCGACCGACGGTTTTGTTGAAGGATCCATCCAAAGGTCCGGGCAAAATGGACCAGCGAAAGGTTACGTTGTTGGAACAGAAAAGTGAGAGCAAACTGAAGCTGGGCCAGTCTCAGTGCCTAAAAGAAGACCAACACGCTGGAAAAGGGAGTTGGAAAATGATTGATGGGCAAAACTTGACCACCATGCGTTTGGATTGAGTCTCTGACGAAATGGGAAAATGGTCACACTCGCAAATGAGATCGCTTTTTAAACAGGCTCTATCCTTACCCTGGACCATGGACAACGGTACACTGGACATATTTGATGCCGCCAAATGTACCCCAATAGTATAACGGAAAATTTAGAAACTATAGAACTGAACCTCCCGACCAGAAATTGAAAAAAATATTAGTCACGCTATCCATATCACGCAGATTCACAAGCCATAGACATTCAAAATTAAAGGGATGAACATGACAAGTTTTACGCTGTAGCTCAAGGATGTTGTAGAAAGAAGAATTCTCGTCACCCCTTTTTTCTATGGTTCAAATTTTCAGATGTCCAAGTTGAGGTTAAGCTAAACGGGTGATACAACATGGCGAATAAAGAAATTTCATTTGCGTGAATAGAAACTACGAGTGAGAGGAATTCGTGTAAAGTTCCAAAATATATTTGATGTCAGTGGTTGCCAGAAACATCCAAGCACTCCTTGACAAAGAATGAAAAGGTGTTCTAACCACTACTGAGGGAAAAAGAGCCAACTATTGCACGATCCTTGAATTGCAATGTCAATAATCTTGAATTACAAACAGTTCAATAAGTGAAAACTGGAGCGTAATGGCTGGAATGATCAGCTGTAGCCTCGTTAAAAGGATGGAGGGTGAAAACCGATCCAATGTAAGGCCTAAATCACCGTTTTAGTCCGGCTTCTTAATGAGATCAAAGCCTACCGAGGCATCCGACGACAATTGGAAAGACCTCCAGCTAAATCGATACATCCATGCCTGGACGTAGCTCACACCGTCAAATGCATCCAAATAGTATAGTGGAAATGTAAGCCGAGCTTGTGTGTCTTGGAGAAGTTTATTCAACAGCTAACCTAAGCGCTGCAGGGAAAATAAGCGAACAAATGGAATGCCTCGGTGTGACAGACGCTCTAATGCTGTAGAAATAGGAGCTCAAATATTGAAGTGAACATGAATTGATATACAAGAAGAAGAAAAAACGGATGCTACTTTGCAGAGAAAAAAAGTCCTAAAAGGATACAGAATGAAAGAGAAGATTGATGCCAAAGTGGCTGTGAGTTGATGCAAAAGTTCTCGCTTTGTTCGGCTTGGCTTCTTGCAAGGATCCTCGACGAAAGATCTCCCTCCGCGGGAAATACTTCGAGCCACAAAAGCCTTGTTTAAGAGCAAACATGCATCAACGTGTAGTCGAAATCGAATCTGGAGTGTGGCTTAAAGTAAGGTCATTAAGATTGCCTTTGTTGCCTTTTTGTTGTCAAAACTAGATTCTTAAATCTATGGACCCCTAGATTCAGGATTCCTATTTGTTTTTAAGTGATTTGCTCTCCTGAATATACCTCTAGGGACATAAGATATGTTTGTAATGATGAAGATAGAAAAGAAAGGTATCTCCATTACTGATGGTAGGTATTGTAGCATTTCCTTCATTTATCTTTTATTGTTCAAAAGTTTCCATTTTTTGACATTTTATTGCAACAAAGGCTCATTTTCAAACTTAAACTAGGATCCTCTTCCTGACGCAACCCCTAGCCAAAAGAGGAGTGTTTTAACTCATTCCCTTTTTCTGTAGGCCAAGTATGTGCTCGATTGAGAATCTGCCTTCAAAGAGATTCGAGTCCGAGTCTTTGCTTCGGCGGCAAAAAAAATCGTAAGTAGTTATGATTTTCTACTGGAATGTCACCTTTTTAGTTGAAAGGACCTCAGTTAGGACTCTTAATTTCAACGAAAAAGAGGTCTAAAACAATGACCAAAGATATTAAATGATCTGTTCCGAGTCTTCAAAAGCCAGGGTCACTTTTTGAAATTCAATTAATCGTATAGATTTCAATTTCCTTTGTTCTTTATTTTACCTGTGATGGGAACCCTGAGTGAGGTCCGTCACGTTAAAAAGCTGACATATTTCGTTCGATACTCGCCACTAGAGAGTGGGATAATGTTTACTTTGAGGAGCAATTTGTTGTAAACTGCAGCATATTTCTTCATGAATGAATGCCCAATATGTTTTCACATATTCTATTGAATCGTATTTCGCATTGCACGATGTGAGCTTTTATTATCTTTTTTCATATCATCACCCTACCACTACCTTTTTATTATTTCCAACATAATTTGATCAGAGCCTAATGTTATTCACCGGTTAATCGATTGGACCCTGGCTGAATGAATTTTTCAATCGAATGGATCGATTCCTTACAGTATGATGGTTGATAACCAAGCACAATTTCAAAGTTTAGATAGATAGAATGAAATTTGAAACTAATGTCTTCTCAAATGACAGAGAGAGACCAAGATTGAGCTGCAGCTTGCTTTAGTCGCACACTCTTTCTGTATTTGGAATAACAGCCTTGTACGTTTCTAATGTTTTACCAAACCTAGATCAAAGGGATATGTAAAACTGAATTGTGAATTTGGTCAACGCTTCGGATATGTATGTACATTGCTAATGAAAAAGGGACTTGCCAACCCCTCTACTTTTGAAAATTGTATAATATATCCCAACAAAATTTTGGCCTTGTGCGTCTGCTTGAGCAGAAACAAGTTGGGAATAACTTTCTTTGAGACCCTTCAGGCCACTCATCTCCTGGAAAAAGGCATCAAAACTGATTGTTTCAGCTTTGAAGACAATCTGTTAGAAAGTGTACTTTCCTTTTGTCAATTAGGTTGTCATTGAATATCGAGACAATTTTTTCGATTTTATGTAGGACGATTCATGCACGAAACCAACCAAAACAAACTAATAATGCTGGTTCTAATTGAAGCTTCTGAGCTGAAAGATTTTCGTTCATTTAGCACAAAAAAGACTTTCCTTACTTATGTGTCTTTTTTAAGGGTTAATGTTTTTTTACTGGTTTCACCCCTTGGTCAACTAGAATATATAGAGAAATTTAATCTAGGCAAGTACTATCCGATTCAGTTAATTTTCCGCTTTTGAAAAGTGTCACAATCTGTTCAAATTTCCTCTTAGATTTTGCATGAAAGAAAAAAGCCTTCTGATTTGACCTGACATCCTGGATCAATCTACTCTCCGTTTTCAACTGATTATTCTTTATTAATTCTACCTCGAATCAAATCCAGCTTTCTTTGAAGGCTAGCCACGGCTATTGGCTTCAAATTGTTTTGGAGCCTTTTTGCTCATTTGCAACTCTTTTTAACAATTCCTTCTTATACTTCGTTATCTTAGCTTTCGGAACAAATTCAGGGATGGCTAGAGTTGGGGAAACTTCCTCAAAAACTAAAATCATCTTATCTAAGGCTACGTCTACGGACGCTTCCTGCTTCAGTTTTGAAACCAGTCCAGTTCTTTTAGCCTTTCCACAATTTACGGCCAATGTTCATCTTTGAACTTGAACTTAGCCAGACCTTGAGACCCTCTAGGGTTTCTAGTCAGACCGACCTTTCTGGCCTTCTCGAGCTCGCCGGCTTTTTGAGTTATGGTCGACCCTATCTCAAGAACATGGTGATCTGACAGATTACTAGGAGTCACATGGACATACTGGATCAGATCAGGGCCATCTACTAAGCTAACCAGAAGATTAAAGCCCCCTACAAAAAACCCTTGGAGTGAAGGTGGAGGGGGGTCGTAGACATTTAGACATACGCCCCCGTGGAGGAAAAGGAGATTGTCAGGACGTACTCTATAGTAGTAAACTAAATTAAAACCAGCTATGGCTTGCTACTTGGGCCGAAAAACTTATCTTATTATATTTACCTTCAATTATACTATCATCAGGACTTCGGTGGATTTGTTGTTAAGTACTTTAAACGATGGTATGTATGTAGTTGGAAAAAAAGATTTTTCAATTAATTCACGGGAAGAAAATTGTTGTCTTAAATTTGATCAGAAAGTGCCCATAAATCGTTCGAACTGAATTTAGCACGAATAGCTCACCAAAGGCGCCAAAAAGCAGTTGAACGAAAAAAATGAGGAGCTAGTTTGTGTCATCATAGAAACGGTGGGAAGTATACCGTTTTTATGTTGAAAAACTGTCGCGCCCAAACTTGTCATGTTTTTTCACAATATGATAGTAATTTGTAATTGAAAGCGCTCAATTAGATTGGCTAAAACGTATTTGCCAAATTGCAGCTTTAATTTCAATTACAACTACCTGCATCACATGTCTGAGTGCAAGATATTCTCAATCACTAACATTAACTAAGGAATGTGTTACGAATTCTTGATTGATTCAGGGACTTGTGCCTCCTTTTCTAACAGGGTTTTTAGATATATTATGGGTGCCACTGAATAAAATAACGCAACACAATTTGGCTTTTCTCTTGGTGTTGTTCAGTGCCATTTAATAACATAGCTCTCTGGTTGCCAATTGAGCATTATGTGACCAATAATTGTAAACCTATGTCAAATGCTTTTGAAATGCTTTTGAAAACGTACAATCTGATATTGTACGTTTTCAAAAGCATTCATGAGCTTTGTCCCAACCCAGGATTTAGGGTCAATTGTAGTAACCGTAGAGGCTTAACGTGCGTTTTGAGAGCACCTTCAAGCCCTCGAGAATCCAGGCTAGTTAAAGCAATGAAGTCCACCTCTCTTCTTTCTCGGGCTCCTTCATTGTTCAATTTGCTGCCCTCAAATATTCGTAGGGCTTAAGTAGACGTTGATCCAGTAGCAGGATTTAAGTCAGACTTGGACAAGTTTTTGACTAGAATTCCGGATCAACCGTATATTCAAGGATTAGCCAGATCAGCCAACTCCAATTCGTTGGTAGATCTAATAATATACATAAATAAAAATCAAGTAAAATGAATAATCTTCTCGTCCTGAACTGCTGGGATTCCAATCCCGGTAGCGGTAAGGAAGTCCGCAAAAAATGTTACAACGGCAATTTGTCCTATTATACCCAGTACACGATTGCTAACCAATGCACTATTTGTGCGGCCAGTTGTAACAAATTTGGCCATGGGACAAAGTGTTTTTCAACATAGGCTCCTGATCTTGCTAAAGGCTGGACGGCCTCCTAAGTGACATCTGACATATTCAATTGACCATTGTGTGAGTGTCCTTGACCGAATGTTGGAAAAGTTGATCAGAGTGGTTAGAAATCTAGTCAAACTGCTTAACTAATGATAATTGGATGTTGTTGGTGTAGCATAAACAATAGTTGTTGGAAAGATTATTTTTGTTGTGATTGTTTTTCATTAACATTTTTTTGCTCATTAATGATAGCAAGTTTTCAGAACATTTTTGATTGAGTTGCATAAACAATAGTTGTTGAGTTTGGAGATATTATTTTTCTATAACATTTTTTGCTCTTTTGTGATTACAAGTTTTCAGAAAGATTTATGAATAAAAGTGTTTGAAAATCTTGGAATAAGAATGGACAAATAATTTGGCTGGTTTGCAATCTAGCATCCAGAGACGATAAATAGTCTCGCTTGGCCTCCAATCAATCCTATCCTGGCCTTCTGGCACTTTTAGAGCCTGAAAAACTTGGACGAGACCATTTCTCTACATACCTGCATCATTTGGTCATATCATTGTTTTGTTTTGTTTGATTTGTTTGTTACGAAGTCAGATGACAGCTCTCTTGGTCGGCCTGCCACCTGAAGATGGGTGTCCCAATTGAGGGATAATACCACTTCGTCGTCACAGCCAACATTAATTATTACCTCACCCTCGGGAATGACCGCAGGTTCGCCCATTTAAGCTGTTAAGGCAGAAACTTATGCTGTAATTAAATACCGCAAAGAAGCTTGAACTTGGCTAGCCTGGGATGGAACCAGGATTCGCTAATTGGAAAGCTCCTGCAGCCCTTCGGCTTGCTCCTGCAGCCCTTCAACTCGCTCCTGCAGCCCTTCAACTCGCTCCTGCAGCCCTTCAACTTGCTCCTGCAGCCCTTCACCTTGCTCCTGCAGCCCTTCAGCTTGCTCCTGCAGCCCTTCAACTCGCTCCTGCAGCCCTTCAGCTTGCTCCTGCAGCCCTTCACCTTGCTCCTGCAGCCCTTCAGCTTGCTCCTGCAGCCCTTCAACTCGCTCCTGCAGCCCTTCAGCTTGCTCCTGCAGCCCTTCACCTTGCTCCTGCAGCCCTTCAGCTTGCTCCTGCAGTCCTTCACCTTGCTCCTGCAACCCTTCAGCTTGCTCCTGCTTCAGCTTGCTCCTGCAGCCCTTCACCTTTCTCCTGCAGCCCTTCAGCTTGCTCCTGCAGCCCTTCAGCTTGCTCCTGAAGCCCTTCAACTCGCTCCTGCAGCCCTTCAGCTCGCTCCTGCAGCCCTTCAGCTTGCTCCTGAAGCCCTTCAACTCGCTCCTGCAGCCCTTCAGCTTGCTCCTGCAGCCCTTCAGCTTGCTCCTGAAGCCCTTCAACTCGCTCCTGCAGCCCTTCAACTCGCTCCTGCAGCCCTTCAGCTCACTCCTGCAGCCCTTCAGCTCGCTCCTGCAGCCCTTTTGTCTGTGGCCTTTCGCCACCCCTTCGTCCGTGGCCTCTCGGCCCTCCTTCCCAACTTCAACCCCGCCCCCGGAAGGGAGATGTTATGTCATTACTCATGCTCTCTCTTAACCACCATTCATACTCGCAATAATTCATTCAGTTCTATATAAACCTCTCTTTTCCCGAACAATAAATCAGTCAACCATTCACCATCTTCATGACTTGACACATTTTTATAAACTGACATGACCAAGAGTCGCAATAAAGCTTATTAAAAAAGTGGATGTTCAGAGGTGCTTCAGCATTTTCAAAAGCAGCTCTGCACATTTCTAATGGGTCCGATTTGAGTTAATCAAAAAGCAAAGCGTTCTTTCATTGAATGCATAGAACCATTGGATTTAATCTCGTAAGCTACGGTGTCAGTACAGGTTCCATTTAAGTAGAAAAGCGAGCCCTGTTAATGCAAGTCCTAACATGCAAATCCATTTTACCCCCTAGAATGTCTTTTTTTGCCTTTGTATGGCAAATGCGACACGACTATTCAAGATGCATAACTGAAAATGAGGCGACAATTAAGCTGAAATTGGATTTCGAGATCGGCATGGCTTGTAAAAGAAATCATAGCAGCTATTATTTTGGTATAACAAAAGCGTGTGACCAGATCTTGGACCATTCTCTACCTAAATTTAATTGAAAGTATAATAAAAACGATGAAAACAATGTTTCACAATCAACAACTATGTCTTTATACTCAAATTTACATGTACGACCTGGTTCTCTTGGCTCAATCAGCCGTGGAATTTCAAAATGCCATCAATGCGCTCCACGGTTACTGCCAAGAGAACGGCCTTCAAGTCAATACCATCAAGACGAAGGCCATGGTTTGCCATAAAGGTCGCCTGCCTCCCACCTCCTTCCATATTTAAAATAGTCCGATTGAAATCGTCAAGTACGTCAACTATGTCGATTTTACCTTCTCCACCCAACTCTCCTTCACCAATCACCTCCAGTCCGCCATATCCAAGGCCAGGGCCAGGATTAGATACATCTGGAATAGACTACCCATCAAGAGTCTTCCACTCCCAATAGTCCTTCAACTCTTCCGGGTCTACATGACCCCAATTTTCCTTTACGGCTTTCACTTTTGGCTCCCAAACTCCACCCAATCCACCGTCAAATCCGCCTACATCCGCCTGTATGCCACCTTCACCAAGTTCCTCAACAATACCTGTGCGTGCCTCAATACGCAACATTGCATGGAGGCATTTTCTATGCAAAACCAAGCCCCTCACCACCGGGTTGGCAAGGTTAGTGTCCAACAGCGTTGGGAACCTGACCTTTCCGGAGGTGATGTCGGGACACAAGTTGTCCTTCCCGGTCAAGGACTTGTTAACACCATATTGTCCTTGGCCCGACATCCCTTTGGAGTATTGGCGGTCACGTACCCTTGTTCGGCTCCCGGCCAAATGCCATCGACGACGGGAGCTGACAAAAGATCTGTTCAATCTGGCCCATTCTCTTCTCTGCAATAACCAAGATTTTCATCATTTTCCTCTACCCACCTGTTTATGTACTATCTGCAATTCCCCCTTCACTTTTTTTCATGTGCATTGAACAATACTATTCATACTCACTGTTTTATCGCTTTTAGTCAAGTATTTTATTGAGAGAGATGGGGAGATGGTTGTAGCGCAGTTGGTTAACGCGCGACCGAGCTTTGCTCGGGTTCATTGCTTCGATCCCAGGTCTCCCCCCCCCATACTTTAGTGGATTACATCGCCTCGAACGGCGGTCCTCGAACCCATAATGGGACGTCCTAATAGTATACATAATATATATGTGTGTCAAATCTTAATCCAATGAGACCCAAACTCGCAATAAAGATTTTTTTTTAATAGATTTCACAGTTTTGACACTTTTCTTTCCTCTTTATTTATTTTACGCCATGACCTGACCAAGAGTCGACATATAGATTTGATTTCCATCGTTTTAAGTATTCCTTTCTTTCGTTGCTGAGACTCCGAGTTTTGCTTTTTTAAGAAAGTCACTTTGGAAGTACTTACGCATTTTTTATGGACTGAACTCTGGGTTAAGTGCTTTTGTTCCATGAGGCTTTTCGATTCGGATGATCACACCCGAGCTCACGCACAATAATTTGAATGCCTCTTAAATCACTTTTGCGGACGGAGAGTATTGCAAGAAGTGCATCAAATCAAACCATTTAATGTCACCATGAATCAATCTTTCCACACATGCCAAACCCGCTATGAATTCTCAAAAAATTGCAAGAGCATCGACAATGCAAGTGGGCAATAAAAGTGAAATGCAAAAAGGCCAGGATCTATAATTCCTCAATGAATTTAGTTATATATTTTTTGGAATAAGCTATTTACTCATAACTTACTTAATAGTCAAAACTGGTATGATTTTGAGCAATTTCAGATCAATTGACAGTCTTTCCAAAAATTCAAATACGAATATATACCCAAATGCAATGCTCTTAGCAAAGTGCTTGTCATTTGTAAAAACATTAAGTGTGTTTTCATTGTGTCTTAAAGTTTAAGTGATCGTATCATATGGAAAAGAAATGGGCAATAAAAACATTTTTGGAGAAAATATAACCATTCGAACTCCCATAATTAAATACCTGGATAAAATAGTTTCACATAATTTCTTTTGATAAAATACCTTCATATATTCTAAAAATGTATTAAATATGGTTTTATAATTTAAAGAGCGTAATATTATCGACAGTCAGGTTCAAACCGTTTGCTTAATTTAAGAGTTTGAATGGTTTGAACTTAACTGGCTGCAAGTAAAATTACGGCTTCGTATTGTTTGGAACAGAAACATTCCAGTTTTTTTGACGATTGAATTTGAAAAAATTGCATATTCATACTACATGTTTAACGATTACCAATAACAATCGAGTCTGAGTGATCTTCATAAGTTCGGATGTTAGGTACGAGTACCTTAATTCAAAATACATCCATCATCCATCGCAATACCAAGAATCATGAACCACTGGAATATGGACGGGGATGGTAAGGTTGAAAATTAGCAACTCCAATTTGAGTCAATGAATTAAATTCTTCTTCAAATAAGGCTGGCCCCAGATCCCTGCGATTGCGTATTTCAAATGTCAGCTCAATCAAACGACTGGGTCAAAAGTTATGCCCTCTCAAAATGCAGTACATAACAGAGCAAAGAATGAATGACTTAGCCCTCTTCTGGAAATCAATTACCACAGTTACCACAATTACCAGCTTTGTAGTGCCATTTAAGACGGCATAACTTTTGATCCAATCGCTCGATCAAGCTGAAAATTGAAATGAGTAATTGTTGTTGCCGGGGATCATTCTCATTTGAAGAAGAACATAATGCGTTAACTTAATCGCGAAAAGCTAATTCCCAAACCAAGCGTCCCCGTCCATATTCCCGTTGTTCATGGTTATAGCTAACATGCTTGGAGATCAGTTCTCTAGTGTGTTTTCAACTCCACAGAGTTTAGGAGAAAAACTCATTGGGCCTAAGATGAGTCTGTACAGATTGGAGAAG
>NC_081448.1:10465853-10475005 GCF_007210705.1 Tigriopus californicus
AGAGGTTTCAAGTCCACATCACCCAGACAAGGATATGATAATTTTCCTTGAAGACCGCTCGCTGTACATTTCCATGCACATCAACCACAACCAAATCTGAGTCATTTACAGCTTCACTTGGCTTGTGTATTCCTTTGCAGGTTAATTTTTGTTTTAAATCAAATATCCCTGTAAAAAAGAAATGGCCAAAAATCGCTCTTCGAGTCATGACCAAATCAAAATGAATCAATTTCAACTTTTCGAGCTTCATTGGTCTTTGATTCTTCAATGGACTTCGCTGTCCTTTTTCTGCCCAAACCCACAAATTCCAATTCTCTTCCTCTATCTTCTATCTGAACATGCCAAAATGTTCCTCAGAAACATGTATTTAGCGTTCAGGCAAAGAAATGGATAAATTAGTTTTAAGCAAGTCTTAATTAGTTCATTTAGCTAACTTGCACGGGTCCCTTTCCAAGAGACTCTCCCCACTTAGTTTTGGACGTTTGACGGACCTGGCATAGGAAATAAGCCCCACTATTCTCATGACGATGTTCGCCCATTAGAGGTTGATAATTAGTTTGCTTTCTCCTTCTGTGGACTTTTCGTATATTTGTTGAGCAGTCTGGAAACCGTAGTCTTGGCAGGCTTGTTAAGTGCGACTTTACTCGTATGTCTATCCTCGTTAAAACAGCCTTATGAATAAAAAGACCCTCCAAGGGTTCAATTAGAGCCAAAACTTTGAGTAGTTGATCTCCCTGATTTGCTTCAAATGGGAATTAAGGTCGTTATATGGATTGTCATGCTTCTTTGGGCGGTCCTCAAAGTCAAGTCATTCTTTTAATAACTTGAGCACTCTGACCCATTTAATGTTGATATTACTGTAGATATTTTACCAAGTTTGAAGCAACATCAAGAGACCAAGAACTAGAACATAAAAACTCGTTTCAGTTCGCTTGTCGTCTTAATATAATATCTAGCTTGTAAGCTAACGACATCCTGAACCAACAGTAGTGGTATTACGTCAACGGGAAGAATTTAGTTTTCTTATTTTGTAAATGACACTCCAAGACACAAAAGGAAGACAAACTATGGCAGCTCTTTCATGACTTGTTCATTTGACCCCCATTCTTATGATTCCTTCCTTTCAGGTTCCACAATGCATAATATGTACTTAGTCATGAGAATGTCAGCTTGTCATTCTCTTGGAACTTTTGGCAATGTATCCACTTATTCATTGCTCACATGTACAAGTATTGTACATTTGAGCTTACATGCCTCGATTCAATCAATCAGGAATCATTGGAATATGAATGGGGAAGCTTGGGTCGAGAATTGGATTTTCCAATGACTCATGATTCAATCCATTGCAATAAGAATGGGAGGATGAATCACTTTCTGATGATTTTTTGTGACTCTTGGTCCTATCCTGGCTCCAAATTGAAATTGTATAACAGTCTTTATTTGTGCATACATGTAATTACAAGTAAATGGTAAGACTGATCATGGAGGTCGCAATTTAACGGGAGGTCTTTCCAATTGTCTTTGGACACCAAGGTAAGCTTTGATCTCATTAAGAAACGGGGCTAAAACGATGATTTAGGCCTTACCTTGGATCGGTTTACACCCTCCATCCTTTCAAAGAGGCTAATAATGATCATTTCCTGCCATTATGCTCCAGTTTCCATGTATTTAATTGTGTATAAATTCAAGATGATTGACAATGGAATTCAAAGTTCACGAAATACGTAGTTGGCTCTTTTTCGCTCAGTAGAAGCTAAAACACCTTTGATTCACTTTCAAGGAGTGCTTGGATGTTTCTGGCAATCACCGCTGCCAAAAATATTTTGGAACTTTACGCACATGAACTGATTTCACTCTTAATTTTTATTCGCGCAAGTCAATTTTTTTGTCCGTCCATGCTACAGCACCCATTTAGCTTAAACTAAACTTGGACAGCTGAAAACTTGAATCTTAGAAAAAACCGGATTGATGAGAATTCTTCTAGCTACAGCCTAAAACTTGTCATGTTCCTCCCTTCAATTTTCAATGTCTATGGCGAGTGAATCTGCCCGGTTTGGATAGCGTGACTAAGACTTTTTTTTTCAATTCATGGTCGAGGGGTTCAGTTCAACAGTTTCTAAATTTTTCCGTTGTACTATTCGGGTACATTTGGAGGCGTCACATATGTCCCGGTTACCGGCGTCCATGGAGTGATATAAAGATAAAATGGTGAAGAGAAGAATAGTCAAAGCTGAAGTCGCTATAGTTTTACCATATTGCTTATACCGGTAGATAGGTGTAGTTTCAATAATTCCAAAATACCTTTCAAAAATTTGCAAGTTTAAAGGAACTCTTGAGATAGGTTTATGCGTTCCGAAACAAACTGACCATTAATCGGTCTTTTTTGAACTACGAAAACCATATGCGTTTTCAACTCAATACCTCTAAAAAGTGTGATCCCAAATTTTTGCAAATACTTTTGGTCAAATGGCAGAAAGTAATTGATTGATTTGAAATTGATTCACGGGTCACAATTTCAGCATGCATGAAAAGCCCCGTGGAAGAGCACAATGTTGAAAGGATAGAAATAGACCTTTAAGAGGATTCACGGCGATTTGTGGCAGAAAATGGAGACAACTAGGGTAATGGTCAATAAGGCAACCTTCAACAGTGCTCTAAAATTATACGCGTTCGAACATCTAGGGTTCTGCCAGTCAAGCACATCGTCAAGAAAGCTGATGTGATTCTTGCTGGTGCTAATGTTGTTGCGGTTGTTATTGCTGCGGCTGCCGTAGCGATCGATCAGCAGTTTGAGACCTTGGCAAAACACCAATCTAGGTAAAAATGTGCCTCCAGTTTGACCTAGTTTCGTTGCCTCTTTGTCGGAAATAGGCTGGATAAGTCAAGGATCATCCATCTTCAAACGGTGAGATTTAAGTTTACACGGATTCCTTGAACGAAAATGGTCCTGATCCATTCCCTTGAAGTGGTACCATGAAGCTTTTTTTGGTGAAAGAAGCGCTAAATTGAAGGGAAAGAACTCATGGAATCTGCAAAGATTTGAATGGATTGGCCTAAACTTCAAAGCGAGGCTTTTATTTGAGACGAACGAGTGATTGATTGACGTCGTCTCTCAAATTTTTGAGGGCGTTATGAACGTCTCAACAAAGGTATTTCCCAAGGATTCTTTGTATTGGAATCGTGTTAAAAGCATTCGAATTTATAAACCTTCACGGGACTACCATCTGCACTCTTGGGGGGGGGGGGGGGTTTGATGTTTTCATAATGACTGTACAGTGTTCAGAGAAGGTACGAAGGGGTATCTGATACTGTACGTCTTCAAAAGTATCCATGAGCTTTGTCCCAACCCAGGGTTTAGGGTCAATTCTAGTGACCGTAGAGGCTTAATGTGCGTTATGAAACTTCAAGCCTTCGAGAATCCAGGCTAGTTCCAACAATGAAGTCCACGTCTCTCTTTCTTCTCGGGCTCCTTTATTGTTTAATTTGCTTCCCTCTGATATTCGTAGGGAATAGTCAGACTTGGACAAATTTTTAGATAGCATACCAGATCAACCCTACATTCAAGGACCAGCTCGGTCTGCCAATTCAAATTCGTTGGTAGACCAAATATCATATAAAAATTGAAAGGTAATAAATAGACGAATTATAACCTTTCATTTTAATAGTACTGGGGATTACATTCCCTGTAGCGATTAGAAAAGCCCGTGAAAAACCAAACCAAACCAAAAAGAAAAAAAAAGAAAAAAAGTCTAATAACACGGGAGTTCTCCGAATTCTATTCTGGGCCAGGAAATTTGCCTTCATTGGGATAGGTTATTGACTTCCCAATCGAGCGCTGGCTTCTTATTAATAGATATATCGATCGGAAAATGAGGCACATCGTGTGTTTTCAGACATCGAAGTCCCTTTTGTGCGTTTCCAAAGTTTTTGAGCACATATGCAACCATGAAGGATGATGCTGCAAGAACGAAAGTTTGGCCATTTTTGTTCTAAGAACCGAGTCTGTTGTTGGCATGCACATTAAAAATAATCTCTTGTGGCTGAGGTAAACTATACTGATGATGATTAGTTCCACCATTCTAAGTTCAAATTGGATCTTTCGTATTCCACTCCCTTCTCATGAAGTTTGCAATTTTGTAATGAATTTGCTTTTAGGCTGTGTACACGTCTTTGAAGGATCACGGTTTCCACAGAAGAACGAGGAGGAAGAGCAGGAAATGGAGTACTTTGTGCCAGGGTTTCAGATCATCACTCAGCCAACTTCTCACACTCTCCAATTTGTTCCACGCTTCACTCCCCATTTGCGGAAGGCCTCCAAGGTCAAGCAGTGGGCGATAACCAACACTAAGTGGGACATATTATTATACTTAGGTTGCAGTGCAGTGGGTGCTACCATTCATTCAGGGATTAGGAGACCCTCTTGGTTAATTCGACTGCATCACTTCTGCCGTCAAGAGAGAGATAGACCCATTGGTGGCAAGGATGATGGTGGTGATGGTGCTCTTATGCGACTGTCGTCTGGTCTTGGATTGAGGACGATTTGAATGATTGCATTTGCTTCCCTTCTGCCAAGACATCCGGGAAGGTTAGAGTACCGTGCATCTACGATCTTAAAAACAAGTGAGCCAATTCTGGAATCCATTAAAGTCGAGAGTCGTGACTTCAAGCCCTCACAAATGGATGGGCACGATGGAAAAGGCAAGAGGAAAGCAAACCCGAAAGATAGATAGATAGATAGACACACACGCACAAATCCCAGCTTTATGACAGGATGAAGGCGAACTCTTGTTGTTGCATTTTCCAACTTTGATCAATTCAAGCCATCCAGACATCCAAATTTGAAAAGATGGCACCGCCTTCAGAATCGCTTCTGAAGTCTAATACATATATTGGAGCTGAACAAGATTGCCACCAGTTAATTGAACCTTGAACTTCGGCACACTTCCAAGTTTTCTTCAAAATTTGTAGGAGATTGTGCTATTGCTGACTTCATGGCATATTCTGTTGGCTTTATTTAGAATTACGTACGTCGAAAATTCCTTCATTATTGGCTCTTTACGGTCCCAATTTGCTTTTGAGTGGGAATGTGCCAATAATAACCTAGTACATTGGGTAGTGCATGCTTTCCAAACTTTCTTCCGAAATCGCTGGAAAGTCATTTCACGGACATTCATGGGCCCATCTACGTAATTCACCCTTCAGGGACTGAATCAAGTGTTTGGTGCTCCAGTAGACCTACTATCTCTTGGTTATTTCCAGTCGTTAGTGTGGCTAGAGTCTTAAGATAATAGCAGTTTCGAGAAACATATGCTTGGAATGACTTTTTCGTACTCAAGGTCTAAAATTGGCCAAACACCTTGGACGAATGCGACAACAAAGTTAGAATGGGTTCCGGAACGGCCAGATTTCAGACTCGGCCATAAGTGTCATAAACCTTTATTCAATAGGGACACCTCGGCAGTTTTGCCCTTGAGACTGGCCTTGAATCATGAGCAGGACATTCTTGCACCACGATGAATGTGGACCCCTTATGTGGAAGATGGGACCGAGATTTTTGTTGTTCCATCCAATTATATGTCGCCGGCAAGCCTTAGTTGGCGTGGCGTATACCTACATATATCCTGGTTAAATTTGTGTAGTAGCCATGGTTTGAATTAAGTTATGGGAAATGTACTAACACTGAGACACTTTTATGCACTGTGGTTAAAGAAGAGATTTGAGCAGAATTTTGAGCTGAAGTTTTGAACGAATTGTCCAAGCGTGTCTGGACTAGGGAATACCAGGGATCTTCCTCGACAAATCACGTTTCTTTGGATGCAAGCTCTTCCCCATTTAAAGCACTTAAGCTTAGAAAGTATTCGGAATAAATGGACCCTGGCTTACATACGTAAATATAAGTAGACTCTTTAAACTACGAATGAAGGTTGTCCGGAACTGTCATTCAGATTGCCTTTGATCGGACAGATCAACCAACTTTCATCCAATCAATAAACTTATTCCAGATAGATTGGCTGGCTAGCTGAGACAATGGGAGCAATCGCAGTAACCAAAAAGCACATAAATGCCTTATGTAAACTGGGATATGATCGCCCGAAAAACTTTGAGAACTTTAAGAAGTTTTAAGAATCATCATTTCCAAGAAAAAAAATCATGCCCTTGGGAGTGTGATCCTCTATATTTTAGGGCCCAAAAAGGGAACTTTAGGCTGAATCCGACGAGTTCAGACATATTTGTATGCGTCAACCGTGATGGAGAACTTGAGCCTTACGCCTGAAGTTCTTTGTCAATGTATTTGTTGCTTTTAGACTTCACTTTTGCGCAAATCCCTCGCCATTATCTGTCACGCTAATTTCTATTTATTTCCTGCTATATTGTCATCAAGGACATGGTGCAGTTCGTCGTGCTTGTTCCACTTGAAGACCAGCCTTGATTGAGGAAGTTGAGAGCTCAAGGTCTCTTTCGACACCTCGTAATTGAGACGTAATTTCGGGGCCTGTCCTCAGTCCACATAACTTCTGTCTTCAAACATTCGCTATACGTTGTCAGCGGAAATAGTTTTGGAGACAGTAATGGAGAGATAACTTGAGATAACTTGGGCTTGTATACACTGGAATCGACCTCGAGCATCAGGAGTGAGGAGGAAAGGAAGGAAGCTTTCAGCGAATCAAGCCGCAAGAGTTCATCGAAAAAATTTGCATAACGTGAAGCATCTGAGAGGAAGAGAACTCCCCAACGGCTCCACGATCGGGCAAAATTGAAAACTACCTTCGGAAGAACCCACGATCTTCGTTCTTGACGTGATCGCTTGCATGCCAAAACAACTAAAGTCATTTCGAGAAAGCTTTTTTTCTTACCTCTTTGTGCATCAGAGGAGGTTTTAATACCGTGTTGAAGGAGTCCTATATGGAGGGGGGGAGGAAGGATTGAGTTGGGCAATTGGAACTCTCTGGGCCTGAAGCAACAAACAATGGGAGAGGGTTAGGCGGGAAAGGAGAAAACATGGTCGGTCTTTGGCAATTGTTTTCCTCGCTAATTTTGCCCACGCAATCACTTGCTCTTTGTCTTGATCCTGAAAAGGCAACACAATTAATAACCATTGAGGCTTGTGATCTCCAAGCACACGATTAGTACTACCAATTGGAACAAGTTGAGTCTCGAGAACTTTGTTCCATCTAATGAACCAATGGAACGAAGTAATGCAATCTTGACAGGCTCGCTTCTGCCATTGGAAGGGCTAACAAAGATAGCTTTGAGTTAATCGCAGTGGTCATCCTTGTGAACTATACCAAGGTACACAATTGTTGGACAGCTCATGGAGAATAGAACTTCAGCTTCATTGTGCCGTTCTGGCCCAAAAGCCAGAAAATTGTACTTATGAACCTCGCATTCAGTTTTTCATGGTCCTCATAGTCCTCAGAAAGGAATGAGAGTGTTATAAATGCATAGAGGCCTACGATCAAGAAATCTAAATTCAAAGTGAAGCCTTGTCCTCTTCAATGCTTCTAATTCTTTGTGGCCGTGTGCAACTGTGTACATAGACCGAATCAAAATAAGATATCCTAATTCTAAAGTTATTTCGCCTCCGTTCTACATAATTTCTCCGTTTTCAGAAAAAAAGAATGCAATTTATCACAATGTACATGAGGTTCAATTCGAGAATCTTGGAAGCGGGAACATCATTAGATCTAATCGAGGCAAACAGAAGCAACGATGATCTGGCCGTGGAGGGCGCTTCAGTTCGATGTTTTTGTTCTTCTATCTAACAAACAAGCTGAGAGTTACACAACATTTCAGTTTCCAAGCCATTGAGGCAGGTTACTAAGCAGGCAGGCAGACAAGCAAGGTCAACAGATCATAGAGGCCGTTCCCAAATGGTCCTAAATTTGGCATTTTAAACAAGCCCCTTTTAAAGAAAACAGCCTTTTTGAACGGTAGATGGCGATAGCTGTTGACTTTGATGACGTTAACTGGAAAACGTCTACTATAAGGGCACAATAAAACTAAGGGCAAGGTTGGATAACAAATTCACTGGTACCCTAGCAATCCTCGATATTGACGTACCGTTATAAATATGAGGAGGAGTTAAAGAAAATTGCCAAACATATGCCTTTAAGCCAACAAAATGATAAATATCGTTGTATTACATGGAGCTACTCGCATGGGTCAAAATCTTCCGATGTCCTTTGGTGGCAATGATTTTGACGAATCTTCAAAATGTGAAATACTTTTGTGTTTTTCTATCAATAATAGCCTTCACAGTAATCACATGGATTACAATTAAGATCACCTCTCTAGGCTCCTTTGATCTATGAGCATGAAGTAAGTGCATACATCGTGTTCAGTACCAATACATACTATGTAGCCCAATCCTGAATGAAGTTACGTGAACACGTCGACTGACTAGGTTTGTGCAATTTGAACTTTCGACTCCGACATAAACTTGAAAGGAAGTAGAATGACGAAGTATTTCAACTTATCTAGCTATTCAAAAGTCGCAGGCTTGAAAAGAATTCGCATTCCAATGAAAAATATTTTGCACACCCAATGAGACGGTCTTATGCAAACGTCGACTAGCTACTGAATGGAGAAGTAGGCCGTGAAAATGTGATTAACTCAGACAGAACGTTCCAAGAAACATTGACCAGCTTATATGGTGAGCCTTGAGATTTGCTTCAAGATCTGCAGATAAACCAATTGAATGAGTGCCTCCATGACGAGATATCGTTACCCAAAGTCAATCTGTGTAACTTTCACTCCCTCGACAAATTGCCTAACCCTCATCTACAAGTAATGGGATTATGACTCAGTGGGCAATCCAAGGACTTGAATCCCGCACCAAAAGGTCTGGCTGAGGATTACTGAAAAAGCAAAAGGCCAGTCTTGCTTGGAAATACACTCATATTGCACATTGGTCCCAGCTATGGCTTATTATGGGGTGACAGGTCAATAAATTCAGCTCCGACAAGCAACACGACGAACAATGGGCCAAAATGGCCTAACTAGTAAATGTCGAAATAAAATGGCACAAACAGGATAAACAGACTTCTTAGGATTGGCCGTGGGACCGAATTCAGCGCATTTCTTCTGTACGCATACTAGCCTTTTTTTATCCAACACAAATCTTGTGGGATTTGAACGAAGATCTGGGGGGG
>NC_081448.1:10475041-10476053 GCF_007210705.1 Tigriopus californicus
GCTGGGTGGAGGTAGTCTGACTCGATGGGTCCATACACATTCTATTAGTTAAGCCAGACTCTTTCTTGTTCCAACTCCAACAATGGAATGGTTCAGCACATTTCTAGAAAGGCGCATCCCCAGAAATGACCCAACAGTTGTACAGCATAGCACGTATTGCAATGATTTAGTTGCGCAGATATTATCTATGCCATTTGTTCTCGACGATCGGGAGAGAAACTGAGAAACTGGAGACGGTAAGGAATGGTCCACATCCGCGTATAACGTATATTGGCATAACAATGAAATGAAATGCCCCCGTCAAGAGACAAATAGGAGACCCTTCCATTAGGAATGATAAAGAAGGCTTGGAGAGCATCGCGGGCAGATATTCTGGGAAGCTAGACAAATATCCACTTCCAGACGAGAGATCCCATATCAATTCCAAAGAAAGTGGATCATAACAATTTTGTGAACGAGTAGCTCCTTCGTTGATTTACAACCCTCTTTACGAGTTTGTCATCTCCATGAACCTCAAAGTTGACACGGTAGGAATGCTGTCACAAAGACTTTGTTCGTAGGTCTTCGGTCGATTATTCATAAAAAAATGGCCTTTCCGTGTAAAAAGCCACCTCTGCATTATCATAAGTTTATGATAAGGTCAAAGCACAAGGAGCAATATCTTCTCTTACAGTGAAGAAGGTGCTCCCAAGAAAGTAATGGCATTGTCCAAATCCCACTGCTTTAGCTGTTCCTAAATATGGGAAACGAATTACAGTTTCAGTTTCTTTCGGAAGTGTGAGAAATTCGTTCTCCTATCATTCCGGTTCAAAAATTAAGATGGAGCAACTCGTTATAGGAGCTTTTCATGCAACATGATATCGGTTTTAAGTTCGATTTGATTTGGGAAAAGAAATGGAGAACTACCCCTACAATAGAACGACATTAAACTAGCGGATACACTCTCTCCTTGAAAGTTTATAATTACCTAGTACATCCAGCAAAGGTTCCATGCCCGAAATTAAAAAAATAT
>NC_081448.1:10476080-10564848 GCF_007210705.1 Tigriopus californicus
AAGGTCAAAGCACAAGGAGCAATATCTTCTCTTACAGTGAAGAAGGTGCTCCCAAGAAAGTAATGGCATTGTCCAAATCCCACTGCTTTAGCAGTTCCTAAATATGGGAAACGAATTACAGTTTTAGTTTCTTTTGGAAGTGTCAGAAATTCGTTCTCCTATCATTCCGGTTCAAAAATTAAGATGGAGCAACTCGTTATAGGAGCTTTTCATGCAACATGATATTGGTTTTAAGTTCGATTTGATTTGGGAAAAGAAATGGAGAACTACCCCTAAAATAGAACGACATTAAACTAGCGGATACACTCTCTCCTTAAAAGTTTATAATTACCTAGTACATCCAGCAAAGGTTCCATGCCCGAAATTAAAAAAATATGACAAAAAATTCAATAACCTATGGCAAGACCCCTCAAAATCAATGAAGAACAAGTATTTGAAACAACGCACTTCACGCATTACAAATAGTATATACAGTTTCATTATTTCAGCATTGTCAGGAGGTTTGGTCGTTACATTTACACCAATTTTGAAACAACGTTAAAGTTACAAATCCTTTATCTAATTAAAAGTTACAAATCTTTTATAAAAAAGGAGTAAATTACTGAAAATTTCCCGAAGGTAATTTCGTAACTACTACCCTGCTAATTCCATTTTGCTCACTCTACTGACGACCTTCGTTAAAAGGAAGAGATAAAGACCCGACGTTCCCCTTGTGAACATCAAGAATGCACGCCTGGTTTAAAAATAATTTATTAAAAAAATTTTTAATCTAGTATGGGGACACCTTTCTGAAATCAGTGAATCAAGAAGGCAAATCTTTGTATCTGTAAACATTTTCATGCCTAGTTCGTAAATCAAATTCATAAATTTTAAATATCGTTCCAAGTGCATTCTTTTCTTGATTTAAACGTTAGGATGATGTACAATAAGAACCAACGGAAAGGTAGAAAAAGTTCCCCTTTTTTTTAGGGTTCAAAGCCATCTAATTTTCCATATAATTTTCAGCTCTTCGAACTGATTGTACTCAAAATCATTCATTGAATATTTTGTCACTTTAACGGAAAATAACCAAAAACCGAAATCAGAAGGAAAAACACCAAAAGCATTCTTTATACGCTTAAAGCTGTATTTTTAAATAAACTATGTACTTTATAAACTAGAAATGAATATGTCTATTGCATTTCCTTTGGTTTCCTTATTTCAAAAAGTTCGCTCATATACGATGACAAATTTTTTATGTAGACTTTAATTCACACCAACTGTGAATGGGTAAACATTTAAGACACCATCTCGAAACTAAACAATGTGTCTTCCTACCAATAAATAAGAAAATAGCCCTAAAAAATGGGTGCCCTGTCTTATATACTGATTGCAATAGGTCCATGTTTCTTGGATATCCTCACTATGGCCCCGTTGTTAAACCCGCGAATATTGACCATTCGGGGGGAGCAAAAACCATAAAAGAGAAGGACATTACTATAAGGTAGCCCTAGGAAAGGTCGATTTACGACTTGTTGATTGCCTACGCCCATAACGAAGAAACACGAACAACATGGACAACAAGGATAGCGCAGGATATTTAGACGAGACAAAGCTGAGCAGGTTCTTTCGAAAAAGGTCTATTGGCGAATAGTTTCTTTGTTTTCCCCCTTATTCGAGGACTACCTTACACACAACTCTGGCCGGAAAGACGCTTCCTTCCTTCGGAATGATAACAAAGACCCAAGTTTGAGACGTTGAGAGGAGAAAGGATGATGACGTAACAACATTTTTGAGGGGAGTCACTTGTCTTATTTTCAAAACAGTTGGGCATTTGTAAAGAAATTACAAGAAACGAAATAACAGTAATTCGTTCCTTTTTTCGAAAAAGGAACTGTAATCCTATTACATTTTAAAATGGTGTAATGGATCTTGATAAGGAGTAGTTGAAGGCCTAGGTTCAGAAGATGGCTAGAGCATTTGATCTTAAGGTCTCTAACTTTCAAAAAAATGCAAAAGCGGTTTTAAGGCTATTTTCAGCTTGCGTTATGGGGTCAAAAGAACGTATTCCACATATTTTGAGATTTTTATACCGTTTTAAAACCAGTTTTGCTTCATTTTGAAGGTTAGCGATCTTAAGAGCACATGTTTAAGCACTATTAGGATTTCAAACATGACCGTCTGAGCCTGGCGCCACCTACTGATCATCTTCTGAACCTAGTCCGTCAGCTGCCCCTTATCAGTGTGCATTGTAACGACACAAAAAAATCTTACTTGTTGCTCGTTCCTTTTTTTCACGCTCCAGAGTGGTTCTCAATACATCGTTTCTCTCTTCACAGTTGAAGAAAGTCGAAGCATTAAGGCAATTTTATACTTTAAGTTTATATATCAAAATATTGTCTGGATATAGAAATTAGCCCTGACCAACTATAATCTTAGTACGAGGACAAATCGTCATTAAAATCTAAATTCAAATTTTGTCAAGTTAAATATGCCGCATGGGATATGTGTTCAAAGGCATTCATGGTCTATGCCCAAATCCTGGTGTTCAAGCAACGTACGTACAGTGAGACAAGAGGAATATCACGCAGAGTGAACGATATAATTTCAAGTGATCTAAGACTGGTTAAGAATATGAAAAAAGCTAATGTACTAAATTGTGTGCCGAGACTATCGTCTCGGAATAAATCGTCGTCGACTACCGTCGGATAAGAGGCGACTCTTTGTTTCGTCTGACCCTAACCCAAGTGTTTTATTACTGTTCATGACAATCTCTTGTTAAAATTTGCTTTTGATAAATCCGACATGACAATTTTTACATCGAATGACATTCTTTGTATGGGCTACAAAATCCGCAAATCTTAACTAAATAATCATAAGTTGGTGCACGTAAGTGGACAGATCCACAGGGTAAGTACTCGTAAAATGTTGCTATTGTTGGGGCGTATTCTGTTTTTCAAGAGTCGCGAACAAATTCTACGAAAACTGCCGTCTTTCCATACGAATCTGTTCAGTTGAAGTTCATTGTTGACGCACTTAAAAAGTAAGAATGAAGCACATCCTTATTCTCGCCTTTCTATACCTTTTTGGCTCATCCCATATCGAGTAAATGAATCAACAAGATTCGTTAGATCATTAATAGCAAATACCAACATGGTCCATTATGCTTTTAAAGAGGAGTTCTAAAACTCACAAAACTTTCAGACTCTCACACTAGTGGAAAACCACACCTTCAACCTCTAAGACAGATGAGGCACCTCATCATCAATCTCACTCGTATATCATTATCTCAAACCCCTTTCATTGATTCAAATGAGGCTTAATTTGCACCAAATCTGAGATGAAATGCAATTCAAATTACAATATCAGATTGGCAAATACATTTCCAAATAAGATATCTCATATCTGAGGGTAGAATATTTCTTTATTGGTAGGTGCTAGAGTCAAAGGGAGCCTCGCCCTCCCAACAACGCTGGCCATCACTTTGTCCCATTCATTCCAATAGATACACACTGACACGTAAATTCGTTCCGGTCGCCATTTACACTGGTTCATCCAAAACTTGTCATAATCATACAAAACTTGTATGATGGTCTGAAATTATTGCCATCCAAGAAGCATCTCCTATTCTGACTTTGTTTCAATCGTTAGTTAAGGTATTATTTCGATTCAATTCCCATCGATCCCCTATTTCCGTTCGTTGTCAATGTCGCAGGTTCGCCCATTTTTTGTTTGGTTTGGTTTTTCACGGGCTTTTCTAACCACTACAGGGGAATGTAATCCCCAGTACTATTAAAATGAAAGGTTATAATTGGTCTATTTAAGCTGTTAAGGCAGCAACTTATGCTGTAATTTATATACTGCAAAGAGGAAATCGCTAATTGGAAAGCGGATGCCCTACCCATACGGTACCGCAGCTAGCCTTTGTGTCAGGGTGTAATGCCGTGTCCTTATTAGACTTTTTCTCAGTCCATGGTTGTGGGTGATTAGAGAGTTTCCTGAAAATTTAAGGTCGGCGAGAAAAATTGAACCTGGGACCTCTCTCATGCCAAGAAGCTGGCTGGCCACTACACCGTGCTCCCCCCTTTGATGAAGGTGCTCTCAAAACGCAGATTAAGCCTCTACGGTAATTATGATTGACCCCAAAGTCTGGGTTGGGACAAAGCTCATGGATACTTTTGAAGACAGACAGCATCACATACCTTTCGTACCTTCTCTGCGCACTGTGCTACAGTTCCAACTTCTTTAATCTCTCCCAATATCATTGATACAAAAGTCGAAAACTCTTAACTTCTAGTATCTTTACTTTTTCATCTTTTCGTAAATCTTTTTTCCATGTTATTCAGACTCATTGCAGAAATAAAGATTAACATTCCATTGGCCAAAATTGGAAAAAAGGTACGTAAATGAATTACAACTTGAAGAAGAATGCGGATTTCTGGCAAATATTAAGGAGCTTATAAGCCCTAAAAATGGCAAATAACAGTACCCAAATTGCCAAAATAAACCCCACCGCTACAAGAACAAACTGAAGTATTACCCGCTGCATAAAGTAAAATAAGTTCTTTACAAAAGTGATCCAAACGAATTCTTTTAAAATGATGGTAATTTATTGTGGTTGCGTTAGATAGCATATTGAGTGAATCCATCGCAAATAGTGTAGTCATATTACCGCATAAAAGACTGAGATTAATTGGTGTAGCTTTTTCACCTACCATATATACTACACTTTACAATGGGAAGTTGGGTTCCGGGTGTCTTTTTTAGCACAGGCAATCATATCTGATTTCATGGAGAGGGAAAATAGAGGTAAGGGCAGAGATTGAGAATCCCCATGATCATTGAGTGGCGCCAGGACACCGCCAACTGATGCTCTCGACCTCGCTCCAGCTTGGCCAACAGACTAGTGGCATAGGATTTGGCTGTCGGAAGAAGATAGCCCATGTACGAGGACCATATGGAGGAGGCCGCAGAGCTAAAACGAAAGAACACCAATCAAGATGATTGACCATGATAACGAACCACGATGAGTCTGTGATATGGAGTACAACGGAAGACATATGAAAGAAGCTAGCTCCTAGGCATCAAGTACTGCGCTTGGTCACTCATAATCGTCCCTGTGCACATTAGTGTATCGACGGAAATCTGTAGGGGTGATTGACCTTGCACTGGGTCTCAATGCTGGCCATATCACGTATTGACGAATTATTGAAAATTTATCAATTTTGCTGAATTGGGTCGATGTCTTTTTGAGGGTTTCTGGTCGCAATCGTTCCTAGCAAGAACATCCACAAACTTTATGAAGAAAGACATTATTGGTGGGTTGTACTCAAATGCTAAAGAAAAGGCATCTTATTTTAAAGGAATCTTTTCTTTGAGAGAGACCTATTGACTTTAAGTGATGCAATTGCAATTCGGGTTTGCAGCAAAGCCACATGTCGAACGGGAAAACGATTCAGATTGTGGAGTTTGAATTAATCTGAGCGACTACATCTAAAAATAACTTGAATTAGCAAGTCCATTAGTAAACGGTCCTAAATTTAATGTTTCGAGATGAAAGGTCAACAAATGCGACGCACACTAGAAACAAAATTGCTTTCATGAAACAAAAATGGCAAATTTTGGGAAACAGAACCATAATCGAAATTCCTATAAGACATTTTGTAATTCGCTCCATTAATCGAGCTATGAGACCATCTCTGCATCTATGGATGAACGATGAGTACCAAGTGCTAATCTGAATTGGCTGTCAAGAATGTCTGCGTATGAAGACAGGTGATAACGAATTTTCAAGACAGTCTTGAATTCAACTCGATAATCAAAATGGAGTTATATCATCAACGGTTATGACTTTTGCACAATCGACGTAATACTTACCCGTTTCGAGTGAAATAGTTAATGTATTGCACGCCCACAATGTTCAGACGACTCTTGGAACCGTCTCGTTCAGAGAGCTCTTGAAGACCAGTACCATAGGACTGTTCATGAATGAATGAAAGACAGAAACAGATAGATGCGGATTGATCTCCAATGACTCTAGTGTCGTTTTCTTTTCGCTTACTTTCTTCTTGGACACTCACCTGCAAAGCTCTAAATTCGGTCCAATCTTGGGATCCATAGTTGGGATAATAAGCTCCGATGTTGAACACGGTCGATCCATTCTCATTTCTTTGACTTTGAACCAGCATTTCAAATATCAATTGCGAGGTCAGGGCAATCTTGGAGTGAAACGTCAGAAACGAGCTGATTTGTGGAGTCATGGATATCTGAAATTACGAGCGAGTACTTCGAATAAAAGACATTTTATGGCGAAAGCGAGATGTGAAAGCCGTGAATTTAAAAGCAAGCACTTGTTAATGCCAGTCTCGGGCATGGCTGGATCTCCACATTGTTGACAAAATGAGTTCCACGGAGGTCAGGTGTTTTAAAGAGATATGCGTGTATATACCGCTCTAAATTTACGAATGCTTCGTAACATTACGTTCGTATGTATTGAGATTTCAGGGTATTTGAGCAAGGCACAAGGTGAAAAAGTCAGTTGGCATGCTTTCAACCATGGCAGGCCCTCAAAAGTGAATACATATTCTTCACTCTGGAAAAAAGTGACCCTGTTTCCAACACAAAGATCTCGAAGTCCACTTTGTCTAGCCTTTGTATTTTCCATTATGAATGCGAACAACTTCTTTATGCGCATTCCCGTAACCCAGACTGAGATTATTTCGCAATTATTTCGAAAATGGCTTTGCATACGTACATTACAATGCGAGTGCCTACAGTGGTCACGAACTTAGGCGCTTAAGTTTTTGCATATTTGGAAGAAATCTAGTTGAAAAGAAGTTTTATTGGGCCGAGAATTGAGCAGGTTTATTGTTGTTAAAACACATCTTGACTAAGCGCAATATGGAAGTGGCAAATTTGGATCTTGGCAAAATGTAAATCGGGAAACAAGAAACAAAAAAATGTGAACAAGTGCGAGTTTGGAAACCTTAACCAATAATCCTATGGTCGACACATTGATTTTGAACCAATAGGCAATCAGCTTTGAAAGTACCAAATTGCACGAGAATAGTTGATCTGCCATTCTTATGCCTTCATTGGTGGAAAACGGGTTCAAACTAAAGACAGTTCCCTGCCAACTATTACAAAGTTGGATCACTGAATTGGATTAGTTACGAACCAGTACTGCTCAACCTGCTTTATAGGGCATAGATTAATGAAACCGAGGTTGTGGTCTACCCCAATTGCATGGTCTACAGTTTGCTGTGAGATCAAAAAAGACATGGTTCGTTTTTCATCGTGAATGTTGTTGGCATAGACATTCCTGCAGGCAGTTTTTGTGATGTTCAAAGAACCCAAGAAAAATTGCATTTACGAAGGTTCCACAAACAAGGACTAGGACGTCATGCTACAACTATTCAATTAGCTTATCTTTTGTACTTGTATGTAGATGATACTTTGACGTGCAAATCCAGAACAAAAAGCAAATTTGTTTTCCATGAATCAATATCCTCGTTATCTCCCGGCTAAAAACTCCTTTCAAGACTTGAACACTCCTCAATGGAACCTATGTAGTTTGTACTTTGAAGCTATGTATTTTTCGTGTTGCTGTTGGCGTGTATTCATTTGATATGAAACTGCTCTCATTTCATGGATGTCAGTTCAAAAGAGCATGTCGAGATGAGTTCAGTCAGATTGGATTAAGCAAGCGTTGAAACAGGCCAATTTGGTAGAAAACACTCAGACGCTCACTCTCTTGTTTCTGGGGTAACAGAGTTGCTTTTCGGGAAAGGCCTCGAACCAACTCCCAATTATGGCACAAGGCCTAATCGGTTCTCGCAATTGCTAATCCTGGCTTTTGAAAAAGGCAATCCAATATACGACTTAACCGAAAAAGACGATTATCTTGAGGCTGATTTGCTGCCGTCTGGGACGGCAAATTGTCAAGTGGAGCCCATTCATTGTCTCATCCGCCCATAAATTGGTTCCAGTGACAGGGGAGTGGAGCATTCTTTATCCTACTACATCTAAAGTCAAGCAAGCCCTTCAACGGGTTGAGGGCTTTGTTCTCGCCCAATTGGGTGCTTTTCACACTCACGTCGTCAGCGGATTTTTGGTGCTCCTTGTGTGGAAATCCACAGATGTTGAAGAGCAAGCGGATGTTCATCTTCCGAATGGTTTCCGCGATTTCTTGGGCGGCCAAATTCTCCGAATGCAATTTTAATCCGCAAGTCACGGAGATGATCTCAATTTTGCCGTCACATTCTCCTGTAAGCAAGACGAGAAATGGGGAATTAGTCCTCTTGGCTCCAGATGCGTTTCTTTTCACCTCAGACCCTTGAGTGAATGAAATCTAATATAAGCACTTGTTCATGGGATAATGAGCCAGACACGGTTATTGGTTTATTCATATCAGGTAGAGAAAGCGATAGAAAATCAGATTGACCACATCGTCAAGTTCATATATTTGTAGTTAATCGCGCACTTGGTTAAGCTTATGAATTTGATTTTGATTCTTGTTCACCAAGCTCCCAAGGCATTCATGACTAGCGGGACAACAGTGGGAGCTTTGTTGGGTCCTGGGAGAGAACCCGAGGATCCGGCAATGTCCAAGTGGGAGTACTTGAGGGGTTTCTCACTTTGCACCATGTGCTTGTCCAATCCAGAAGCCTAGAAATTGAAATTACACACCTTTCAGTAAGTTATGTTGTTCTGAATTTTAAAAAAAAATCCCTATTCATTCCGCTCACCGAGACTAGGAAGGCTCCAGCCCATTGATGACCTCGAGAGCTCGGATTGCCTGGGCTCACGTTGCATTGAAGGAGATCGACGTAATCACCGCATTTGTCTTTGTTGTGCTCAAAGTCTTCGCGACGAATGGTGCTCACTTCAAAGGGATTGCCAAATTCCTCCGAGATGTCCTGAATTCGGCGAGAGCAACCATCTTTCTTGGCCGGTCCGTTGTCCATGATGGCCGTGTAGTCTCCATAGGTCCTGGCGGCATGGCCAGTCAATGTGGCAATGGTCATCAAATGCGGGTTCACCTCATTCAAAGCCTTTTCTTTCATGTGACAAAGAACATCGGCCATGGCCATTCGACCCTCGGCATCGGTGTTTCCCACTCGAAGTCGAACTCCAGCTCGAGTTGTGATGATCTCATCCGAAACGTAGCCGTCAGACCCGCAGCTATTGCGTACCATGGCCAAGGCACCCACGACCTTCACGTTCTTTGGCTTGAGAATGGACACAGCCTTGAGGATACCGGCCACATCAGCGGCGCCACATTTGTCTCGGCACATACCCGCCATGATTCCTAAACACGAATTATCCGTCATATCAGTCAACAGTCAATGAGCGGTCACACCAGACTCTTTGCATTACCACCAGCCTTGATGTCCAAGCCACCAGTGTCATAGGTGACACCTTTGCCCACCAACATCAAGGTCTTTTCCACCGGGCCCTCGGGTTCATAGGTGAGCCAAATAATCCGCCCATCGTGTCGGGGAATGGAACTGGCACACCGATTGACGGCGGCGAAACAGGGATACTCTTGCTCAAAGGTGGGTTGGCCTTGAATGACCTCAATCTTGATTCCCGTGTTTTCAAACGTTTGACGAATGTACTCTTCCACCCTAGAAACAAGCCAGCATGGCAACAATGAAAACCGCCATCGAGAGGGAGATAACGGATCACAGACGAGCCTCCTCCTCATGAGCCTAGGCTCGGTCAGTGGTCGTGCAATGACAAATTTACCTAGGGGCCGCCATTCGCTCTGGGTCGGAACCTCCCACATCTCGACTGACGATGCGTCCGGCTTCCAATGCTCGGACTAGTTCGATCTTGGCTCCCACTCGGTCCTCCGAGCCAAAGATGCCGATCTTGGTCACTTTCTTGGCCTTGTCGGGCTGGGCTTCGCGCATCTCCAAGGGCACGTACAAAGCCTTTAACCCGCCCAAAGCGGCCACGATCCCGGCTTGTGCGAACTGACTCTTGACATTGAAAAGCAGACAAGGCGATTGACAACCGGCCTCAATGGCGCGAGCCACGCCTTTCTCGGCCGCTTCGGCGTATCTACAAGGACAGATGAATTGATCTTGTCCCATGAAATGCGGCCAGACGAGAAACTAAGGCTTACCGGCGGACGTCATCGCTGTCCTGGTCCAGTTTACCCGTACTGGAGTAGATGATGCGTTTGGCCGGTAATTGGCAGGGCGCGATGAAAAGTCCGTCTTCGGCCTTCTTATCAATGGCCGTGATAGTGGCTAACGGTCGCTGAAGGTCGCCAAAAGGCAGGTCCGAGACCGAATGCGATACCACGACGATCCCGTCATAATCCGCGGATTGAAGATCGGAGCAGAGCTCAATGCGGGGTAGAGTTGGGAAACTCGAGCTAGAGGTCATGGTGCGGGTGGCGATGGTGGTGATGGCGGACCAACTGGCTCGAAAGGCAACTCGACCGAGGTGACCACTGCTGGCGGCTGATAACGATGATAAGCTTGAGCGCGAGCGTGACGCGACGGTGGCGGTGGCGGGCCTGCGGGTGGTGCTCCAGACGGGCGAGATTCGGAGTGTAGACTGAATCGCTCGGGATGGACACGTCAGCAGCGCTCGACCGATCATACCTCTAGTGAGGTCCAGTGGACCCAGGGCTCCGGGGTCCCAATCCTAGTCGCAAGGATAAGCGACGCTGAGGTAAAGGCCGGGGCACGGCACTCCACTATTGGCCCAAGCCAAGGGATTACCGTGATTACCGCCCAAGGAGCGAGTAAGGGAGGGAGGGAGGGCTGATCGCTCACCCGAGATGGATTGATGGATGGATGGATGGATGGGGAGGGCTTTAAGCCAGAGCCACGGAGCGTACGACACTTTTTGGAGACGCCTTCATGATGACGGCTGAGAGAGGACAACAGGACATGAGGGCCAGAGCNGGCTCAAAGTCTGACTGGTCTGACTGTCCACGGAGTAGACAGGACACGAGACCGACTCGATCGGTGGGTGGATGGATGGATGGATGGATGGATGGGGAGAACGGAAACTGGTCACCGTGAAGAGGCGAGAAGGGACGGGCTCAAAGTCTGACTGGTCTGACCGTCCACGGAGTAGACAGGACACGAGACCGACTCGATCGGTGGGTGGATGGATGGATGGATGGATGGATGGATGGACTGATGACTGGGGGACCCACACTGAGACGAGAGGGCAGTGTCAGGCAGCAGGGCTTTAAGCCAGAGCCACGGAGCGTACGACACTTTTTGGAGACGCCTTCATGATGACGGCTGAGAGAGGACAACAGGACATGAGGGCCAGAGCGCCAGAGGGCCAGAGGTCGGTCCGGCCGTCAATCATCCATCCACAAAAAAACATACATAGACACACACACACACACACAGCCCAAGCCAGGCTCATTCAGCTCTGCCATCTGGTGGTGGCTTTCGCACTTGCCCAAACTTGGACCTGACTCTATATGAAATGCTCATGTGGGACGAAAGGATTTCAGCCTTGGTGGGGGTATCATGGGATTGAGGGGCCTGCTCCATGTGGCCAGATCGGCCAGATCCATCCGTGTTCATGATGGTCAGCATAGAAAACCATATGATGGTTAAGCTCAGAGAGCGTAATAGGAATGATTAGGGATGCCGGCAATGAAATTATTCGTCATGATCGAGTGTATCAATTGATATCAATTCTGACCGACTGACCATCTTCATGGCATGGCTCCTTTGGTGCCAATTATGTATCATGGTGGAAACGACGTCACAAATATTCATACATTTTTTTTTAAGATAATAAATTCTCGTGGCCAGGCCGGGTATATGAAAATAATTATCAGGGTCCGGGCGCTACATCCTCCTCACAAACGAACCAAGGACCAAGTTTTAGGTCCCCGAAAATACATCATTACTAGATCTCAACAAAAAAGTTGCCTTTTAGCGGAATCTTTTTCTTTTTTTCAAGTTGAGGAAAATTCAACAAAAATTTGAGAAAATACGCAAAAACGCTTTCGATATGCAAAAACCACTAATAAAGCAAAATAATTGTTACAATGAGGAGAAGACCGGCTTTAACCCCTTTTAGCCCCTTTGCTCCATTGTTATCTATTACAAAATCAAGGTACATAATTGTGTTCACTGGGGGTTATCCATTGAGATTCTCCCTTTCATTTACAAGAATTAAACACTTCTTTTCTTGCAATGTGTTTATCCTGGTGCGGGAACTTCTGTTCACAAAATAATTTTGGGTCAGGTCAAACCCATGACAGCAGATGCAGCTCAACTCCAGATCTCTTTTTTGCAGATTTTCCCAAACCAAAGAAAAAAGTTAATAGGAGTTGTATATTCAAATTCAATATTCAAAACCAAATGATGTGTAAGGTTTAAGTGGCAAACATGTCCTAAAATGTGAAAGAAAAGAGTCGAAAAAGTGGAAGAATGGAAATTTGGCACAAAAATATTTTCAAGGCCAAAAAGGCCAAAAAAGTTCAGAACTTTTTTGTCATGTTTTTACTTTTTTCCTCTCATCACCGGGGTGAACGAACTGTCTTCCCTCATGATGAGCTACGCTAAGATTTGGAGCACCCACCGCTCCCACCGCTCCCACCCCATTTTACCACTTGACCATAGGTTATCCGTGCCATGACTTCACCAAAGATACATTCAAGTTGGCCCTTCCCATCCAGATTGAATGAGTGATTAAACGGACTTACTTTGAATGTACTCTTTGAACAATTCCAGGGCGTGCTCATTGAAGTCCACCAACAACAGGTTCACATGTCGTTGGGCCAAGGCCAAGGCCAGGGCGAAGCCCAAACCTTTGCAAGGATTGATCAGCACTGAAAACCAAGGATAGAATGTGAACCACCATTATGCCTACTCAAAATCTTACGCCCGTCTTACCCGCCCATTGTCCGCAGCGGGCCGAGAAATCCACCGCTTGCGGCTGACTTCCCGTCCACGGTCCAGCCATCTGGCGCACCAGCCGCCACATAAAACGGCTGGATAGGTAACCCAGACGCAAAGCGGCCAAAGCGCCCAAGGCCATTAAACCGTCGCGATAAGGCCGCCCATCGCGGCTCAATTGCCGCACCAATAGCTCGACACTATCCACGCCGGCGTTGAACCGACCCGTGCCCATGCTGTCGATCAACACGCCAACCTCGATGCGATAATGAAGGCTGGCTCCCAAGTGCAGGCAGGAATAGATCTGCTCGGAGAAAGCCGTCGATGGAGCTCTTCGTCTTTCTATCTACCTAGTAGGTTGTTGACTGAGTTCGATCGTCGGGCTTTCCCGGCCCAAAAAACCGGGCCGGCCGGCTGGAATCCAACCTTGATTCAAAGGCTGTGGCTTATTGATCAAAACAAGACCACGGCACTTGAGGGCTGATTTCGGCTTTTGAGTTTGTGTGTATTTCAACTCAGATTCAAGTCACCTGTCGGTCTGTAGGTATACTGTGTACTTTTATTAGTCACTAGGTGTGGATAGATGTGGATAGATAATAGGTTGGCTATGAATTTTGCATGGATACGGTGAATGAATAGACTATATTTTTTTTTTTTGCCATGTTGGCGGAATTGCCGGATACATGGGCCAGCTACGACCCAGGGGAGAACACTGACGCTGCATTTCCGGGCCTAACGCGCCAATTGAGTAATGAGAGCTGCGCACATCTCGAAGAATTCCATGGTGTGGTGACCGGGCACGGAGTAGACATTGCCGATCACGGGAGCTTCATCCGGTACGTCTGCAAAGAAAGAGCATCTCAAGTTAACCGCTCTAATCGAAATGGCCAGACGGGGAAAGTCGACAAGACGAAGTGGTGCAAGGTCGATTTGGTCTCGAATTTCAGAGCCAGCGTAGGCGGGGATGGAGAGTCCCATGACTCTCGCCCCCTTACCAGGCCCGTGAAAACTGTCAAGGTGCGGGTACCTGCATTACCAACAGAATTTTCATCGGTGGGCAAGCTCTTGAAGTCCAAGAGGAAGCTTTTGTAGTCCACTTGATACAGTTGTAGCGACATTTTGACGAAATGTTTCACCACGGGGTTGCGTCGGCGCACATGGACGTGATAAGGATTGATGACCTTCCATTCCTGAAATGGGTTTGAGGAACATGAACGCATGATATAAGACCTCTTGGACACGCTTGTACTTCCGGTGAATCGTGTGGCACTTACAAAATCCAATGTCTTCATAGCTCTGAATACTTCGTTCATGATATCCTGAGGCTTGCTCTGGGAGCGGATGCCCAAATGCCACTTGGCACGTTTGATCGGATTTCCTCTCATGGTCTTCTCCGTGGGCTTCATGTTTAATCCAGCCTTTTTAGCATCATCCATCAGAGCTGAAAGGGGCAAAAGACGTTGGCATGATGTTTGGTGCTATTGGGCCATTTGGATGTATCTTAGGTCAATCAGCGTATGTCAGGGATACCAACATACCCACTGAATGGGAGAATGAAGCCAGTCACAAGTCCGCCGACGTTGCTTAAAGTACAGGCAAAAGGGAGCGAGATCCCACAAGATGGGAAAAATCAAACCAATCCAAATTTGACATTCACAATTTCACAACAAAACTAATAGAGAATTCCCTAACGACCGCATACTTTATCCCTTTCAAGTAGCGCTAAATACTACATAAGCATGTTTCTTACGCAACTTGTTTTCTTTTTTCTAAATACCGGCATGGCGCATTACATTTCAAGCATGTTCTTCCTTTCTTTAAGGAAGCTAAAACATTAAATAGCTTATCCCCGTCTCCTCATAAGTCGGTAACCTCGGTCTACCAAAATACGGACGGAATGCGTGATGAAACACTCATAATAGACTCATAAGGAGGACATCTGACCAAGAAGATGATTAGTCATGGGAAGCTAGGCATGCTAGGCCATTGATTAGATGGTTGGGTGGACTCGAGGTCACCGACAACTCCCGAGCCAGACGGGGCAATTAATAGGCACCACTGTGATTTGGACATGGGTCAAACTGCATGGTTTTGCCAGTTCACCCACACGTGTATACAACCAGTTAGTTCTTAGTGTCTGTTGTGTTCATATCAGTATTCACATTCCAAAGCCTCGGTACTGACCAACCCATTTATTGGCATGACAATCGCGGTGGAAATTTGTCGCCGGGTCCCAGAGAGACGGACGCTCTAAATGAGCTAAATTCAAAGATTTAAACCGTTTTTCAACCCATCATTCGAGCCGAGCCCAAACTTACGCGCAATTCGCTCTGGATGAGGCTTGACCGGACTCTGATCCGTGCTGGTCGTGGACACTTGAGTCGATACTGGAGCCGGAGTGGGTGGGCTGGAGGCCATCATGAAATCCCTGAAAAATGAACACAACCAAAATGTGCAGGTTCATTTTTTCACAGGGGTTGACACTTTCCCAGAACCCAGACTGGACTCACTTGAAATCCTCGATGGCCGACTCGTCAGCCATCCGTTTGTTGTCAATGATCAAGCGGTATGCCACGGCCAGAGTGTTAGTGCTGTCGTCATTCTCCAGCGCTTCGATGATCTCTTCGGCTTTAACACCAAGTTTCTAGAGAGTGACAAATCGGCGTTAGAACGTTAAAAGTGCCAGCTTACAATCCAAGGGAATGAATCAGGCGATAGAAGTACCTCCGAGGCCTCTTGAACGGCCTCATGGTCGAGCGTAGCCATGGCGGCATCGCGATCCGGAAACAAGTAAGAGGCTAGATCCACTTGGAACCATTCGTGGTTTCGAATGTCCTCGATGGTGGCTCGTTTCATCGGATCGGTTTGGAGCATGTGACAGAGCAGGCTTACCACATTCTTGTGCAAGTAATCAGGGATAGCGAAGACACCAGCTACCATCCACAATCGATTGTATGAAAGGTAAGAAACAGGTCAGAAACTCAGACATACATAACCCCTCAATCCACCTCACATTTGATCTTTCTGAACAGAGAAGGGACATGCTCATCGTCGAACGGCAATGTTCCACAGAGGAGGGCATAAAGGATCACGCCGCAAGACCAAATATCGACTTCGGGCCCTGCATAGAGTTTGCCCGAAATTACCTCTGGAGCCGCATAATTGGGAGACCCGCAGCTGGTGCGCAGAAACTCGCCATCCGTCATCATGTTGGACAAGCCTAGGATGTGAGCTATTGGTGAATTATCAGTTTCAACTGAAATGAAGCGGCAGATTGTCTTACCGAAATCGGCGATCTTCACATTTAATTTTTGATCCAGTAAAAGATTCTCGGGTTTCAAGTCTCGATGAACGACATTGTGTCGATGGCAATATTCCACACCGGAAATGATTTGTTGGAAGAATCTCCGCGCTTCACTTTCCTTCAACTAAAATGGACCAAGGTCGGTTCTAACGACTCAAATTCTGGCCGCGATGGACAACTTTGGAAGGTGAGAAACTGACCTTGCCGTGCTTGACGATATAATCAAAGAGCTCTCCACCCGCCACATATTCCATAACCATGAAGATGTCGGTCGGGGTGGAGATCACTTGATACAACTTGATGATGTGAGGATGGTTGAAGAGCTTGAGGTTCTGGATTTCCCGCCTAATCTTACCCACCACATCCAGACTTTTGATCTTCTGTCGATTCAAGATCTTGACCGCCACTTTGTGGCCGGTCATTTGATGGAAACCCACTGCAATGAGGAACGATCCGATCAGATATGTCGTCCTTAATTACGTGACATAAAATGCAAGATCTCGTTTCATCATTGGGCACAGTTTTAGACCCTTCTCTGTGATCATTCATGGGTCGGGCTAAATCTGGCCAAAACCCATGGTTTAGCATTGACACCACTGCATGCAAATGCAAACTCTAAAAGTAAAACACTTCAAAATGGGCATAAAAATCAACCTTGTCACAAGCAATTTTCATTTTAAATGGTCCGATGAGGTACTAACTTAGGCTAAACACCCTCAATGCCACAAGCAAGGCCTTCTCATTGGTTTTCCCGGGTTGATTGAAGACAATCTGGGAGAAGATTGACTCGATTCGAATGCGTTTATTTTAGTGACTACGCTATTGGCCTCCAATTAGTTGCGTATCAGGTTTAGATATCAACTTTTCAGGCGTTCATCATCGGTTGAGGCTAGGTCCGGGCTAGGTTGGACTGGGTCAATTTTGATTAAATTGAACAAGGTCAGCTTAAGTCCTTAATAATTAATTGGTGCATTATAAGGTCTACCATGTAAAGATTTCAGCCCGAGTATGTGTCCTTATCAATGATCCCATCAACCTGTTTCGAGCCTTGGAATTTACCTTTGACCTTGCCAAATGTGCCAATGCCCAACGTTTCGCCCAAGACGTAGTGCCCGATCTGGACTAAGGGCGTTTTCTCGGCATTGTTGCCCGTGGCTCCCGCTCCACCCGCACTTCCCGTCCCGCTCCCCGTACCACTCGCCTGACCCGACAAGGCGTTATTGATTTGCACAGCTCCACGTCCCACCGATGGCCCGCCCACCTGGCCCACCGTGGGTGGGGTGGGCGTGGCGCGTCCACTTGAAGGGTTGGAGGACATGCTGGATCACGCCCGACGAACGTCCAGTGGTCACAATAGCAATAAGGTTATATGAGAAGGGCCTGTCTTTGAATATGCGTCCAAGTTGTTCTAGTAGGTAGCAGTATGTTAGTTAGGAGAGGAGTGAGTGTAAGTAAGTAAGCTAGCTAGCAAGCAAGTAGGTAGGTAGGTAGGTAGGAAGGAGGGTGGGTGTCTGTTTTTCTCGTTCTCGACTCTTGTTGTACACCACTAGTCCTAATCAGTGTTGCCAGAAAATGGTCATGAAATACCCCAAAGAATGAGCTAAAGCAGTGGAGACGTGCCATCCGACGTACATCTTTTCAGAGTTCTTAGATGGTGATGGCCGCGTGTACAAGAATAGAAACATATAATAATCAGAAAGATAAATATAAAAAGTTATAAATAAGAAAAACACTAGGATGATTTGTTGTTTTAACGTTCGGAAAGTAGAAATGTTGCATTTAAGTCATGCTTTGACCAGGTTTTTGCATAATGCCGGTTTACTGTCTCTTTTCTAGTTTTTAGTGAGGCAAACAAAACACCCTAGATTCTGTTAACATTGCATATTACCTGATGGCCAGATAATCTATCAATAGACGTCAAAATTACCCCCAGAAATGGGGATTTACCCATTATTTGACAACACTGGAGTCTTGATGTATGTATGACATCTAGTATGTACTATGTAGAGTTGGACGGTTTCTAACAACCAAAGGATCTGAAATCTCCCGTTTGTGATTTTTTGGGTTGACCAAAAGAGCCCAAGACTTAGCGATTTGCACAATAGATTCAAAAAGTTCAATTGTAAGAAACCGACTGTTTTATTGCAATTTTGCTACATAGTGATGATTGTTTTACCATCCAATATAGAGGTCATGTTTGTACTCATACCCTGCGCTTTACCAACTCATATAAATGATAGCTCCCAAAAACTTATGAGGAGAATAAATGGTGAAATGGAGAAAGGCATTGGACATGAATTTCTTTATACTAGACAGTTCTTATCTGAACATTAATGTTGCAAAATTGCACAATAATAGCCATTGGTGCCCAATCATCCTTCTTAAAAACGACAAGAAAATATTTTATCAATACTACTCAGTCAAAAATATATCAATAAGTTCTTACAAACTCTGAATAATAAGAGAAGTTGGACATTGCAATATCTGCTCAGGTCATATGATTTGAAAGTTTGCTGTTATCTCACTGAAACTGTCATGGAAGATAGCAACATGTTTTCATCATTCAACCCATCCTCACTAAGAAGAGATCAAATTTAATGCCGATTTCAAGGTTACCAGAAAACTTGGAAAATGAAAGCTCTTGCTTATTCAGTGATCAATATGGCCCATCTTAGGGCCATGTCCATTTTGGACCAAAACACTTGGCCATCCTTGTTTGAACAGCCATAACTCCGGCTATAGAGATAAATTTCAAATCAAAATACTCCTCGGACAATGGCCTTTTGATTGAATTGAATTTTATTATACAAATGCACCAATTGAAATTCGTCGTGTATTGGCCTTATTTGTCCTTTGACCTTTCCAAAAGACCATTTCGGATTTTCTCAATTTTTTGCGTGTGCATAGCTCTTTACATTTTCTTGACATGCTGCAAAAATAAAAATGGGATCTCCATGGGTTTAGATTTGGCAAAGACTTTTGTGACCATGGGTCATCTATTTTCGCATCTTAAAGTTGCCATCACGCAACCTTTTACAGCGATGAAGTTTCAAAACTGAAGGCCAAGACAAGGAAAATTCAATATATATACATTTATACATCACATCAAATCTGCACGACAGTCAAGATTTCTCATGTTATGCAACACTCTTGTGTTAGTGAACATGGCTTTGCAGGTCCTGCTAATTTGTTTTAGTGATTTGACTTTTCTGACACATGCCATTGCCGACATTACAAAAACAAAAATAACTACATTATATCTGCTGTATTTGTAATGGAATGATCGTCAATTTCTCAAAATCAAAATCTATTAGAAGGTCCATGAGGATGAAGAAAGTTCATTTGTATTTCAGTACAACTTTCGGAATGCAAGTCAGCAACCATTTCCCAAGAAGTGAAAATAAAAATGCAGCTCCCAACAGCTATTAATTTCCCGAAATTGACAGTCATTCCATTGTCAAAGTTCTAGATACGTGTGACAATTATTTTCAAATATCGCAAAATTTCCTCACACCCCCAAGGAAATTATGAAGAAATGACATACAATACATTGTCGGCGACATCGCAGTATGGCTAACATGCTAGAAGAGTAGTTCTCTAGTGTGTTTTCTTGCACACATATTTTAGAAGCAACAGCTCATTGTCCCAGTGACGAGTCTGTGGAGATTGATGACGTTAGTCAAATTGAGCAATTTGATGATCTTATAGTTACGGATCAAGATGCTTTAGCAACGATCAGGGACTTGAGGCTTTCGAGCTCTTCTGGCCCTGATGGTATGACATCTCAGTTTCTAATGTGATGCTCACAGGTTCTTGCTCCTGTTTTCTTGTACTTAATGAGATGCATCTTGGATCAGGGCAAATTTCCCTCTTCACTAAAGTTAGTTCATGTTACTCCAATTTTTAAAGGGGAAAATAAGTCGCTCCCCAGTAACTATAGGCCGATTTCTCTCACTTCGAATTTTGCAAAGGTGTTTGGCAAGATCATAAAGTTCAAACTTGAAGAGTTTGTTGAAGTCCATGATGTCCTTCCTCCTAGCCAACACGGGTTCCGAGCACATTTTAGCACGGTTACCCAACTGATTGAACATATAGAACAAATCATTGAGGAACTAGAGAGACATGAATCAGTTGATGTTGTCTATCTTGATTTTGCCAAGGCCTTTGATAAAGTAGATCATGGCCTTTTGTTGAATAGACTTCATGACATTGGGAGCCAAGGCAAGGTTGCCAATTACATAAGAAGCTTCATTCATAATAGGAAGCAAATTATTAAGGTCGAGGGATCCCTTAGTGACATAAATGATGTCAAGTCAGCTGTTCCCCAGGGCTCCATCTTAGGCCCCCTCCTTTTTATAATATTTGTTGCCCCACTTCAAAAGCTTGAAATTACTGCCCGTCTCTCTTCCAATGCTGATGACATTAAATTAGTTACTGGTAGGAATAGCCAAGACTCCAATAGCCTACCAAAGGACCTAGATGGACTCACCTCTATTGGGTTGATGACCTTCGGGTCAACGCCTTTGAATACTCCAGTCATAGAGAATGGAAGTAAAGATATTGAGCAGGTTTTATGTAGTCCTCCAAAGTAATGGAAAGTTTGATAAGCATACCCAATTACAGGTGATCTAAGCTTTTCAAACTTGTGAATAGCTATATCGTACTTTTAAGTCCAGAGATAGTATCACGATGCTAACTCTGAACAAGTCGAATGTTCAGTCACATCTTGAATATGCTTCACTCATTTGGGGTCCAATGAGTTCAGCAGGTTTGCAAAAGGTCGAACAAGTCCAAGGATGTTTCACTGGGAACATTACAGGAATGAGAGAGCTCTCGTATTGGGAGAGGTTAGAAAGGTTGGGATTGTACAGTACTCAGAGAAGGAATGAAAGGTATCTGATATTGTACGTTTTCAAAAGCATTCATGAGCTTTGTCCCAACCCAGGATTTAGGGTCAATTCTACTGACCGTAGAGGCTTAATGTGCGTTTAGAGAGCACCTTCAAGCCCCGGAGAATCCAGGCTAGTTTGAACAATGACGTACACCTCTCTTCATTCTCGGGCTCCTTCATTGTTTAATTTACTTTCCTCTAATATTCGTAGGGAATACGTGGGCCTTGTTGATTTGGTAGCATCTTTCAATTCAGACTTGGACAAATTTTTAGATAGCATTCCAGATCGACCCTACATTCAAGGACTAGCTCAGTTTGCCTAATCAAATGTTTTGGTAGACCACATGTCATAAATTTAGGTAATAAATAGACGTATATAGTACTGATGGGATCAAATAAATAATTGTAGGAGGTTGCAACGAGGGCTACCCATTTACATTTTCAGTGGCATACGGCATCACCAGCAGAATATCGGAAACCCGTTAGTTGGTCACATGCACAATAAGTAAGCTTCATTTTCCTTCGATCAAACCAGGGTTGCCTTTTTGGTCAAGCCTAATCTTTTACCTTCAATTGGAAAGGGCTGGGGCTTTGACTTTCCTAGCTTTCTGATAGTCCTGATTTTGAAAATTTATTTGATCCCAGCACTAGTGTATAGCCTTTCATTAAGTAATACTTGGGATTACATTCCATGCAGTGGTTAGAAAAGCCCGTGAAAAAACAAACCCAAAATTGTGAGCCAATTTCTTTCACTTTAATTGTTTTTGGGTCAAGTTAGATTGTAGACGTTGGCAGATAAGTATGTTCGGAATGGTACTGGGGATTATACTCCCTGAAGCGTTTTGAAAAGCCCGTGAAAAAACAAACAAAGGAAGAAAAAAAAAACGTTTTTGTCGGGCAAAATCAATTCTGGAAGCATTGAAATTTGAAGAGGAATGGTATCCGGCACCTCCCCTGGATGGAAGACGCTAACATTTTACATCTAGCAATATTGAGCAAAGAGAGAGACTTAGAGGCTTAACTGGAAAGAGATTGGTATGAAATCCTTTTGCCATAGAAAGAGTTAGAAAGCCATGAATTATTTCGAGAGAAACCCTTTGACGTTTTGAAAATCGTGAAGTTTTTATCTTTGGTTCAATATTATGTGCGCTCAATGAAAAGGACAATTGAAGGTTACTCGCTAGCCATTGACGCCAATCGATTATAAGAAGCACCTCTATAATCAAACACCACAACTTTTGAGCGCTTACGATCGATCGATTGGCTCTAAAACTTGTCTGTCTGGCTTGCGAGTGCCTTGGGATGGTATGAGCAAAAGAATATCTGAATAAAATTATTTTCCTTCATTTTTGTCAATGTTTTCATTCATCTTTTCAAAGGCAAGCTACCCCATGCGGCATATTTAACTTGACAATGAAATCCCATATTCATATAGACCTGCCAAATGTGATTCGTTGGTGCATAATCTATTTTTATCCTAATCAACCGGGATTTTGCCACTCTCAGTATTTACTGTATTAATGGAAATTAAATTCCAAGTTGCAGTTCCTAATAAGTCCTGAAGGAAAAACTGCAGCTTTGATCAAAGACATCGCCTGATCGAAGAAAGAAATGGCGCATCCATTAAATGGAATGCCAAGTGAGTGACAATTTGAATGCAATCTTATTTGATTTCATTTGAAATGAATCTAGTGAAATCAAAAGACATTTCAAAAGTAGACTTTGACACGTGCTTGACACATTTTTACCCAGAGAGACCTTTCACTAGGTATCCTTGGTCTACCTAATCAAAATAACAATTAGTAAGGAATAGCCTTTTGCCAAGACTTATTTCCTTTGTAGACCCGCCAATCTTGAGACAGAGTGCATTTAAAACCTGCTTTAATCCGAGTCCATGTTGAATCTCTCCAAGGCGTAGAAGCACAGGCCTGCACCAAACTTAACTTGAATCTGGCCAAGGAGATAGCAGAGGCCAGTCTAAGAGCTCCGGAAAGGCACAAAATATTACACAGCCTATCCCGGCAAGTCTTACCCGCGCTCGCTTGCCTCCAATTCCCTGGCAATTGTTTGAAGGAGGGCGAGTAAAATACCAAGGAATGGCTAGCCCTCGCCTTTCAGACCCACAGGGCTTCCCCTGTGTTTTCTGGACCGGCTCTGCTGTACGAACCTGGCCTTGTTTTCCATGCAAGTAATAAAAGTTTGATCTCAATGTGTGTTATTGTGAGGTTACGAGTGATAAAATTACAATGTGAAACCTTTGGTATTGTGAATAGCGTCGGTTTAAGACATTAATCATGTTATGGCATTGGTCGATTGTAATTGACAGGGGAAGTGATGAGGGACACTTGTGACTCAAATGCAATAACTGGATGGAATTATTGCAAAACACATCAACTGAACAACAATGGTTAGGTTATAAACTAATTTGAGTTCTTTTTGAGGCGACCGTGCATATTCAATGACTTTCCGCTCGTTGGAAGAGTTCCAAAATAATTGATCTTACATTAGTTTAATGAACAATGATTCTTCTTGATGTAATTTAAACATAATTGTTCATGTCACTCATTCAAGGCTGCCGGCCCAACCAAGCTCTTGGTGGTTCCCATCCGGAGATTGATTCCTGATCTTGGAAATCCGGGGAAAGAAGCATTCCGTAAAGACAAGATTCAATGACGGATATTAAAATATTCCACAAAACCCGAATTCAAGTTGTTGGTAGCGATGACCATGGAGCTATCGCAATTTGAATCTTGTCATGGAGGTCAACCCTCCTCTGGCCTAGTCTCACATTTGAACGAAGCATCGCAAGACATCATGGCAGGCATTTCGAGTCCACAAGTCATGAATATTGTTACGAAGACCCAAACTTTAAAGAAAAAATCCCAGATCCAGACCGAGGATTTCAAGATCAAGAAGGTCAAATTAATCATTACCACACGCCAAGAAGAGCTTGAGCGCCAACAACATCTACAGCAAAACCGTGAACAAAGGGCAGTGTTGGAGGGTAAAACTAAACGCAAAAAGATCAAATCAGTCAAAGCCATTAAGACCAAAAATGTACCAGCAGATGAAGGTTTCAATGCATTTGATTTCCTTGAAGAAGTAGAGAAATCAGGTGGAGTTGAAACGAAAACCGTTCCGCATCCTTGGCCAGAACAACTGATTACTCCAAATCACAAAGATGGAATCAAGGATGAGCCTGAAATCCCCAAGATTAGTACCAAATTGAGACCGTCTAGAAAGTCTAAACCAAAAAAGGACGAAGCTGAGATAGCTGCTGATCTAGGGGACGATACTGAACCAGCGGACGACTCCAATGAGGATTACAATCCAAACCAAGACCATGATGAAGGAGACAGTGAAATTGAGGAGGAGGATGCAATCGAAGAAATGAAATCAGACGCTTACACTGACGATGAGGATAATAGGCCTCTGAGATCTCGCCGGATAAGATCTCGAAGAAAACTTTACGAGACGTGCTTGAGCGATCCAACCGAATCTGAATTATCGATGACCCCCGAAAACATTGCCAAATTCGGGGGTGAGCCCAAGGGAGAGTCTTTGATAAAGTTTCATGATGGAAAGTTGTCAGCCGTTTATCTGGACCAATACGTCCTGTTCAAATCCAAACCTGAAGAGCCTCTACGAAATGGAGCAGAGAAGGAGGAGGAGAAGGAGGAGGAGAAGGAGGAGGAGGAACAAGAAGATTGCAATAAAGTATTCGGTTGTCCATTCTGTGATTTTTCGGGGATGAAGAACAATTGGTTGGGCCATTTGAAGCTTCGACACAAGGACAAGAATCTGATTTATTGCGCTTTGGGCCAAAACTGTTACATGCCCTTCCAACAAAAGGATCTGTTGAAAAATCATGTGGATGCCGAACATCTTGAGTCGGAGAATTCATGTCCAACCTGCGGTAAACTCTTCAAATGGCCAAGTAGTCTCCGGAACCATATGCAAAGCCATCTCAAGGAAGGTGATCATAAGAAGCAAATGTTCATTTGCCCGTTTTGCGGCAAAAAGTTCAATACCCGCACGGGGTTCCGTTCCCATGAAGCCATCTATCATACGAAGAACCTTCGCCATAAGTGTGATTGGCCTGGCTGTGACAAAAAGTTCTACAATGCGAGCGACTTGGTCATTCACAAACGCACTCACACGGGTGAATTGCCTTACACGTGCTCCTATTGCGGCAGCGGGTTCGTGTCCAAATCCAGAATGATGCAGCATGAGAGACAAATGCATCTGGGTGTGGAAAAGGCGGTGAGTTATTTGTATCGTACATACCACAATCATTTTTCATTTGGGTCCTCCATTTTCGATTACTAATCCATTCTTCTCCCGACGAACGACTTCACATTCATTCAATGAGGGTCTTGTCTTTTCCTTCGTTTAACTCTATTTCCATTGGATGTTGTGCTTGTAGGATGTGGAGTGCGAGATTTGTCATCACAAGATGAAGAGGAGAAATTACACATTCCACATGAAGACCCATAAGGGCTTGACCAAGGCCTGGTGTGGTGTGTGTGGGAAGGAATTTCCCACCCAAGGTGCAAAGCGAAGGCACGAGAAGATCCATTTTCAGGATAAGAAACATGCCTGCAAGTTCTGTGGGAAGGCCTTCGTCCAAAGATCCAATATGGTCTCACATGAGCGGATCCACACGGGAGAGAAACCATTTCCATGTAAATGGTGCGAGGAACGATTCGTTCAACAAACCAGACGCAACCAGCATCAAAATGGTTGCCGTCTCAGGCAACAATCAGGGTCGGAGACAGGGATCCTGTTTGACACGTTCCAGACCGCGACCCTGCCAAACACGTCGTTATAGCTATTGAGAGTAGCAATCGATAAAAGTCAGAATAAATCAACGGCATTTCGCCCAATCGCACATTCACAGGTCAATTTTGATTGTAATAATTTATTCTCCTCCAACGAAGGATTGTTAACAACATTAAAATTCGGAATGGTTGACTATGAAACTGAACGGACACATTCCACTCAAGGGAAACATCGGTCCCTGTGATTCAAATACAAACATTAGTACAAAGGAGAAGGCCTTTTCTTTCATCATCAACGAGTCGTTTTTGACTACATCTTGGTTGGTTGTGTTTTTTGGTGGGTAGTTGGTTGGGTGGGAGGAATGCTGGAACTTTGCCCAAGGTCGTCGACCATTCTAGTCCAAAGAACCGATAGCTTGCGACTGACTGATATCTTTATCTATGACTATGGAACTTCAAACAATATTCGTAACAGGATTCGGGTACTTTGAGAATGGGTTAAGTCACATAAAAAGGGCTTTGATATGATTCGGTGAGTTTTCATGGCACAAATAGGACGTCAGACTAGATTAGTAGGAGTAGGAATAATGAGAGTAGCGGTTTTAATAGTAATAATAATTATGATGATCATGATGTTAAAGATAATAAAAATAACAAACGTGGAGCTATGGTGTGTTAAAGATGACTGAGATGGACCGGGATGCAAAGTGGGTTTGGTACACTAATTCCAGTGGTTATGTAAAAGTATACCTTGTGAGGGCGATAGAAATGATGACGGTGGTTATTAGCCAAGGTGACCATAACACCAAAATATATCATAGTCTTGGTTTTGACGTTTCTATCGCGGAAAGCTTAACAACAATCATGGGGGAAAAGATGTCAATAAAGCTGGTTAACTTGGTGAGTGGAATTTTTGGGTGTAAATTAAAGCTGAATGAAGTTGAACTACACTAGAAAAATAATTATCCGCGATGACAACTTATGCGACTTTTTAATCATGGTTATTCAAACAGCTCCTCGAAATCGTGCATGAACGGACCTCAACTGACTGGGGGAAATGTCTGGAATATCACGATCCTCCATCAATAGAGCAGCAGTAGAAGTAGTAGTAGTAGTAAACGACACACCATTAATAATATCTCCACATTCACCCCTCTTTAGAGCGCTTCTCTCAAAGACCCTGAGCGAGTGGAACTTTGGAGTTCTCTTAATTCCCTTTCTCGTACTGACTCGAGTCTGGCAAGGGTATTTGAAGAAGTACAACACCTCAATGCACTTGTAAGATTGAGTTAATTGGAGACACTCATTTTCGCTGCCTTTAAGAATGGGTCAAGTCGAAATCCGACTTTTCGTCTTGTTCGGGGGGTGATGAGGTGATAAGCTTGTCTGAAAATGTGACCCAGTTTGTGACCTACAATCGAGGGCCGTTTGCCAATCTTAGATGTACATGGGCGTTTCTTGGCCAGTCAACAATCGGAACATGGATGTAGGCATCGTCTTCATAGTTATCTGGAATAGAAGTTTGTGACTTGTCATTTCATTGATAGATATGATCACCAGTACCAAAGTTTTAGGGAAAATGTATTTTCTTTTCATGAATCGGCACAAATTGGTAAAATAAACCTTATCAAATTGAAAAGGAAGACAGCCTTCCAATGGTTGAAATAAAAGTACGCTGATAATTTGATGGAAAGGTTCTTAAACGAAAAGAAGCATTATCTTCTCTTGATAAAGACAACAAAAGCCTCCATCTTGGGATCATGTCAAGTTGAACCTGGGTGGGTAATAAGTTCACTCTGACGTCAAGGCGGCTGTTCAGAATTGCACGCAATCCAGTCGTTCTCTCCCTTTTTCATGGTTCCCTTTATTGTTCCTTTGATAAGACTGGAGGCACATAAAATAAAAAAAAGGCAGCAAACTTACCTCGCCCACCGATGTGGCCAAGAGATTGACGATCCTCTCATGAGGCACAGCCACCACACTTTGTCCGTTGATCTCGATGATCCGATGACCAACTCGAACCCCGCCTCGCTCAGCAATTCCGCCACGAAGAAGGCTGCAAATCTGAAACCCAACAACATACAAAGGTGTCTTAGAAACCACTTGAGAGGGGTATAATTTCTTTCCATTTGGGCTAAAGTTTGTTCAGGAAGATTTTTGGTCCTGAAACTTAAGCCCTCGAGTCTTGAAACGTGAGACGGCATAAGGGTACTTTTCCCTTTCTTCCTATTCTTTACTTCTCCCGTCTCCTTTCTCGCTGGTTGTGGTCGGTCTCTCCAGGCTCTCTCTCACTGGTCGTGTCGTCACTAAAGGTTATTCAAAGTAGTGAAATAGCAAGGCAAAAGGGAAATCATATCAGAGGGAGACATCTTTCCCCAAAGTCCCTGGACGCCCTCGTCAAATGAACTAAAGCAGTGTTACACTACTATACTGGTGTCTGGTGTCAATAGTGTTGGTGGTTGCGCAAAAACCACCTCATTCGCTTCACTTCTGGTTCCAAGGAGAAACTTAATTCAATTTCTCTCGCAAAAGAAACGCGATCTGATATGGCTCTCAAAGACAATGGTCCACCTACGAGAAGGGGGGGGGGCAAAGATTGTCCAGATTCTCAACTCGCCAACCCCTCAACCAAGTAGGCAAGAACAAACCGACCAACCAACCAACCAACCAACCATCCATCCAACCAAGTGGAAGAAAGGGGGGCAGGAGGGAAGCCTTACATCTCATGCCAAGTGCATCAACCACTCACGCACATTGAAGCACCAATTTAGGACCAAATTCCGCCGTTTGACATGCGCTCTGGATTCGGCTTTCAATTGTGAGGAGGAAAGTGTGACAAGCAATAGAATGATTGGAGTTTAACTCAGCGAGACACTTCTTGTGAATCAAGTGCCTTTGTCGAATTGGTGCACTTATGTTCGTTCACCCAGGGATAAATCATAATCTCATTTCTTGCGATCAATCCCAGAGGCTTCTAAGAAAGCAACCAGACCCGGAGGAAACCTGAGAATCTGTTTCTATCCAGCTTTGACGTCATATATTCTACAGGGCTCTTGCGCTTTTCAATGCAGAATAGCGGAGCATTTCATTTCGTGCTTAAATGAGTTAAAATCTTTTCCTTAATTTCCTGCGTTCTCTTGTTCTTGGTCTTCATTGCCGGGAGTCGTGAACCTTCAAGCTTCCTTTCCTCTACGTGGTTCACTCTCGCTCTCAAGGCAATGGTTTTTTTGGTGATCTCCATCTGAGGAGGGAAAAAGGACTCGCTCACACTGACAGCTGAAAGGAACAGCACAACCAAGGGTTCCACAAGGTCTCGCCCAGACAAACGGTTGTGCCACTTGGAACCTCTTTCGTCAAAGCAGGGTAACTAGTGCTGGAAATGGTGGGTCGTCAGCTTGCTTTATTCACCTGAGAGAGCCAGACCGAGTATGGAGCTTGACACACGTTAGTAGGGTGCTACAAACAGCCCGAGGAAATGGTTAATCCGCCCTGAGAGAGTCTTTAAAACGTGCGACTCAAGCGAGAGCCCGGAAACAGGGTCGCTCTGGGAAGAAATGATACTACTTCTGAGTAAGCTCATCTTATTTTATCCCAGCTAATGGGAGCTCGGACTATTTCCGAGCAGAGGGAAGGAGTTCGTTATTTCACATCACTTTGCACGTGCCAAGGATACAAGATCTTTTGGCAGGCTTGAAAACTGCCCTCCTCATAATCGATAGCAGACGTAGACGCAAAGGTCCAAGGGCGGCCAAGCTTCTTAGGAACAATCAATATTGGAAAGCTCTTGGATCCTGCTGTCTCTTGGACACAGTTGGTAAGGTTGAAATTCGTGTTTCAGATAGACTTTGCGTTGCTCAAAGAACATTGACTTTAGAGCTCATCTTAGCCCTTCAAATCTTGACAGGGAAAGACATACTTGGGTGGATAGACGGCGGAAAAGCAATGAGAATCTCTGTGCCATTATTCCCCAAAACTTTAAAGGGATCTGCTATCTGTCTCAAACATGTTTCCACTAGGATGGCAAGAGGCGCCTGCCTTTTCGATATCAATTTGGGATTTACTCCAGCTCAATGAGCATAAAATATAAGGTGGAATGCAAATGGTCCCAAAATTCCATCTCACATCCAGAGATCCATCTCGGCCAGGGCGCGAGTCCCATTCAGAATGACACTCGCGATTAAAGGGAACGAGAAGGAAGACCATTCAAACCGGCCACCGTACTGCCATTCACTCTCCCGTCAATGTCATTTAAAATTCTACGTCGGTCTAAGCACAAACTTGTCATGTTCAGGAAGGATTGGGGGCGGAGGAGAAGGACGAGGGGGGAGGGGGGGGGCTTTTGAATTTGAAATCCCATCAGGGGGAGAAACAGTTTTATCGGACCACCGGGAACTAGGCCTCTTGGACTAGGGACCACTGCCAGCACCCACCAGCCCCTTGGTTTGCGTTTATTTGTTCTTGCGGGGGAAAGGAGAACAACTAGTGGACCCCCAGCGTCTTTTGGCTCATTGCTTACAGATGTGCTGGAAGCAAACCCTAGATTTCCAGATTTCCAGATTTCCAGTCCAACCACTGGGTTTGGATTTCTTTTTAAGAGGGTCGTCTTTGGAATTTGACAACAATAGCAACTCCCAAGTTACACAAGAACGGGAACAAATATAGCTACGAGAAATAGTTTGAACAACATGAATTGTGACCGTAAGCAGGAAAACCCTCTCTTCGCCAATGCCAAAGCTTATTACATTTCACGTGTTCTTTGCCATTGATGAAATTGGATGAAGTGAAGAATCGTAAATCACTCGCCCATATGGAACATATCTAGATCTGCTCATTTCCAACTCGAGCTCGGCCCATTTTGATTGCAGCAATGATTTGTTGCCATTCTGGGTTTCATCCACTCTCTGCGCTCATTCTCTCTCTCCAATTTATCTAGCATATAATGAACTGGGTTCTACTCAAATTGGGAGAACATAAAACCAACGGCCAATTAGGCGAGTGTGAGGAGAGCAGAGAAGGGGAAATGGTGCAAAGACTTCCCGGATTTACCCGAAAACAGAAGCGAGCCAATTAACGCTTGCCACCACAGTGAAAAAGCTCGATGCTCGAAGACGTCATTTGGCTCATTGCTCTCATCAGTTTTCGTGCCCATTCTTGGATGCCCATTCATCATTCACAAAGATCATGAAAGACCTCACCGTTCGTTAAGAGCCCATGAACACAAAGTACTCGCTCGTCGTAAGGATCTATTCACGTTTCGTCCTCCATCTTCATACGTTTATTGTCATCTTGTGGCCATGATTCCACAGCCTCATTCATTGCCCAACAAGTTCGTTGAAATGTCCCAAGTTCACCAAAAGTTGTTCGTAGGTTCGATATTGAGACTTACCACACCGTTTTGAACGGAGAATCCCAACTGGTACTTGGTATCCGGACGTTTAATTTTGACCTCAACCACGGGTGCGCAAGAAACAGCCGTCAGTTTGACAGCTGTCTTGTTCTTGGTATTCTGGAACACAGATGGGAAAAGGTGGGGATACAGTATGGACCAATAGAATGCATAGGGATAGAAGCCATTTGCTAGCATAAACGGCACAAGGGGTTTCCAAAAAAAAATAACCAGCAGGACTGGCTGCTTATTTTTTCGGTTGCCTTGGCCATATCATTATGACAGTGTCCCCTCTTCTCGATCTCGGTTCTTGTCAGTCTCGGTGTTTGTCCGGGTCTGGTCCTAGCTTCGTCGACTTATTCTCCCTGAGGGGATTATATTCGCTAGAGAGAGACACGATTCAATGGCCTTGAGTCGGGATATATTTTTTTAAAGTCAGTTCTACTACGTAGGAAGAGGCTAAGCCATTTCTTTCCAATGATGAAGGCACAGCACATCAGGGCCCTCTTCAGTTCTTAAGAGCCTTTCCAAAATCAAGAAAAATGATTCACTTTGGGATCGATTTTTGACCACGGCATCCAAACAAGTCGATCTCTCTTGGAGTGGATCTTATAGTAAGCTGCATTCAAATATCCTATCCAAGGCCAAGGAAACTTTATCTAATAGAGATTCAACTCCGTTATAGAATGACTAAGGGGGGGGGGGGCGGCGGCAAATTTTGAAAAAAAAACTTATTATTCCTGAGTTTTGGGGCTGTGGTATTGCATCTACAAATTTTGCAACTTATTCAGCACTGTTCTTTATTGTTCTACAGCTTTATGCACATTTTCGGGCGTTTTGGGGGAATAATTCAAGCTTTCTGCTCTCAATGACATTTTTCACGAATTTGAAGCCCATTTTTGTTTATCAGCGATTTAAAGTTCTCCTGATTTTCGGACAGCTTGAAGAGTAACAATAAACTAATCGTAGCTACGATGCCAACCGCCATCACTAAATCTCATATGACTGGCTATCGTATATCATTGTTTCAAGATTGATTTGAGCAAGAATTGGCCTTCTTTCATGTCATGAATTTAAATGTAATTTTGTATTATCATTTTGATGAAAATGTAATAATGAAAAAAAGGAATTTCAGAACCATTCATTTGCCCATTTTTTTATTGATGGACACATTTTCAAATTTCTATTGTGATGCAATAGGAACGTTGGACAAGATGGTCGTTTATTATGAAAACACCCTTTCCATTTTTGCAGCCCTTAAAAGTGCAAGTGTATGTTATGTGGCAGCTTTATGTGCAACATGTTCTTCAAATTCACATATCTTTATTTGCAAATTTTGGCCGGACCTCGGAATGACATGAAGGTCAATTCTTTTAAATACTCTCCATTTCTCAAGCCCAAAACCTCTATTTTCCTTCGTTTGTGGACGAAAAGTGGGATTCAAAAAAGGACAATACGGACGTTAATGAGACTTGTGCAGTTTTTTTGCATTTGCTTCATCCATGAGGAAGTGGGCTGATAAACTTTTCCTGTGTATGGGACTCTCCAGCCTTTGGTGTTCTAGTGGTCTCCAAGTTTCCCATCTTTCTCATGCTCTCGAAACCCGCATATCATCATCACGGGTATTACGCCGACACAAAAGGGGCCCAAATATGAGAACAATATGGATGGAGAAGGAAGAGCTCCTTAGCCGTCTCCTCAGTCTCAGCCGTCTCCTCCTCCTTCTTCTTCTTCTTCTTCTTCTTCTCCTTTTCCTCCTCGCTTTCGTCTTCGTCTTCGCATTCTTGTTTGAAGATCCTTTCCACTTCTCCATTACCGGGGATGACAGCCACACTGAGGTTCGTTTCACATGCGAATGTCTCAATCGAACAGGGCTCACACACATTACGTGCATTCCCAAAATAAAATAGGAAAAAAGGAGGACGGATATCGACTTCTCCTCCTCTCAAATCTAGGCCACTTGACGGAATTTCGTATTTCGAGTATCGAGCTCACTTCAGGCTCCATTACTCCATTAATGAAAATATAGTTGACAGGAAGGGAGCTAAGTCAATCTGCTCAAGGAAGGGACGGAGCAGTCGCTCTTCGGATCTCTTTCAGGCCTCATCGATCTTCCTTTGGGAAGCGAAAAAGGTAGACAGACCACTGGGTTGGGAAATCTGGCATCTCGACCTTTCGCTTGTTGCTGGGCTTTGTTAACAGAAAATCAATTATTTAGATACTCTCAAGGGAGTAAAGCAGAAGCCAAAAAGGCCGTTAGTCCTCGTAGCTTGTATCATTCGTATGAATTTGGGGATCTTTCCGGACTCAGAGAACACATTTCAAAAGCACATTCTGACAGCCTGCTTGACAGACGATAACAAACTTGAAATTTGCTCTTGACTGACATGTTGCTCTGGATCGAAATAAATTTAGGATCAAACGAATATGAAAGAGAGACATATTCAACTTGTTTATGGCAACCTTTTAAGAATATATGTGAGACAGCATTCATTACAAATTTAACAGAGGCCCAGTCCTTATTTTGCAGACAGTTTCTATAGGATATGCCAAGTAAAAGTTTGCAGACTCTCTAAAATGCACTTGCATGTACCTGATCATTTTCGTTGGACTGTCCCAGGCAAAAAGATTTCGGCAGCAACAGCTTTCTTGGTTCTAACTTGTCAAATTTGCTACGAACATTGCATCACCCTACAATCGAGTTAATTGAAAGAACCCCTTTGGAGCCTTTTTGTTCCTCATCGCGTGAGGGCCAATATAAATTTCCAGGTCGAAGGCTCCTAATTGAAATAGATGGACCAGTTGGGTCCAATTTTCAAATGAATTTGAACAACGACTTGCAGCCAGAACGTCGTAATCTCATGTTCAATATGGCCAGTTGTCATAACAGTTTCATTTCAAAGGGATTCAAATACATTTTCATTCAAACACTACGACGTTTGCAGGTTCCACACTTGTACTAAATTACCTTTTTCTCTTCATTTTAGCTTTAATACCGAGTCTAATCCTGGCTTTTTTTCAACCAACTGTTAAGCTCTTTTTGAGGAAAAGGATGTCGACTTGGTTCAATTCGTCTAATGTCATTTAGGTAACTTGGCGTGAATGTCAGATTTGGAAATGGATTTTGCGCTTCAGTGTGATCCGAATTGATATTCGACGCTTAACCCCCTTTGGGCATATTTCCAGTTTCCTCCTTACAGCAAAGCCTGGTTTCTCTCTATTCTTCACAGACACACAAACACACACAAGTACGTAACTGTAGGACCTACATGAAATGTCAAAGGATTGTTGGAGAAATACACCGTAACAGGTCTTTGAAGGTCATCAACTTCGCAATGGGACATGCTCAATCGAGTTCAAATTTATCAATTACGTTAATCCACGACGACAACCAGAAAGAGATAACGAGCTAGAGGCGAGTCTGTTTAAATGAATTAATCGGGCATTCAGTTCTGGGATAATTCGTGTTCAAAGCTCTCCCTTCAACCAGAAAGGCTCCTCTTCGATTATTCTAGTCGTTGAATTCAAAGCTTGGTCCGCGAATTCATTTGCCAACGACCACTTGAAAGGAGGATACGTTGAAGAAAAAATGGAAGACTGGCATAAAGACACTAGTAGATGGGTATTAGCTTTGGGATTAAGGGGAAAAAATGTCCGGGGAAAGACAGGATTAAGTCACAACTTACTTCGGATATTACAAAAGGACATCCAAGAGATATACTTCAAATACTGTCGGCAGTTCTATGAGATTTTTCGAAGGGGAGCTTGAATAGGGTCGCGTTAGATACAGGGTTCAAGTGCAAAAGTTTCCTCCCTCAAGAAAGCCGGGCAAAGATTCAGCCAAACCAAGTCTAAGACCAACACAGAAGCCGTGGAGGGCTGCTTTATGGGCGAAAGAGCTCATATATCCGTTCGAAAGTCATCACAGCCCTAAATAATTCGGTATTTGGCAGGACTCCCAGAGAAACTTGCTCCCTTTCCGCGCTCTGATCTCATCGAGGGTGAAAGAGGGTTGGGTGTCAAAATGTGGTCATAAATTTGGCGCCAAGAGTGAATGGCTACTTGGACCTCTTCGATTGGGATAACGAAATTTGGAACTTCAGAGCCGGAAGAGACATTCATTTCAAGTCCGCGAAGAAGGAAGTGAAAGAGTCAGAAAAGGAGGAGGACGAGGAGGAGGATAAGGTAGTGAGTGGGCGGGTGGCGCCACTCACTGAAGGAGCCTTTATTGAAAGTTATGGAACACACTTGGGTAAGATTGGAGATAGGTGAAAGAGGGCGAACGAAAGAGAGAGCGACATGCTCATCTAAGCAGGAGAGTATGGTAGGTATGGTGGATCCACTGGTGGTGGTGGTGGTAGTAGTAGTAAAAAGGAAACAAGGATTCCCTCGAGGATCAGAGTGAGGTTGGAACAAAGATTCTCTTGCCTGGGGAGCCCTATGTCAAGTTTGGGGATTTCATTTTCGTCTTACCTTGATATAATTCTGACAAGTAGACAGGGGAAGACCGACTAGGGATATACCATTGATGGCGATGATCTGGAAAAAAAGTTACATGATAGAAACGTATTCTTAGCAACCAATGCACACGGAATGGAAAGAGAAGCACATTGTGCCTGGAGATAAGACTCACTTGATCTCCAATATTGAGTTGTCCACATCGCGAGGCGGGACCTGTGGGCGATAGATTGGCCAGAACAATGGTGGGTAACATGGATCCCCATCCAGACTCCACGATGACCACGCCCAAGATTTCTCCTTTGGCTTTGGGAACCACCACCTGAAGAAGGCGAAAAAACAGACGAGAACAAATGAGACGAACTCACACCGTCATCAACATCACCGCCATCGCCATTATCGTTACGGATGAAATAAATGAGGTCGAGCGGATAAGACCTCGAGATTAAATGACACTTTTCAGATTGGAACTGGGTCAGCCACCGCCCAACAAAAGTAGTCTCGAATAAGTTAGAAGAAAGAAAAAGGCCCGAATAGAGCTTAAAGTACCAAAAAGTGGCGCCACTAGAGGGTCAAAGCCAATCTGAAGAGGCTTAGGGATTGGGATCGATCGAGGACACTTGTTGGCCTGAGTGATATCGAAAGCGAGAGCGACCGTCTTGAATTTCAACGATTGGAATGGAGTATTTTTCCATCTCGAGAGCCACACCAAGTGCCAATCAAGCACGAGACAAGATGCCGTGTTTAGCTCTGGGCTTTATTTGAATGACTTCATTCTGTCAAATTTGTTGCCTTTCCCGTTCATACTCTTTCGCCTTCTAAACAAGGTTAGCTCCTTGGAATCCAGATTGGAACAAAATTCCCCCGCCAAGTTTTGGTCCACGCATTTCTTTTCTGCTCATTGCCTATCTACGTTTCCTCAACTAATGAAAGCATTAGATTAAGTAGTCGCTCTCGCATCCTTGAGGTTCTTCTGTATATTCGGTAGATTGCCATACTAATCCCGACCAAAAGTTTTTTTTGTGTTTTTTGCCCTTGCTTCTCCTCTTCCAGACATTCCCTTCTATGTTCAGACAAGCCCAGAAACCTCGTCCTCTTACAATTCAGTCAGCTGTTGAGAAACTTACACTGAACACCCATGTTCCAAGTTAGTCTTTCGTTCTTTCTTTACAAATACAGAATATCGTAAAGAGAAGAGTGCCTCCCCTCTGTTTCTCTGTCTCCCGATCCACCAATCCTTGTAAAAGATATTGCCAAAGAATGTTTTTGCGCCATTTGTGAATCATCGCCTGGTTTGGCCCTGACCATATCATTTCGAGAGAACGTTACAAATCTATTGTATGAACAAGATTCCTGGGAAAGGAAGAAATGAGGCATCCGAGCGATTTTGTCCTTCCGCATTTTCGGGGCCAGAGGTTACAAGCTTGATCTTGAAAACGGCCTTATATCTTTCAATAGTAATTGGAGCAGCCATATGGGCCCTACTGAAGCCACGTTGAAACAACACACCAAGTATGCTTGTTCTCTTGTAAATATTCTATTGAAAAAATGTACGGCAAACTTTACTCCGTTTTTCTAATCTAGTCGTACCTCGTGCCTTTGAGAATAGCAATTGTGTTCCAGGGAATTTGCCCACGAGAGGTTGGTTGCTCCAAAAAACAGTTCTCCCTTGTTCAATTTGCCATTGTTAGCTATTTGATGGTAAACAAAGAAAGGTCCTTTGCTCGCTCTGCAAGCAGGTCTTATCACGAAAACCAAATTGCAAGTCAGGCATGAGCTTGGTCGGAGTAGTGTAGCGAACCCCTCAATTAATTAAACTCTGCTCGAACCAAAGAATGGCGTGAACAACAACGAAAGGGGAAAGTGGAAATGCGGAGGCTTGATTATCTCTTCTCGGGTATATTGTCGGAGAAGTTATGAAAAATGGCTCATTTCCTTAATCTAGCATGCCTAAAAATGTATGGAACACCTTGTTCCAAAAGAGTGGCATGCAAATAAGATGTCAGGGTGGCCTCAGTTTATCTCCAACAACACTCGTCTCCATTGCAACAAAGAGTAACCTTGAAATGTCTCAATTCGAGCCTGCCTAAATGGGCCAAGCCACCATCTCTCCTCCTCCCTCCAGAGCCCTTCACAGGGATCCATGCGTGGAACAAATAAATCTTGGATTTAAGAGCCAACTTTACCCCCTTGAGCCCCCTTTTACATGCAGAAACACACCCACCATGATAGAATGGGAGGACTGAGCCAACACCCACCTGAAACCTTGTTCCCATCTTGACGAATGTTGATTACAAACTGTCAGAGAAAATGGCCATGTCTCGCTTGGAATGCCAGCAATGGAATGAATATTATGGAAGGATTTAAAGAACCGCCGGGTATCTTGATGGCACTACTTTGTGCTTCCTTATTCAATTTGGAGATGTAACATAATGAAGTGCCACAATCACATCTTTTTGGGCTTGCGAGAGCCACCAAATGTATCAGCTCCTCCGGAAAGTCCCGGGTAAATGAAAACAAATGAAAGTCCCTGCCTCCATGGTATGCGGAACCCTTATTCTTTGTTTGTCTGAGTTATTGCTGTTGAAGAAGAAATAGTGGAAGTGCTTGTCGACCCCTTGACTCTACGAGGGACCAAAAGTAACGCCCGGGCAAACTGTCATTTTTTCTGGACCTCAATGGCGCTTTCAACTCGGTGGGTTTCCAGTCCATGTCCTATATTATGAAGTCCTTTTGTGACTTGAGGCCTTCGGTTGTGCTCTCTTTGTTACATATTTAATTGCTTGATTATTTGCTTACTACTTGCGCTATAGGTTATAAAAAGATTTGCCTGTAGCCAAATGCAATTCCGTTCAGGGCGCCAGATGTTAAAAAACTCATGCCAGGTGAGCACAATATGCGTTCTCCGGCAAAATTGTTACAGAACAACTTTTTAACATGGATAACTCAACAGGTTTCCAATTAAAAAGCTAGATGCAAAGAACGCGGGAAAAGGAACAAAATTCCTTAACTTGATGTGCTCCACTCGCACCCGTTCTGGGACTTCTTACTCCCACTATTGCCTGTTATTGCATTTGCAATATACGAATATGTATTCCTATTCAGGAGTCTGCTCTGTCTCTTTTTTTTCCATGTTCTCCGCGTAAATTGTAAGCGTACTGGGTTGGTGGTTGAATTCAGTCAAGTCGAGCCTACCTCCTTTTGAAGTTCCTTCTTAGCGAACATGGCCAGTTCATCTCCAAATATCTCCTGTGAGTTGAGAACTTCCTGATAGTCCATCTCCTTGACGAACGAGTGATCATCGATGCCGTTAGCCTTCAGGAACTCCATGTAAGCCACTTGAAAAGCCTGTCCAATCGATTGGGCAATGAACTGAGCCTGGAACATAAGAAAAAAAAGATCTTCCGTAACAAGGTGGTGGGGGCACTTGATCGTTCTTGGCCTTTACACGCTTTCCCATCTACCCGTCCATTTATCCTGACCCGAGAACAGTTGAGGATCAATTAAGGGCATATTGCTCAAGTCTTGAATCGGGACGAGATAAGAAAGTTCGTGAGGAACACTGAAGGAGGGCTTCTTCAAGCACATAAGCCAACTTCTTGAACCTAATTTGAGGCCCTCAAAAATCTAAGGACTTCCGGCTTTCAATAAAGGACCTCACATCGACTCATTTGATTGGAAGAGACGCTGTTGTTAAAAGTTATGGGCAATTGGAATGAAACATGTGGGCACTACGATAGTGCACGATTACAATCAAAGACGTTGAATAGTACTTACCTCATCGCTTTCGAACACGTGACAGATCATCTTGGGAGTGGTCCCTATCACCTGGACTTCTTCACCTTCATTGGGAATGAGTCTTCGTCTGGCCATTATCACCAAAAGCTCACCAATGTCGGCAATGTATGAGATACTTCGAAGCGCATGATCCATCATAATTTCCTGTAACACAACCAGCCAGAAACCCGGCGTTAGTCCAGTGAACAGCTTTCTGGAACCCTTTCATTCTTCGGTGACAGCCTTGGTTGGCCAAGGCCAAATGGACTTCTAGTGACCGTATTGCTGATAGATTCTCCATACTATGTACAGTTCATTCAATCAGTTTCTCCTATGTTGGAAATTGAACACGAAAGAATGTCAACAAGTCAACCATGTGCATGTTGGGTTTGTTGACTAATGGACCTGGGCCTAAATAATGATCAATTTGTGGAAAACTCATGTCATTTACCATTGGTACATTAGTTCAGAAGTCTACCCAAGAATGCGTTAACAAACGTTCAACCAACTCTCTCTTTTGGACAGGTTGGAGTGGAAACGAGAAACAAGGCTCCTCAATCAGACAAATGAGGGGAAAATAGAACACGGATGGTTTGCTACTTGGACGGAACAGCTCACCATGACTATTGCAGGTCCAGGACTCTCAAACACCGCCCGAGTCAGTCAGTCAATGTATGTGTGTGTGAGAGAGAGAAAGATAAAGGGTTTCCTCCTTACGCACGTGATAAATGACCTATGAGGCCTTCTTATGAGGGCAAATGATCACTGTTTCACTCTTTCAGGAACGGGACGAATAACTCAACAAGACAGAAACCCTTTACCTCATGGCCATTTTTAAAATCGTTTCAATGTAGAAGTTTAGACTGACAACATTGGGATCTCCTCCTCTTTAGAAGGAGGTGAAAAAAGCTGGTGTGGGTTGTGCATTTCTCCAATCTCCTTCATCTTTTGGGGATCGTTGCCGATGGATCTGGTGGCGAGAAGAAGACTACAAGAGAAAAACTGGCCAGGCAAAGTTTTTTTTTGATAAATTGGTGGATGGCCAAAATACCCACCCAACGAATAAAGTAGCAACAAAAATATCATGGTCCAAAAGTTTAAGGAGCAGGAAATTTATACATAGGCCTGTTCATTCGTGGATTTGTGGAAAAGCCTCGGAAGCAATTGAGCAACAACGAAGAAGAAAACAGGAACCCAGGAGAGCTGAAGAAGACCAGGAAAAGAGGAAGCAGAGGAGGAGGGAAAAACATTGGAACAAGCTACAGTTTAATATGGCCGAGCAAATACAGAACAAAGGTCTTCATCTACCGTTCTAACTCAAAAAAAATGGTCCGTTATTCCCTGGAATACGGGAACCACCATTGCTTCAAAGGAAACTATTTTCATTTCAAAAGAATTTACTTGCATTTAAAAGGGTGTGTGAACTCGGCCCAAGAGGTCTCTTTCCTTCTTCGATCCAACTATGCCAGGGTGAAACACGCACCACTAATAAAACCCCGTTTTCTAAAGGTGGAAGTTTATTGCTATGAGTGTCCTTGGGTCTCCTTGAGAGAAAGTCATGAAAGTTTACAATATACCTTCCCTTGGATATCCGCACAAGATCGTCTTCAGCGCAGGAAAATGGCAAGTGTTGGCGCAATTCGCAAACCACGAAGTTCGCCAAGCAAATAAATACCAATTTCCCCAACTGCTCCGACCTGAGTTGGCGAGGTAGCAATTTCGCATCCTATTGGTCTCCATTACAAGACAGTGCGAATGAAATGAACCGAAATGTTTGGTTCTATCAAGTCTTAAAAGAAGCGTTCACTTTTTTCAACTAACGAACTACAATGCATCAAATTACCTTTAGATCTGTATTAAGCACCATGATCTTCTCGGTTGAGATAAACAGATCAACTTCGGTTGAAGGCTGGTTCTCGCCTGCAGGAGCCTGGACAATTAAAAATAGGACATTATAGACGGGATTTAAAGACACAGGAGATTAAAAATTCAATTCTCATTTAGTTTGTACTCACCAAAGCCTTTAAAAGCAAGCACGAAGAGAGGAACACAATATCATAATTCACATCAATACAAAAAAACTTCAATCCAGACAAACTATATGAAATTTGGCCATGTCTGTAGATTTGAAGCACATGGTTCTTTTGGTACAGAAAGAGACGATAATTTCAAGACCATTTACAAAAAGAATAGAATAGAAACAATAAGCTGTACACATGACCCACGTATAACCAACCCCTCTGTTAAAGAGACCATAATTTGAGGGCTACCGAATCTAACACCGACACTTTTTTGTCATGTTTTCTTCGAAGTTTTAATGCATATTTATGGTAAGGCTGAACTTCGATCACTGAGTTGTCAATCTGTAACCTTGAGCTGATCAAACATGTTGTCAAACGCTTACCTTGATCCTGGAAACCGCTTCTTCAGCTTGCATCATTCGTGTGGCCTTGGTGGGCTGGCCTTCACAGACCTTTAATTGAGAGAGACCCCAATAATAAATCTGAACCACTATAGTAGGTGTCGTGTTCCAAGAAAGAACAACACGGAATGTTTACTTACCAGTTGAGTGGATCCAAGATATCGAGCTCGGAACAATACACCTTCGATTAGGACTTTGGGATCGGTAACAGCTAGAATTAGGAGTAACAACACAATGAAATGGCACCAGTTCAAATGACAACTGAACAAGTTTAAACCACTCGTGATAAACGGAAGGTGGACAGTCATGTAACCGGAACTCGTGGTTCAACGGCATCCAGCTGCCAAATTCAAAACCACAGTCAACAAGTACACCGAGTAAAAACATGAGATCGTTCAACCGTCTTCAACCATTTCATATTCTATGATCCCTGATTATCATACAAAGGGGGCACGGTGGTTAAAAAGCCTTATCGAGAGCCGTGGGAAATACCCAAATACATCTTGACTTTTGAAGCTCGACAAATCATACGAGACAGTTTAGATCCTATTGCAATGTGGAATTCTAGCTCAGATCAAAAACTGACATGCTTATGGAACTAGTCGAAATTTTTATTTCATTTTATCAAAATCTTCCGCAAATGCCCAAATATATAAGACTGTTTGCATGTATTACGCTAGAATTGGAGTGAATGCATAGCTAAGTGTATTTTAGATATTTGCAAATTTGTTTTAGTTTTTTTTGTTACGTTAGTTTTTTACCTGTACAAGAATCGCTATAAAAAATCACTAAAAAAGAATTCTTTAAAAAGTAAAAAAGTAGTTCTTTTTTCGATTTTGTCGCCGAATAAAATATTAAGATGTATTTAGGTATTTACATCAAACAATATAAACGCATTTTAACCACTGTGAGGAAAGAAGGATTAGTATAAAAGGACAAAATACATGGTCTATGTAAGCTCCAGAAAAAAGGACACCAAATCTGTGACTAGGGGAAAGACCTGATAGACAATCTTCCTGTAAGCGTCATCTACTCTATGAGACAAGATTAGATTATTAATAGCACTTCGAAATGCCACAATGAAATGTATTATAGTTTGGCTAAACCATGGTGCCAAAAATTAGGAGGAAAATGCGCTCCGTTGTGCGGCGATGGCAATGGATATTAAGTGATCACAACTGCTTTGAAATCATTTAAGCAGAAGGTAAAAGTTCCTGAGTGACGCGAGAAACCTGCATCATGAATCAGGTGCATTCAAGTTATAAGAGATAAGTCAAAGTGATTATCAAAGCCAGATTATGGCCAACACCCGTTGCAAACCAAAACCAATCTCGTGAGCTCAAGCCGTCAATTGGGGCTGGTCCCATTCATCTATATCAGTTTAAAAAGCAAAACGTGAGAAAGGGAAATCAACCGAGCTATACTGTATGTAAGGAGGCAAGTCTGTGCACTAGTATTTGAAAATCGATTGGTTGACACACATCCGGGGGCGAAGGGGAGGGGTCTGAAAATTGTGCAGCCAAGAAAGCAACTCAGCACATGTCAAGGATCGACAGCTTGAAACGAGCATTTCAAATTTCACATGGGAGGCCTCGTTCGGCATTATGTTATCGTATCAGGGCCATGAAAGCTGGGAGCGCTGAGACGATGGAGGTGTTGGAAGAAGTAGAAGATGGCACTCAACATAGACACGCGGTGTGGTGATATATAGTACAAGTCTGTGAGCATAGAACGAATAGTGTTCTATGCTTTGCAGTGGTGGTGATGGTGGTGGATATGGAGGAAGTGGTGGTGATGGTGACGGACGGATGGAGATAGTGGTACATGTGTTGGTGCTTCTCACAAGTGCATTTAGACTCACCAAAATATGAGCGAATGGATCAATTGGTCAAACATTCAAGTTGTTTTGGGGTATTAGGTTGTGATTGGAGAGGCGGTTGTTGTTGTAGTCGTTGTTGTGGTGGTGATTTTGTAGTAGTTCATGATGATGATAGTAGAAGTAATAGTAGAATCGTAAGTAGCCACAAGGGACATCCACGTGTGTTATGAATCGTTGTAGGAAATTCAAGGGACATGGTTCGTGAATGGATTATGTATGTTGAGACGTTTTGAGAAGTGGAAAAGGGATATTGAGGGGACAAATAAAGAGGAAGGATGTATCAAAAAAAGGTCTCAGTGGGAGAGCAGAATCATTTGAGGTTATCATTATTTAAAGACCGAAAATCTTTGTTCCATACCAATTTCCTCCCCTAAAGTTCCAAGGTGTTTGTCATAAATCATCTTACTCCCTCCCCTCTCTCCTTCGATAGGTGTGTATTGGCATGGAACATATGGAACAACCTGAGTCAAAACCAATACATTGGCCTCGTTCCTTTTTACTCAAGTTCCAAGGTTGCTTTCTGACCGGCTCGTAGTTCTTTGTTTGTTTGTTTGGTTGGTTGGTATGACAAGGAAAAAAGTATAAAGTGTGCTCACCTTCTTTGGTCTTGGACGTGGTTCCCTTCTTCTTGGCAATCTCGTTCTGAAAGCAAGTACAACAAAGGAAACTTGAGTGTGATTCAGACAAAGCACCATAGATCTAAAGTGTTTCAAACTGTACGCAATCCTGTCCGAAGGAACAAGTCCCATCAACCGCCACCTGCATAACATAACTCTTGAGAGAAAATCAAACAGAAAACTGGGGATCGATTTCTCAAAACCGTTCACATTCAATAAACACTCATTTTTGCTTTCTCGTTGGTTGACGAGCCTTCACAGCAATTTCAGGCCTGTGCCAAAAAGGTGGGCTTCCCGAGCACAAGTAAACATATACTTAAGTGAAGATTGATGACCAGTTTGACCTCAAATCATGTTGGCCTTGTCCAGGAAGCCATTTTTTATCCTGAAGGTGCAAGGGTGTGCAAGTTCATATAAAGACGAAATGAGTCCGCCCCTTTGGTAAATTTCCCCAACCAATCAATTTAACCGCAAGGGATCTAAGAACCCACGTGGCATGACTTGTGGAGAGTATACTGAACAACGAGTAAATAGCTTCCAATTCCAAATCTTTGTTGCTGGCCTCGGGACTCCTCGGTTTCCAGACTTCAGCCACTAGCTTTGGGTACATTTGTTGGAGGTCTTTCCTAATTCTCTTCCCTATTTGGTGGTAAATGGGAGCCAGGCTCGTGGGAGGAAATTGGTACAATTTGAAATGGAAGGCCATTATTGATACACTAACGCTGCCACAACGAGCAAACTACCCATCTATAGAGCTCCACTAAATTTGGCCCAGGGGCCTATTTCAGAGATGGTACCTAAACTAGCACCGATTTTTTCATTTCCAACTTCTTTAGCTCGCCTTGGTTCATTGGTGGAAATTGAATTTTCATCCATCCCACCAATGAAAGTTGGTTCACCAATCCGGATCCTATAAAAGAGTCAGTGGATCCACTACAGGATATGGTTGGTGTTGAGTAAAGGCGTTGGGGACTTTGGGGAGATGAAATCCTCGTTCGCAATCGAGCATATGAAAGAGATACTGAGAGACGACGGTTTTTAGTCCGAAGGAGAGGGAGGGGGAAGAAGAGAGTGGGAAACAGCCGAGCTTCAAAATCACTCTTCGGGGAATTCGTGCTAGTTCGACAGTGTGCGAAGGCGATGGGCGGATGAAGAAGGCGAGAAAACGGAGGAGGAAACATGGGCAAGTTGGGGGGGTCTTGGGCAAATTCAATATTTATGGCCGAGGTGGTCCCCTGAAGGATTCCTAAACGCGTCTCTTGTTGTACTTCTTGTCTTTGATGGGCTGAGTGAAAACAGGCTATCTCGGCCAAGTTTGGGCTCAATGACAATGCATCCTAATCTCCAAACGACCAAGATGCATTTTATGCCACCATGATGTGGAGAGAGTTGTCCCTTAAGGTCGTAACCGTTATTATCATCACTACTTCTACGACTACTACTACCACCACCACATGAGAACAAACACAGAGTTCTACGCCATGGCACTAAAACCTGGGGATTCCGCAGAAACTTTTGAATAGGACTCAGTTCGAAAATACGTCTATTAGTACCTCAAGTACAATATGTTGCGAGATAGATGTACGTATGATAATCTTCATTTGCTCAGACATAGGCCCTAGAACAGCATAATGCAATGAGCACACAGTGAGTAATAATGATACTGATATTTAGGTTACAATTGCTGTTCAAGACGACAATAAGTGCGAAAAGGTCCAAAAACTGAGCCCCGGCAAACGAAAGCTCAAGATACACCCAAACCTCTGTGACTTTTGATGAAGTGAGTTGGAAAACAAAGTGTTCAAATCAACGTGTTCTGTGTCCATGATCCAATAATGTCATCAATCCAAAGAATACTTAAAAACTAGGTGAGGGTAAAATAGAAATACACGCTGAGGAGATGAGGGTGCCGGATCGATACATTCATCGACGTGTGTGATGATGACGGAATAAGGGCACTGGTTACCTGAAGGCGGCATGCCGGACAATCGATGTCATCATCATCGTCGTCGTATTCAAAGTCCTCGTCATGACCTTGAGGCGAGGTAGGGAGAGAGGCACTGATGGGTGGGGCGGATATCATAGTGGGAGTGGGTGGGGCAGGTTGCTCATGATAAGACATGGGTCGGGGAGCTAAGTGGCCATTGTTAATGGGTCTGGGATTACCCGGGTAAGGCGCATTGACGCGACTGGCATAAGGACGCTGCCAAACCTGGATTTGTGAGTAAGTACAGAAATGCTCGTTAATTTCCCCTTACCAAGTTAAATATATGAATGTACACGAGGCATTTGATCGATTCATGAATAGTTTGTCCGCGCAGACTCGAGTCACAGCCATTTAAAACATGACACCTCCTCCCTCTACTAAAACAACAACAACTATTACAAGCAGCCATCAACCTTGAAGTGAAAATCAATTAAGTTTGCCCGCGTTAGAAGTTTGAGATTCTTGAAAGTTAAACAGTCGCTACTACATTGGTTCGTTCGTTCGTTCGCTTGTTCGCTTGTTGGTCGGCTCGTTGGTTGGCCCATTCGTTGGTTCTTGTTCCCTCTTTCCTTGGACAGCTCACGATGTTGCAGGCAAGCAGCTAGCTGCCAAGTCTTGGTTGGTTCTTCCATCAAAAGTTTGGAGCAACTTTATTGCCAGAGAACCAACCCATCCAACCAAGCCATCCACTGTTACCCCATAGAGGATGTGTGCCCACTTCAAGTCGACTTGAGATCGGCGGAGGGACAGAGGGTGGAAGGGTGGATGGGTGGGTGAGTGGGTGTTCGATTGGGTGCGTGGCCGGGAGGAAAGAAATTTGCAAGACTTTCAAATCATTTACGCACCCATAATCGTAGCATACTTGACACATCTTCCTGGCACAAATTCCTAGGAATAAACGAGTCACTATGGATTTTCGGAAAAGTTTTACGGCCAATGGCAAGCTTTGCTTGTTCCATAATCCTCTAAGGTTTCGCCTTGTGGTGAAGGTGCTATTTGAGCTCCCCTCAAAGACCACGGTATTTGCATGAAGAGCCCATTTCTCCAGAAAACGACAATGATTAAGGTCTTCTTTGTACACAGCTCGAGTGGGATCATCATCATCATTATCATAAGAGGGACTTAAGCCATATTTTCCGTGCGGCTTATTTGAGCGATAATGATTGGTGGAGAAGCAAACAACATATGAGAGCGAGGCCATCCATAAAACCCTCTCTTTGAGCGGCGTTTACAACAAAGCACAATATTTCCCACAATCATATACCCAGAGACCAGGCCAAATTCAAAATGACGAGCTTAAGTGAATCACGCGTCTTTCTTGACGGCTTCAGTTCCAGATCTAATGATCCCCTGCCCCCCCCCCACCACCACCACTTCCCACGGAGTGATATTGGCAATCATTTTGAGCTGGTCATGTTCTTGTTATCATCAATATGGCCGTCTTTTTTCCCTCTGGGGAGTTGGCTGGAACTCCCACCATCACCAACCAAATGATGGTGTTTGCTCGACAAGCGAAAAAAACAACACCAAAATTGATACTTGGGGCTCGAGATTGGTCTGGCAACGGGTCTCTCTTCCCGTTCTTTGGTCCCTGTATTCTAGTATTTTAGCCTATATCTGTCTCCAGTGTGCTTTTTGCCCACAATTTCTGCTTTCAGCATTGTGTGTTGGGTTACTTCCTCAAAGGCAGAAGATTACCTGGAACCGAGGTCGTTTAATGATCTGGACCGAGGTTCATATTCTTCCCGAGAGAAGGAAAGAGGTTAGTTGTACGTAATCTAGGCAATTGACCGTCCACAACTTTCGAGACCACCATCCCGACCATTGTCAGCTTGATTGAATTTCATTGCCCTTGCGTTCGTTTCTCTCTCTGTGGCTTGCCACTTTCCGAAAGACAAAAACAAACGAACAAAAAATAACTCGATTGACTGAGGTGAACGTGGTTGAGTAAACGGATTAGTATTGATTTAGAGTTAGCTCTTTCATTCCCTTTCTACTTGCTTCGTTCGCTCCCTCCCATATTCGTCTCTTTCATTCACTTCTCTGTGTGCCAATCTTTACAAATAAAGTGTTCCATCATTTATCGCATTCGCAGCTGTCACGTTCTCAGCCCCCATTGGATATGGTGTAAAAGTGGAACACAACTCAGAATTTGATCTTGACTGAACCAAAACAAGTTGGTCGCTTGGCAAACTAACTGATCTACACTGTAGACACTAAGCCTCAACCGACAGTATAATATTGACAGTATAGCACACCGAAAAAAACTTGATAGCATTTTAGTGGGGCGGATCACCAATTGATTCGTTGTCTCAAGCCAAAGCCGAGAACATTTCTTCCATGTTCATGATCAGAATTCTTGGGCTTGAAAGGTTCGCACACACCATCTCATACCAATTTCAAGAGACATCAAAAAGGCGTGGCTGGAGCTTAAATCTTTTTCAAGTTCCCCCATGACAAAGACTCAGCTTGACGTTAGACATTGCAGACAACCATCTAGGGACCATCAAGGCCAATTCTGTTACGGAGAAAAACTCATTCGTCATCTAGCAAATTATGTAAGTGTATCAGAGTCGTAGGGAGTGTCAACTTTCATCGTGAAGAGTCTCGTCGTCTTCAACCTCCTGGTTGAGCAATACCAAACAACTGGATATTTATTGGTAAATGTCCTATTAGAAGAGATCTGGTTGGCACTTGCTTGAACGTGAGAAATTTAATTGCCATTTCATCGCCCGTATCATTGTATCCGTCTGGTAAGAGTTCGAGCTATCTAGCCATAAATGAGCCCACTACAAAAAGATGAAGGATTAAACTAGGCATTAAAAAACCTTCCTCTTTGCCTTAGTATATCTAACATGAAATGGCAGTTCATAAAGAAGATAACTGCGCCTGACCAGTTAATTTCCTTTCTTCCCAGAAAGACTAGAAATGCGAAAGACATGCTCTGTTGTGTGATATCCTTAACAAAGACAGACAGAAACACGAAGGGGAGCTCGTGGAAATTTACACTGGCAAACCACAAGGAACCACATGGTTAGATATTACTCCCGTGGCACCGCTATAACAAAGGACTCTGGGTCGGAAATGAGGCGAGAGCAACACATTTTTCAAGAGATAATAGAATTTTAGAACAGACCAATATCACAAAGTGAGTGAGGAGTGAAAAGAAGGGAACTCCTCAAAGAGCTTCTATTCCCTTAACCCTTAGCATCTGGCTGGTGGGTGAGTGGGTGTTCCTGCTCCAAAGACTGGAAATGAAGCCTGACGAAAAGAGGAGATAACTTTTCTTGATGAGAACCTGTCAAAGGGATGGTCACATAACGGAGAAGCGACACACATCTGAGCACCTTCTGGCTTTATACTTCATACTACACTCATGCTGACTAGTCAAAATAATACGTACGATTTCGAAACTGTTATCAGCTAGGGGTATATTTATAGTCTCTTTTGCGTGTTGCAAGGACGAGTAGCGATAATTTTCGAACCGTTTTCCGTGGTCTACTTGACACCACAATAATTTGAAGGGCCAAGGATGTCATTTGAGGGCGATTGTTATTCCAACGTTGAACAAGAAGGCTCAAGGATAGAAGATGGGGCTCTCCTGAGTGACTTCAAGCGAGGGTCAAAGGGATGGCAGGATCGAGAACGAGAGTAACAAATGAGAAAGAGAAGCTTTGTCGTTTCGTTTTGATGTCTTGAATACCAATGAGGAGAGTGAAGAAGCCTCTCAAGACGACGACAGCGACGACAGAGCGACGACCAGGACCGCCGACTTTATCGAGTACGACCACGTTGAGAGCAGCGAGTGGATGTGAAGAGCTGCCTCCAAGAGCTAGCAAAAGTGTGCCATGCCAGGAACAATTCCGCACATTCATCAAAAGACGTCGAAAACTCGATCACGGGCACCGAGTACCCCTCCCTACAATGTATATTGTAACGACAAGAGAGACAAACAATTGGGTTTGGGGTCACTTACTCAGAGATTCGGCAAAAGACTCGAGGTCCACTCGAACTCGTCTTACACAAAGAGAAATTTTGTTGGTCAAGCAACCACCAATGAAGAGGGATTTCCACTTGTGGATGAGGAGGCCGAGGCCAAACCGAAATGAGAAGTGGAAGCAAATATACCCAACCGAGAGTGCGAATTGAGATGGAAGGTTTTTTTTCCCCCATCCATTGAAAAAGGGGAAGGCTTTTTATGGCGTTATACCGCGACTGGCATCTCGAAATGGCCTTCTGCTAGCCTGAGGAGGAGGAGTTTAAAGTGAAAATGACCCATTATCCTCTTTCTTCTACTCTGAATGGGAGCGGAAAAGCGCCCACTACCAATTTGATACAGTGGTATGGCTCAAGCACAAAATGCTCACATTAAGTTGGGATCTGAAAACCCGGGTAATGATGATAATAATACGTAGTGCTATGGTTTCAATTTGCGTTCCTCGTTCCATCTTTCTATAAGCCAAACTACGACAGTGATACATTTTTCCCGATGATGCATTTCTTGCTGATGAAGCACTGCGACTCCACATTTGGGTCTGAAGTACACGTACATTGGGTACGCATAGCTGGTTGGTGTATCGGTGATTTTAGAATACTATTTAGCTTTGCCTGAGATACTCATTGCATGAGCAGAAGTTGTAGTACCCAAATACTCGGAACTGGAACGGAGCATTTGTCGGCAAGAGACAGATTACGCATAGAACTCGTGTGTCTGAATCGAGAACACGCAATAAATGAGATACGTGGCTCCAGTAAATAAAAAAAACGAGACTGTTCCATCATCAATGTTCATCCTGGAAAAATATTTGTACGGGGGTATTTTTTGTTGGGGGAACCAGTACGTTAAGCCAGCTTTCGTTTTCCCGCCAAAGTATATTGGTGCAATTCCTTTCGTGACGTCAGTCAAAGAGTCAAAAGGATGTGCGAACATTTTTGCATCGATAAAAAAGAATCAAGAGCTGACCTTTCTCAAAAGCCATTACCGTTTTGAATATGTACTCTTGGATTTAGATGACGTTGTGATTTCACCCAACAAGATCTCATTGTCCATTTCCTCAAAGGTTTTCCATCCTCACAGTAATCAGAGGCTTTTGCAAGAACTTCTTCTACTTTCACACTGTCCTCACTCAACAAACTTCTCGCTTACGGCAGGAAAAATCCTAAGGCCATGGAAAGGAGGACGGGTGGTTTTGTGTGCATTAAGGGAAGAAACTAACTTCCGCCATTCAACCGGTATGATGAGCTCAAATGCACTTGAACTCGGTACTAGTGGTAGGCTTTTGAAAGAGATCTAAAGTTGAGCAACTTTGGCATCTGGAGCTTGGAACGCCGGTCAAAGGCTCTTTGGAGATCGATGGCATTGAATCTTGTGATTAATGGAGAGCCCAAACCTTAGATTGGGGTGACTTTGAAGTCGGATCAGATGGGTGAGGGTCTTTTTTCCTATCGTTCGTTTCGTTGTGAACATACTCGGTTGAACATTCCAGAGAAAGTAATAATAGATTGAACTCAATGAAATATTGAGTCAACAAAAGAACCAGGCATGCTAGGAATTCAATAAAACCTCGTCTCCACTTGAGGGATGAGTGAGACGGCCATCCATTTTAACGCCAGATTCGATCGTTTGGTACGCACACTGTTCTAGCTAGCCAAGAAGATTAGCTTCTTGATTCAACATGGAACAGGATTGCTTCCTACCTTTGAGTCGAAGTATCCCTTGTCGTCATTGTACTGTTGACCTAGAAGTCGGTCGGTTTCTTGGTCCGTATCCAGATCGTCCTCATTGTCTTTAGCATTTTTTGGCGTAGGAACTCGTTCTTCAATGATGTCCTCAGGTCTTTCCTCTATGTCATCACCTTCTTCCTCTTCATCCTCGTCCTCATCTTCCAATTCATCACTGCCGACCTCTTCCTCTTCGTCTTCTTCGTCCTCATCGTCTTCCTCGTCCTCCTCATCTTCATCTTCGAGATTGTCTTCCAGTTCCGAGGCAGTGAGGGGCGGAGGTACCTGGGACGTGGAGTAGTCCATTGAGCTGGGTGGTCCACGTCTGTTCCCGTTACTTTCGTGAATGCCAGGAATCCGTGAGGCCATCACTGACGACCTCAGACGAGGACGGGGGATTCGGGTGGCACTTAAGGCGGTCATGCCATGTCGGTCATGTGGATTCGTGGTTTTTGATGATTGTAAGGCCATTTTAATGTCTTGCAAGGCTGCCACCACGGACCGGTCCTGGGCTTCGTTTTGACCCATCCCATTTCACCACTAACCACTTGAGGGGGAGGATGGGCTTGGTGGGAGGCAGCCGTGGGCGATCGCTGGATTTGAAGGTTGGAAACCATCACGGTTGGGTTGGAGTCGGCTAAAAGATAAATGATGCAGTTCTGAAAGAAGGGCACAAAACGCTCTCCATTTACGGCAGTCGATTCTGCTCTTTTCTCTGCCATGAATAGTAAAGCGATGATGTTCGGGACCCGTTATCTCCGATATTTGGAATATCTAAGCTCCCTTCGTTGGTGCCCAACCACAACACGTGTCTTTGGCCCATCCACATAGTAGAGAACTACCGAATGTGGGCCCTTGAGAGGCATTTCTAACAGGAAAGTATTGGCGATGGAGAGTAAAATATTGGAAAATTGTCATGCCACTAGCAATACTCGGGCATACTATCCTGCAGATATTTCCCCCCCCCAAAAAAAAAAACGATTAGACCCTTCAGAAATATGTGAAGGAAAGGTCACTTCTACAGGCAAGATCTCTCTCCCTTTTTACATAATGGTGAACATTGGCGTCTTGTCGTTCGTTCTTGATCTTCAAGACTCCCATTCACTCTGGATCTAATCTTAATTTGTGCCTCGAAAGCTTATTTTCTCAATGCCATAATCTAAAAGATTGGAGAAGTACTCAACTGGGGAGGGGAAAAACATATACTGCTTCTTATGTAAAAAGAACTTTGATATCAAGTTCAGCCAAATCGAACTTCAAAAACGTTTGGAATCAATACGCATTGAGCATCAAATCTCTTCAAAGACCTACCGCCACGTATATTTTTTGTTCCCTGAACAAATACAAATACAGAATTTCAAGGCGACAGAGAATTGAGCGGTGATGCTCGCATATTCTCCAATGGGAATATGGCTAGTGTGAAGAACTCTCCGAGCGAAAGAGAGAGGCAGTATTTATGTCCTTTTCAAGTCCCACAAGTGCCAATTCATGTTCTTAGGTTGGAAATCAGCTTGGGAAATTGGACAAGTGTTCTTCTGCCTTCGATACGATTCCAATGCACTTTTTTCATCGATTGCTCCAACTCTCAACGACTATGCTCTCTCACTTTGACAATTCCCCCTTTGTAGCCCCTTTGAGCATTTGCATGCAGTGCATTTCATTATGGATCTCTCGAGTAGAGAAAGTAGAGACTCACTCTTTAGCCCCAGAGGCTAACTCTTATTTGGATTGAGCAAGGCTTCCATGAAAGGCCATTGAGAATGATAATGTGAGAACAGAAAAAATATTGTCGAGCACCGTCAAATAGTATTCGCCAAAACGGCTATTTACATTCATGAATATACCTTCATGCCCAAGTCAATTTGAAGACAACTTCAGTTATAAAACTTGCTCTAGAGCTACAGTCTACCATGCAAAACTAATGCAGTCAAACTTCGGTTGCGAACCTAAGGATGTCGTCGCCGTAAATAAAGGTCAATGCACCATTGGCTCAAAGTTACAACACACCAAACGGCGGTATATTCAAACCCGCCTTCTCTATCTCTCTTTTTCTCTTGGCATGCAATCACTCTTGGTAATCTTCGAAAGTACCATTAACCTAGGGAATTGAGAAGAAAATGTTTGGAACAGACTTTCCCGCCTTTAGTATGCATTGCACGACATTCAAATACAAGTGTCGCTTTCTAGTTGGGCGCGAATGCAGCTTCACAACTGGCCGAGAGATCACGAAGGTTCAATGTAACCATATTGTATGGTTCAGTCACTGCACGGCTAACACTAGTAGGTCCAAGCGTTAAAACGATGAAAAAAGAATCTTTTCACAGTTAAAAAGGTATTTTATACAAGTTGATACATGACTTCCAACAAATCCATAAACTTCTGAAGACTAAACCCCGCCAACCAATCCAGTCATTTTGGGAACAGATTGATAAGACAAACTCTAGCCTTGAGAAACATTTAGCTTGCCGTGCGTTTCGTATCGAATCATGACTCTGCAAAAACAACCTCAAGGGACCCTCCTCTCTCCTCTCCGACCTGTCAAGGACGATCAATTTAGGCAAAACTCGCAACTTCTTGCCCCAGAGAGCCTCGGTTTTTTCTATCCAAAATTTAAAAGAAATACAAACATTTTCGACAAGTTTGTTAGTTGGGATGATGTAAGCTCCAAATAATCCTTTGCAAGAAATGGTCAGCATTGTAACTTGTGGGAAAAGGATGGGACGAAGATGGGAAGGACGACGGGAGGAACGAAAGAAGGAGAGAAGAAGAGAAAGAGGGCCTTGGGCTATTTCCAGGTTTAAAAGACTAACCACGAGATCCCAAGGATAAAAGGACTGAGGTCGGGTGGCCCATCTCGCCAGAGTGAATTCTTCTTCGTTGTCGAGTAACACCTAGCTAGAATTTCCACTCTGAAAATACGTGTCTAGACCCTGGACTTTTCTATGAACGGTGTCAAATTGAGTTTGGGCTGAGTTTACGTCTAAAACAGTTTGTATGGGAGAAAACTGAACAACAAGGAGAAATGTTAGAACAAACTTGCCCGTTGAAAACTTCTCAAAAGTGAATCCTTTGATTGAGTTAGCAGAGGTTAATGGTTTTTGCATAACAATTGGAAAGCAATATAACTTTGAGATTCAAATAGTCGAGCAAACATGAGCATGTATGTACGTTTCGAGCCATACCATATTCCAACTCAGAAAACATTTAATTCAGCAACAATAATGAACTACCAAATATAATCTAGTTTAGATCTCTGACCTCATGCAAACTCGAAAGTTGCAAGCAGACATTTGCTCATCAATTTGGCTGCAACCAATTTCTAGATTGCAAAACAAATCTGAACAACCGCCCATTTTTCTTCTCTTTGCACCTCTGCCCGTTAAAATGAGAACGTCGGAGGGAAAGGGGGCGAGGAAAGCGTGTATAAGTGGTCTAGTCTTTGTTCACCTTGAATTTCCCATTTCCTTCCACCTTTTGGCAGTTTATCTTTTAGAGACGATCTGCCAAACCGAATCGAGTCAAGCCAAATGGTGCCAAAAAGGCAATACAATGTCACACAGAGGCGGTCACAGGGATGGATTTGCCAAGTTGTTCCAAGCCGATCGATGCAAATGAGGGGAAAGTGGTTGTGAAGAGGATTTCGTCATTTCTTGACTTCAGCTTGGCTGATTTATGCGCTTTAAAGCTTTCTTTTGGCTTTCTCTTCATTCAGCTCTTTTTCGGTGGTATTTGTCAGCTTTGGGGAAATTAGAGGAGTGGGTGGGATGGGGAAGGATTCATTTCGAATGCATGGAACGAGCTAAAGGTGACAGTTCCTTGCGCAAAGTTCGGACAATGGCATGTTTGCCGAGGAAGTTGGTAGTTGATGCCTCTTCTCCTTAAAGTTAGTGGATGGATATCTTCCATTTCGATCAGGAAAAATGGCAAAGTCTTTTTTCTTTGTCTTGCTTCTCTCAGCTCGTCGGCCTTTAATGGACCTTCCTTGCTTTTATGGAAGGACAGTATACACTGTGTGTGTATGTACGTACGTACGTACATTGGGAGGTTTTCCTCTCTTTCTACCTCGAGCTCAGCAGCCATTCGTTTTGAGAAAATCCGTCGTGCAGGGGACGAGAAAACTTTTCAAAGTCTCTCAAAAGAGCAATTGCCAATAAACTACTTTCTTCGCGTGCTGTCCAACAATGAATGTTCCATACAACAGAACGAGAGGGACTCGGATCGAGAAAGAGGTAAAATCCTTGACCGGCAGAGTAAAGATTCTCATCCAATCTAGTACATGAAAAGGTGGACCATAAATTGGCACCCCCCTCATCTTACCACGGACAGGACCACTATATGGGGCTAAAAATAACTAAATTAAATGCACAAAATCACCCCGCCGTTGTCGTCCACCTCCTCCTTCAGTGAAAAACCGGAGGCGCCAGAATGCATCGTTCTGCATGCACCCCCATTCATTCATTGGCGACTGGGGACCCAACTTGAGTAGTTTATGGCCACCAAAATCGACCTTCTGATTATGCCTGGCGTCTCGGTCTTCAAGCCAGATGGGGAACAAGTTTGAACGACTCTGTGTTCCGAGTTCCACGCCTCCTTCTCAACTACAGCAGCTACGGCTGCTGTAGAGGAAGAAGCCACTTCGACCCCTGCTAGCACTAGCACTACTACTACTCCTACTTCTCCTACTTTTACGTCGAACATATCACCTTAACGAACAACCTGTTTTCGAGAAAGCTTGCTCTTCGATTCTTGTCGAGGGCTTCCAAGAAGACGAAAACATAATCTCGAGGCCACCAACAAAGAGGAGACGGGATGAGGTCGTGGGAGCAACGAGGACACGAAGAAAACCTTTCAAGGCAGAGAGGTAGTCACCTCCGCAGTTGTAAATACGGTAGCTCTACTAGGCCAGGGTCTCCCTTCTCGGCTTGGTAGTAGACTTATGAGATAAGTGTTGAGGGGAAAATGATTGCTAAACTAAACATAGCCTGGTTTACTGAAAGCTCTGCTACGAGTATGCCACGTCGTACGGCACTTTCTACTGAGCCCTCTGGAGGTATGGGTAAACTTCTCCATCTGTTTGGCCAACAAAGGGCTCCGCCACCTTAATCCACAATAAAAACAGGACCCTTCTTTTTAGTACACCTTTCTGGTCGTCACTCATTTTTCCTTCCGATTTTGAGCTAAGATTGCGCACGGAAGTTAATAAATAGTTCGTGGGAAGGGATAATTGCATTTCTTAGAATATTTCATCTTGCTTTTCCACCACCTCATGGCGGCTAGAAAGGTATTTCAATTAAAATCTAACATGAATAGATAGTGCACTGACACATGCAACTCCAGTGAATAATAATGAGATGCACATTCCAATCCATTACATGGTTCTAGAACAAAAGAATTAGAGACTTACCATTGATTTGACCCTTGACGATTCCATTTCGGTTCACGACCTTGGTCTGGTTTTTGGCTCCTTTTACTCCAAGATTGTTCGACGCCGTCGCCGTCGTTGCCAATGGATTTGATGTCGGTGTAGTTACTGTTGGAACTATTGTTGTTGATGTTGTTGTTGTTGTTGTTGTTGCACCTGAGGGCGAGTTGACGGCAAACTCTGATGAGTTGATCACGTGTCCGTTGTTCAGATGGGCATTGTTGGAATTGCTGGGAGAGCTCTTCTTCAAAACCATGGAACCAGAGCTGAATCAAAAATTCACATCTACTTTTAGATCAACGAAGTATGGCTCTCGTAATGCAACAATAGAGAAGATAGTGTTGAGTCACTCCTGCACTACTTCCATTCGCCGCCATTTTGCACCAACCCACAATTCGAACAAGTGTAGATAGGGTCTCTTTCTTTCCATCTAGCTTTAAAACGACATCGAATGGTTGTAAATGGATTTTCTCTCATCCTCATCTTCTCCAGGCCCCTAACAGAATAGCTGAATTGTAAGTAGGGGAGATCAGCCTTTTTAATGACATCTTAAGGAACAAAGTTTAATCCATGGAAGAGCTTTTATCCGCAACGGGATGAGAATTGAGATCAAGTTGCGGGCTTGCCTCTTTCCATTAAAACGGAGATATTGGACCCTATCTGTACGCTAAAATACGACACATTATGGATCTCGTTAAGCTGGCCACCCATAAGAGTCAAACTGCAAGTTGTTTTATGCTATTCGACGGAATATTTGGAAGAAAAAACTACATGCAGGATTATGCCCATTTTCATTGATGCCCCTCTCTTTAGACAGCTCCTTTCGTTCAAATCTTTCACTTTAGACCTAATATCCTTGTTTCACAAGTAAAGTTAAACAAGCTACACGTGTCATAGTATCTAGAGAACAAAAGGTGACTAAGTTTTGTTTACCTTGAATAGATGACATCTTCCTCAAGATCCGAGGCGTGACCGGAGGAAAGCCCGTCCTCAAGAATGGGCATAGCTGTGTGCAATCGTGGGCCCGAGGAATGAAATGATCCCTCGTTCATGGAGACCTCAGATTCCAGATCAGCTGAATCACAGTCGGTAGTCTCGGGAGAGAGAGTAAAATTGCGGGAGCAATCACAGTTGTTCGTCTGGCCTCCGTTACCGCCATTACCGCCAAATGCCGCATCGGAACCGCGGTGAAAACCATGATGAGGAGCTCCTTTGGGAGGATGACTGATTCGAGAGGCTGCCTCAGGGGAGTTTAGCGTGGCGTACCCAGTATCACAATTGTGGCTGTTGTTTCCTCCACCAAGTTGGGGATGCTGATGTTGTTGTTGCGCCAATGGCTGCACAGTGGCGTTTCTTTGGATTTTCATTAAGCCCGGGGAGGCGGCTTGATTCTCACTGCCTTGGATTGATCCTCCATTGCCAATGTTTACGAGAGGCTGATCCAAGGGTGACAGGCCCACATGGGGCTGTTGTATGGAATTGAGAAACGCAGTGCCCGTGGGCTGATTCCCCCCACTCTCGTTCCCAGAGAGATCTTGGCCCTCCCTTGTGAACGGTTCGTTCTCAGTCGAGGTCGCCTCTGGACTTGTGCGACGTCTTAGCGTATAATTGAGATCCCTGAACTCGCTCGGAGGTGGAGTGGTCTTTTCCAAGGTTGAGTTTTGATATGAAATGTTACTCGTGCTGGATGGAATTCTGGTTTCCGGAAAGAACTCATCCAGTACCTTCCTGGTCTCGCTGAACTCATATTGATAATTGTACAAGTCAGAGCTCGTCTTATTGGACGAAGTGTCTCGCCTTTCTGTCGAGACATCATCAAACTTAAGAAGTGTTTCTTGACTGATCAGATCGTGACTTGATTCGGTAGCAATGTGGCTTGGGGCGACCTTAGGGGGCTCAAATGCTGAAGATCCTGCCGAGGTAACAACACTTCCTCCGGCTTTAGTAACATCCGGTTCGTTCCCTTGTTTACTTGCCTGTACATTTAGTCGGTTGCCCGTCTCAAGTATCATCGAAGACGAGGTTGAACTCGTATTGAGAAGGTGCTGCTGCACTTGAGGCTGCTGCTGCTGCTGTTGTTGTTGTTTTTGTAGATGCTCCTGCTGGTGTTGAAGTTCTTTCTGATGTTGAAGAAACTGCTGTTGCTGGTAATGCAATTGCTGCTCAGACGTGGCCGACATGGTTGTGGGCAAGGAGGCAATCAGAGCGGCGGCGTTTTGGGTCGAGGAGAGTCTTGGATCCAATTGTTGGGAATGATGATTGGGATTATCTTGATGATCCTTGGATGCCTTGAAACGTCTCTTGGATGTGTTTGATTTTGAGGACGATGTTGACGAAGAAGATGGCGAGCTCTGAGCAGCTCCGATCGAACTCTTGTGATCACTGAGCGGCGATTCCTCTTTCGAAGATGAAGAAGAGGGCGTGGATTGGGTATCAGAGGTGGCGGGCAAAACACGCTGCGGAAATCCAGGAAGCCTTGATGAAGCCATGACATGTCCTCCACTATTGCTCGACATAGGGACCACCGTTGTCTGTGGGGATGAAAGTTTTCCACCGCAGTGGTTATTCGGAGCTCGCTTCCGGGCTTTTTGCACCTTCCCCGAGACTGACGAAGACGGGGTGGAGAGTGTGGAGTTACTCGAAGACTCGGGTCTATGGATCGATTCTCGCGAGTCTTGATGCGCCATGGGAGCCACCACAGAATTTGTACTAGGGCGGCTATCTGATTGAGACATCGGGGTTTGTTGTTCCATCATGTCTCCATCAAATCGAGGACGATATCGACTCGGGGAGCCTTCATACTCGTCGATGGCTATGCCTCCCATGTGTCCTTTGGACCCACCGTTGCCACGTGACACGTGTTGTGAGGGGCTTTCTCCCGATCGAGAATGACGGCCTTCTGAGCCCGATTGTCGGGCAAGAGGAGGCGGAGGGGGCGATTGAGACAACAGATCCAGGCTCATCGACGGGTCACCTTGACTTGCGGGAGTTGGGTCATCCATGCATTCACTGCCATTTTTGCCTATGATTGATTCGTCACCAGGACGCACTGTCAATCCACTTGGAGGTGGAAACTCGCCGTCAATTAGATCATACGTGACATTCACATCCAGGCCACACAAATTAGGGTACACCACACTATTTCCATCGACATCTGTCTCGTAGGACCGTCTCCGCGGAACTTCGGCTTCGGGCTTGTCGTACTCGAAGGAGTGCACTTCCGACGAGAACACCGTTTCTTTCACACGGTTCTTGTTCTGAGCATCATGCTGACCATGGTTCGAAGATGAATCGTCACCGGACAAGATATCAATGACAGGCGGTGGGACTCTTTTGGATTCGCCACGGTTCTTGTTTCTACCCACTCTTGAGCGGCTTTGAGAATAGACCTCGCGTCCACCTGAAAGAAAGGAACCAAGGTATTCAGATGGAACAATACGAGGGGGGTTAAACAAGTGTTCTGAAAGCTAGAAGAACTGGAAGCTAAGAAGTCCCAATTGACCTCAATTCACCAATTTCAACACAAGTGTGTCGAGGGTGGGCAAGCCTGAGCAACAAAACACACACACACAAGAAGCTGTCATTCGTGAGAAACATGGCGACGAGAGCCATACCTGCAATTTCGATCTTAGTATCTTTCAGCTTGGATTGTGAGGCGGGAAAATTGGGCGCAGAGGTTTGAGGCTCGAGCGAGCTCACAGATCCCCCGTGTGGATTAGGGATCTTGGTTTCGCCTAATTGCGACATTTGCCACGATGGGGGCGTGGTGGTGGGACTGAGAACCATGTTCACATTGTGATTGCCCAATCCCAGGGGCGAGGGGCGTACGGCCATGACATTGGGTAGTGTCTCATGGGAGAAATTTAGATCCAGAATATTATCCACGGCCACATCGCCCACGAGCGCCACGGGTGCTACGGGTGCCACGGGTGGATGGGTGGTCTTTTTGGTGCCCTTTTTCTTGGTCCGTCGCTTTTTTTCGGTCGATTTCTTGTCGGGATTCGAACCGTCGGAGAGAAGTGTCTTATTGGCCTTCCGAGCCGAAGGCGTGTTGGTGGGCGTGGTCTTGGGTGTACATCGGGGAAAGAGTTCCTCTAATTGAGTGGGATCTTCAATGGGTGACAGGGTCGGATCGCGATACCCCGACGTCATGCTGCTGCTGAGACTGTGCGATGATTTCGATCGGATGTCAAGCGACAAGCTGGCGTTGGCCAACGGGAAGGCCCGATGAGTCAGAACGGTCAGAACTCAATCGTGCATGCCATAGGGCCCGACCCACGATTTCACCTAATCCGGACCCAAATTGATGGCGGGGGATTTCACGGGTGCTTCAGCCCCAGATTCGAACTCACAGCTTTAAGGCTTCGGGCTCCGCAAGAAGTTGGAGCGATAACCTAGTGGTGTGGCCTGGAACGCAACCTATCAGGCATTGACGACCAACGGCGAATTCCTCAGCCAGGAACTTTGCTTTTTCAAGATGACGACGAGGAGAAGGGACTCTCCCTCCGTCTTGGCCTCGGGCTCGGCCCATCACTGGGGCGGCGGCGTTGGCGCACGCCGGCACTCGCTGGCTCACGCTTGCGTTCCAGGACCGCCCAGGGATCATCAGCCCACCTTCAGTATCAGGCTCTCCGTTCCATGGACCATGGACCATGGCTGGTTGGCTGCCTGCCTGACTAGTGGTTGGTTGCTAGATTGGTTGCTTGGCGAGTGCCCGTTATTCCTGCTTTCCTTTTTTCCGAGCCTTTCTCTGCCCGACCTTTTTCGTGGGTCAAGATGACTGGTGGGTCCACACGGACCCACCGAGATCCCTGGCCCCACCACTGCTTGGGTTACTGGCTAGCTATCTAGCTATCTAGCTAGCCAATGGTCCCAACCAGAAAAGCGAGCGAGCGAGAGCCCACAGAACGAAAAGGAAGGAGGGGGAATGACGATAAGGGCAGCTTTCGAGGCTTCCGCCTCATAGGGGAAAACTTACGTGCGGCGATCCGGTCAGACCGAACCGAGGACACCCATCCACTTACGGCCCGGGTCCTTCAGATGGGTTTGTTACGGAGGCACCACCGAGAAGACGATGCACAGTCAGTCCGTGACAGATGGACCAATGTTTTTTTTCTGTATGGGGAATCATAGGTGGTTTGACAGGTTGGCCCAGCCATAGTTGAAGGTTATGGCCCAATAGTGACGCGGAAGATGCCAAACGGGCGAAGGACAGGCGAAATGTTGAATGCGGGTTGGATTGGATGTAGATATAATTCAATTTTCCAAGATTCTAGAGTGAAATAGAGTTTTCAGGCCTAGTATATAAAAAAATTCCCACATTTCTCGTCAATACTACGAGTCGAATGAGGGTCCAAGTCAAGTCAATAAAATCTGTTTTGGCTCAAAATATGTCTTTTTGGCAGCCCTCAATTTAAAGGGCATCGAGCTGTAAGTGACCACACACTGTACAAGTTTTGTAAATTTGTAGGCCAAATGTCAACTCAACAGTCAAGCTGCCTTGGGACCAAATGAGGGGGGAGACATTTAGCCGGTCAATATTGATCATTCTATTATATGGAGACAATGTATTGGCACGAGATTGCGCAAAACACTGCATACCGCTGAGAATTATAAATGTTTTGTGATTTCGATCTATCTACGAGGCGCAAGTCAGAACAGTCTTATTATTTCATTAGTTGCTTGCCTGAATAGATCACTCATTTATTCCTATCAGCTTCACACTTGCTCTCGTTTTAGGTTCATCATCATTGAGGGGATAGTAAATAACTATACTTTATAATAATTCAAGTGATTAGTGGTCACCATGATTCATCATGATTTTATTCTAAATTGTACATGGAAAATGAGAAGGTCGATTATCAAATAATGAATCAACATCATGTAATAATAATGTATCATTTGGGGCTGATAACACTAACAAATTCAAATCAAAACGATTTCTTCTTTTGCAACCATTTCATACCGTGGCTTGAAAAATACATCTCTTTTGCCGTCGCTTGTCTTTGTCCTTGACTGACATGCGACGGCTCTGGCTGGCAAGACCGAAAATTTAAGGCGGCCAAGGCTAATGGTAAAAGTGAGAAAAGATTTTTACAATGGGAAATTCAAAAATCGTCAAACAAATTACATCGTTTGCTCAGTAGGTTGTCATTTTTTTCCAAGACAGAAGTTGCATTACGAATATGCGTTTTTCTTTTTTCTTATTTGGCGTCTCGATTATCAAGACTTGGGCGATCTCTTTGCCGTTGTCAAAGACATGCCAGGACGCAAGGAGGGTGTCCAATTTATACAGAATGATATTAGACTTGGATTGGCATATCTTGGTTGGACAACTATCAAATGCTTAGGAAAAGTGATGAATGCGTTGAGATACGCAGAAAAGTTGTCTCTAACATAATGTGTCATATTGTATTTCCTCCAGTTAAGGTTGTACTTGTTAGCATTGGTTAGGATTAGGACTTCGATGAAATCGAATTATATTTGTTAAAGGACTAATTGGAAGGTATCAATTTAGTTTTCAACCTTTTTTGAAGTAGTTCATGGGCTATCGTTTCGTCCAAGAAGGAATGAGCAAACGTGCCATGAAATTCGCTTTATCTGTTTCCAAATTGTATGTGTTACCCTGACTAAGATTCTTCCGCCCAAATTCGCTCGGGGTTATTTATCCCGGCTTTGACGGCTGGTCTGATCCACCGCGAAATGCCAGCGGCAAATTGTCAGGCTAGCCAAAAATGGCCTATGTAGGTCACGTAATCAAAGGGCATGGACATTCATTTCAATAATTCCTTTGCATCAGGGATGCATTTCATGGCTGTTCTTTGCGAATTTAAATCGAAAATTGACATCAACGCCGCAATAACTATATCTCTTTCAATCTTCACACTATGTTGAGAGAACATTTTTTTAAATCATTCAATGTGTCACCGTGCGTGATATAGAAAAGAAAGTAGGCCCAACAAGATCAGTAAACTACAAAGATGATTCCATAACTCAATCAACGTTTGCCACGCACACCAAAAGAAATGTTTAAGACGTACAATCTTTTTTTCTAATTATCCCAGTTACTGCAAAGTAATAGTCTTCACTAGCTCCATAATTTATTCTTGCATTTGTGTCTGGCCCATACTTGATTGTATCCACTTCAAAATGCGACTATTTTCTTCATTCTGGCCTTCCACTCCATACAGGAATGGCAAGCCTGATCATTTCTGGCCATTGGCGTTTGGCGATCCAGGAAGGCCAACAAAACGACACTCAAAGACAGACAGACACACCGACAGACACACAAGCTCTGAAAAGACAAGAGCGCTGAAGAGAGAGAGCGCCCTGCCTGAAATTCCGCAGGATTCAAGTTGGATCCGGGATATTGTGCAAGAATTCTCCCCAGAGGGATCGGACTCGTGATCGGTGCCAGCCGTGGGCGTGTCCAACCAGCCCCACCTCCCGGCTTGAAACCGTCAAGATGAGTGTGGCTCACTATAACCCGACTTTGAAATGGAAGAAAGTGTCAAACGCATCGGGTCCATCGCCAAGACCCCGTCACGGACATCGGGCCGTAGCCATCAAGGATCTGATGGTCGTATTCGGCGGAGGCAACGAAGGCATTGTGGATGAACTACACGTTTACAACACGGGTAACATCACTTTATTTTAATTATGAACCATAATCCGCCGGGCCTTAGGAATTTGCCCGACTCAATGGCCTGTAAATAAAAATCAAGTATAGTTCGTGTTATTTCAAGCCCGAGAAAACGAATCATTCTGTTCAGGAAGCATTAATCTGACATTGAAGTTTGCCTTATTTATACTAAGGCCATGTCGTTAGTAAGACTTTGACGCTGGGAGTCCGTTCGTTTATCTGTCCGTCCTCCGTCCGTTGTGTTGTTTGTTGACCAGCCACAACAGCCGAGTCACCGGCCAACATTCACTGCCGGCTTGATAGCCCCGGAAAATGGCGTCTAAGGCAGGAGGTCAGCCGAGGCAGGGCAGAAGTGGTGAAATAGGCTGAATGGGCAGGGTCTCGGGGCATGGAGGGTGACAAAGACCATTCGGGAGATCGATATGTGGGGAAAATTTGTTGAGGGTAGTTTTGGTGGTATGATATAGAATTTTAGGGTGAAATTGGGTTGAAAGTGTCGAAGAAGTAAAATTGGGTTGGATTTGGGCGACACGAGTTATGATGACAGGGAGAATTTCAAGAGAGATCGCTGGTAAAGTTAAAAGCGATCTCGTCAAAAGGCGTATGTAGTGGTCCTGACTTTTAACGAGAGCGACTTCACGAGATCGATTGACGGGTTCGACGAGATCGCTCGACGCTTTTGACAGATCTTGTACACTCTCTCTGCGTGGTTAATGATTGAATAGTAAGATGGCTTTCCAGCATAAATTAGTATATGTTAGAAAGCCTGTCCATAATAGCTATCATGGTTGCAAGTGTCGCAAACTCAAGCAAAACAGTATAGATTTTTAATTCCTTTCCCGTTTTCCCGTGCCCCAAATTCCTCTTGAACTTAAAGTCAAAATAATCAGAATAAAATGATGTCACTCGTTGGTAAAATTTGAAACATTGTGGCCTCGTTTGAAAACCTGTGGAGTCTTTTGTTTTTGTTTATATTGTAGTTTGAAAATTCCCATCAAGACCTTATGCTTGGTTGTATCTCTTGCACGGTTGGTTGATATCCGCTCATTTTGTTTGCAGCCACCAATCAATGGTTTGTGCCCCCAGTAAAAGGAGATGTTCCACCAGGATGTGCCGCTTATGGCTTTGTGGTGGACGGAACACGCATCCTCATTTTTGGAGGCATGGTTGAGTACGGAAAATATTCGAATGAGCTCTACGAACTTCAGGTACGTGTCAGTCACTAAACTGGAAAAAAAGCACTAGATAGGGTTTGAGGACCTCATATTGTTAATTGCTCTAGGCTAGCCGTTGGGAATGGAAGAGATTGAAACCAAAGCCTCCAAAGGCTGGACCACCGCCCTGTCCTCGTTTGGGACACAGTTTCACTTTAATTGGCAACAAAGTCTTTCTCTTCGGAGGCTTGGCCAACGACAGTGAGGATCCTAAAAATAACATCCCGCGCTATCTCAATGACCTATACACATTGGAATTGCGTCCAAATTCGACGATCATGCAATGGGATATTCCATCATGTTATGGAACTTGTCCACCTCCACGAGAATCTCATTCAGCCTGCGCAATGACTGACAAAGATGGCTCCAATCCCCGTCTCATTATCTTTGGTGGGATGAGTGGTTGTCGTCTGGGCGATCTGTGGGTGCTTCACATCGATAGCATGACATGGAGCAAGCCTATTTTATCGGGACCGCCTCCATTGCCTCGATCCTTGCACAGTGCCACGGTGGTCGGTCAGCGAATGTACATTTTCGGTGGATGGGTCCCCTTGGTCATGGACGATGTGGCCAGCCATGAGAAGGAATGGAAATGCACCAACAATCTATCGTGTCTTAACATGGAGACCATGATGTGGGAAACGCCTTCAATGGAGGTTTTTGAAGATGCCATTCCCCGAGCTCGAGCTGGCCATTGCTCCGTGGCCATTCACAATCGCCTTTGGATCTGGTCGGGTCGAGATGGTTACCGAAAGGCTTGGAACAATCAAGTGTGTTGCAAAGATTTGTGGTATCTTGAAACCCAGACCCCACCCGCCCCTGGTCGTGTGCAACTGGTTCGGGCGAGCACACACTACTTGGAAGTGTGTTGGGGCAATGTGCCCTCGGCTGATGCTTACGTTCTCCAGATCCAAAAGTACGACATGCCACCCAGTACGACGGTTCCGGCACCTACGACGCCCACCATGACCCCTCAAATGGTTCCTCCACTCCCCACCCAACCCATTCAATTGCCCACACAACCAGCCACGATGTCGCCAGCCAAGATCACACAACCCGTGGTGCGTATGGGCTCGCCGGGTGTGCCTCCTGGAATTCGCCCTGGAGGTAACATTGTTCGTGTGCGGGCACCTGTTGGTGCAGTCACCACAGCTGGCGGTCAAATCAAGGTCCTTGGAACAGGCGGACAAGCTCAGGTGATGAAGTCCTCCCATGCTCCTATTTCGATTTCCCACGCCGGAGCCACACCCACAACGGCTGCTGGAAATATGTCCGGTATAGCCGCCTTGGCTGCTGCGGCTGCTGCCACCTCCAAGATCACAACGAGCTTGAGTGGCGCATCCACCATCACCACGGCCTCGGGTCAAGCCATCAAGTTGATTCAACAGGGTGGTAACTTGGTCACCGCCCAAGGGATGAAGATGACTCCCGTTCAAGGCCAACAAACCGCTCTGATCGGAGGCCAAACTGTGCGATTGGCATCCTCTCCAGGTGGAACCCTCCTCAAGACCGGAACAACACTCACATCTCAAGGTGGCAAACAAATCATCCTTCAGAAGCAAGGAGGCGGCGGAGGTCAACCCCAAATTGTCACTCTGGTAAAGACGTCCCAAGGAATGCAAGTGGCCACTGTCCCCAAGTCCAGTATTGTTCAAGGCAAGCCTGGCGCGCCTCAGATCATTCAGACCCAAGCGGGTAAGAGCATCCCACCGGGGGCAACCATCGTCAAGTTGGTCAATGCCCAAGGTGGAGTGGGTCAAACCGCAAAACTCGTCTCAAACATGAAAACCTTGGGCTCAAACGTCATGACCATGACCAAACCGGGGACCGTTCAAATGGCGGGAGGCAAGCAAGCGATCGTTATTAACAAACCCGGAGGATTGGGCACCACACTGAAGAATGCCCAAGGGCAACAGATTATTGTGGTGACCACGGGCGGAGGTCTGAAGACCATGCAGGCCATGACCACCTCGCAAGCGGGCGGAGTTATGGGAACTACAGCCTCAATTCCGTCCAGTTTGTATCAGAGCACCATTGGTGGGGGCACCCAAGGGGTCAAGATGATCGTAGTGAGCTCTGGACAATTGGCTCAGACCACGAATAAGCCATTCACCATCACAGTACCTGGTCAAGGGGGAAGCAAGGCCATGACCCTCACTAGTGCAGGGTTGAAGTCCTCGACCACTACGACTACCCAATTAATGACCTCAAGTTCCGGACAAATCCTAGCAGTGCCGGCCCAAAACATTATCTCCACCGGTGCATCGGGCACTCAGGTAAGGGTGCCACTTGGAATTGAGCCGATACGAGTTTGAGATTGATTTATCTGACCAAATATTTTTCCGGTTCTAGTCGATTAACATTGGCGGCAAACAGATGAATGTTCAAGTGACGTCCGGAACATCTGGTGGACCTAAAACCTACACCCTGGTTCAATCGGCTAGCGGTCAACAGATCCTCACTCCTTCAAGCGGTGATAGCTCGAATCAGACCAAAATGGTTGTGGTCCAAGCGGGCGGGGTAAGTGATGGAACAGAAAGAACGACGGTGATTTGATAACCACCATTTCAATTAATCCGATTCCAATTTTGCAGCAACACGTTCTGACCACCACTCCACAAAAAACCTCCGACATTGTACCTGCGATGAAGAGCACTCCAACCACATCGGATGGCATGACCTTGCAAATGGCCGATGGAACCGTCCTGGATTCAAGTGCAGTACAAATTGCGGATGGATCCGACCTCAGAGTAAGCCTCATATTAGTTATTCTTCCGATTTGCCCCCTTCTAAATTGTTTTTCTTCACTCAATGACTCTCTAGAATGCCCAAGTCGATGGGGGCTGTATTACACCACCAAGTGGAAGATCGAGTCCAAGCGATGATGGTATGTTTCTCTCACAATTGGATGGCGAGCCCGGAGATGAGGACGAAAAGAATTCGTCATCCACCGAGGTAGAGAAAAAGCCAGAAGCCGAAGTAACTCCTCCGGAAACGACACCAACCACAGAATCATCAGAGCCTTCCCAAACTGTTGCTCTGACGGCAACCACAGTCGCTTCGGAAATTACTACTACCACTACTACAATCGAAACGGCTCCCACAACGACCGTGATCACGCCCTCAACAGAGACTTCAACTTTAGCTACAACTCAAACCACTCCCTCAACCGAAACCACTCCCACAACAGAAGCCACCACAGCAGCGGTGACAGCTGTTCCGCCCACCTCCGAGACATCTGGAGCACAAGAGTCGACACCCGCAAGCAAAAGCCAAGGAGAGACCCAGGAATCCACTCCTCTGGAGGCCATCGACATCGAATCCTCCTTGAAATTGGAACCCCCGAGCCAAGAGGCTGAGCCAGAACCAACCAAGAGTCTGGACACTTCCTCAACGTCAGCAGAGAAAGTAACCCCCCCTGAAGCCTCTTCAATTGCGGAACAACACGACCCCGGCCAATTCGACAATATTTCGATCAATGAAGTGAAACAAGAACTCGTTGGCAGCGATAAGGTGGGTGGTGACGATCCACTTCAAGACAAGAAACCCATCAACGGCTCGTTGCCAATTACTTCTTCACCCCCTGCCAATGGCTCTTCATCTTCGTCTTCCAACGCCACTTCCGCCGATATTGATGGGGCCAATGCCTTGGCCGCTTTGGCCTCCGCAGCCGTGGCCGACAGTCCCAAAGTGAGCGCCGGTTCCCCGGTAGTTTCCACGCCGCCCAAGCCTTCAATGGGAGTGGCAGCGGCATCTGCCGCCGATATCGTCGCCCGCCTTCAAACCCCCGTGAATACTGGCAATAATCTCAAAGGTAAACTCACCCCCACGGTTGGACCGCCCTCGGGTGTTTTGGACCCGGAGAAGAAGAAGGATTCAAGTTGGTTTGACGTGGGGATTATCAAAGGCACCTCATGTACCGTGAACTCGTTCTACTTGCCCTCGGGTGACGGCGAACGGAATGAGATCGATGTCGAAGGGGACGAATATATGCTGAAGAAACTGGAACTTCAGCCCGGAACAGCCTACAAGTTCCGCGTAGCCGGCATCAACTCCTGCGGACGCGGTCCTTGGTCCGAAGTGTCGGCCTTTAAGACTTGTTTACCGGGTTTTCCCGGCGCGCCCTCGGCCATCAAGATTTCGAAATCCCCAGAAGGAGCACATTTGTCTTGGGAACCGCCCTCAACCTCAACTGGAGATATCATTGAATATTCGGTAAGCTCTTACTTTGGCCACCTACGTACGCGTATGTCGGGATTACAGATATTGAACAGGTTTTGCTTTCCATTTTCTCCAGGTGTATTTGGCAGTCAAAAGTGCTACAACGAACAATCAAGGTGACTCTAAGACCGTGTCCAGTTCGCCCAGTCAGCTGGCTTTCGTGCGAGTGTTCTGCGGTCCCAACGCCCAATGTGTGGTGCCCAATGCCAGCCTCGTGGCTGCTCACATCGATACAAGCACCAAACCCGCCATAATTTTTAGAATTGCCGCCAGAAATGACAAAGGCTACGGTCCCGCTACACAAGTCAGGTGGCTTCAAGGTAAGGTGTTAATTGACCATGGAAATGATATGAATACATGTAACGATTGACTGTTTCATCCATTTCATTTTCAGATGCGGCAAGTACAGCCAATGCGGGTCGAGGTGTAGCCGTGAAACGCTCAGCGGACGGCAAAACCCAATACGTGACGAAGATTGCTAAACAATAATTCCTCGAGATAGCGGCCTTGATATCGGCCGGACAATTTATTTAGAGATTGTAAATAGCAGGTACAAAACCAAAACACCACCGCCCTCCTCTCCCGATGAAAACATCCAGCAAGTTGTCGATCATCTCAATTGGAAATTTTGTGAAACAACCGTGCTTGTACAAAGAAGGTATCGGCGCAAAACTGATCCTCTCTCCATTTTCTTCTTCCAAAAGAGCCACAACACACAAACGCGTAACTAAACAGAGGAAAACAAAGCCCACGTTGGGCTTGTTCTATTGCTTTATCAAGGCGCCATTTTGCATCCACTTTCTAAGAGTGGACTTGCTAAGAGATATTATATTCGATTTCCAATCAAAAGTTCCCAAATTTCATTTCTTTCTCTTTCCGTTTACGTCTCTTCTATCTGTCTGTATTCTGCATCACGATCCAAATATCTTAATGTAGCTTCTGTTGTAAAGATAAAAAAGTAAGGGCAGAGTGTACTATTAGATGGAGAAATAAAGAAAAAACTCATTCAGGTATATTTGATCGATTCATTTCGGAAGAGATCTCAATTCAAAGATCGAATCTCTCTTTTCACTTTCAATCAACCCAAGAAATCCAGTTTGCTCTGGATTACAATTCCAGATCATAAATTTGTGCTCAATTGAAGTTGGAGAAGAATCGGTGACAACTGCCGAGGGGGAAATCGTAGTGGATTTGGGCTGGAAAAACGGCTCACAAAGAGCATTATTTTTTGTCCCTCCAAACTGGATTCTTCGCTTTTTCAGTAGTTATGAGCTATGTCAAGTTCAATCATTGGCGTCAGTCCATCTCTACTCCCTTGAGAGAGATCTTTAAAAGTCTTAACAGCTCTTCAATTATGAGCATTTGAAACGTAATACTTGCTCCGTCCAAGTGAGAACAGAGGCAACATGCATAACCATAACGGAGTGGCCAAAAGTGATCCATTGGACAATGATGACCTCTTCCAAGAGATCCCGGTACGACCTCGGTTTTCCGATGAAACCAGCGAATTGAGTATTGATGCCAAAGAACAAATCCTTGATGCCATCGGCGGGTTTGGCAAATGGCAACTCAAGAAATGCTCCTTCATTGTCATCGTCATCTGGATGCCAGCCTCGTTTCACCTCCTCAATATGGTATTCTTCAGGTAAGAGTCGGACAAATGACCAATGCGTGATGAACATTGATATGTAAGGTGTGGCCGGCCAATTTAGGGCTGAAACGGATTTTTGGTGCACCCCCCCGAGAAAATTTCCGTTCGACGTTGGTGTGTGGAAAAATTACAGCAATCCGGATCAGATCGGGAGGCAATGCCATCAGTATGATATTGACTACGATAGCTTCAAAAGTCTGGAGGAGGCTTTTGGTAAGCTTTCATTCAATAAGTTAACCTGTTGATCTCAACGAAGCCTATCTTATGGCCATTATTCCTGAAGAATCGGAAGCATATGCAAATGCAGTTTCGTCTCAATCGGTCATACCTTGTTCAATGTGGACTTACGACCGGAGCTTTTGGAAACGAACTATCATTCAAGAATGGGATCTGGTGTGCGAAAGAGAATGGATGCAGAAGCTGACACAGCAAGTCACTTTCTTCGGACTTTTGGTCGGAGTCTTCACCGCTGGTGTGATTTCAGACAAGTAAGATGCGGCATGATAAGAGATGTGTTTAGACCCTACATTCAGTATTCGAACATCTAGTGTGCTAACTAACTTTGAGCTTGATATCACAATGAAAAGCCGGATTCAATCGATTAATTAAAACCTACGTAAGATTATCCAAAACTAGATTATTTTTGACGAGCAGAACGATGTCAAACAAAAAGATATGCTTCCGTGAGTTGATGAAGTGCCTTGGAACCCTGAATAGCCGTTAACATTATTTTATTGTTCATGTCTATCAGTCTTACATAAAAAATCGTCACAAACTTCTTATCAGTACAATAACAGAGAACTTTTTGAGCTCTATAGGTTATGTACTTTTGCTCATCTTCGCATGAAAGTACGCTTGCTGTTCGCAAATTGTCATTTATAGTATCAATGAAGGGAAGGACATTGCAAAACATGGCAAACGTGTCCTTGAATGCATATACCCAAAATGTCTATCAAATTCAAAATGCCTCAATTGTTTTTTTATCTTTTATTGCGACTCTTGGTCATGTCATGGCGTAAAAATAACTATAAAATAAAATCTGATGTATATACATTATACAAAGGTTTGTGATATCACAATGAGTATGACTATTGGTTCAATGCACATGAAAAAAGGTATTATTAAAAATTTAGTCTAAGGCAAAGAAATCCACTTTACTCAAAAATATACTTGTTTCTTGTTCGAAAGTCTAAAGACGAAGGAATGATGACAAAAGGCGTGAGAAAGATTTTAGTCTCTCAATTACTATCCCTAAAAATAGACTGGGTCGGATGTCAGGCATGTTGATCATGCTCACGATGACCATCATTTGTGGAACTGGTGTGTCCTTCGCACCCACGTACCCTCTCTTTTTGGTTGGTATTTGGGGTTGCGGCTTCTCCACCATTGGTTATGGCACCATCATGTATTGTTGGATGATGGAATTGGTCTCGGGGCGAGAGAAAACCATCCTTGGATGTGTGCCTCACTTGAACTTTGCTTTTTGGGGTCTGGTCACAGCTGTCATCGCCTACTTGGTGCCCAATTGGCAACAAATGGAACTGATCTTCACCCTCCCACTCATTCTACTCTACAGTACATATTGGGTCCTGCCCGAGTCCCCCAGGTATAATCAAGACTAACGACTCGAGCCTTCGAATTCCATTCCATTAAGCCTTGATTTGCCCGCAGATGGCTTCTCACTCATGGACGAACCGATGAGGCTGAGAAGATCCTGCGGTCAATTGCCGCATATAATGGGACACCTTTGTCGGAGAAGTTCTACCTGATTCCTCCACATCATGGACACGATCATGCAGGGAAAGGAGTGTTCGGCTTCTTGGCCATGTTCCGCACGCCCAATCTCCGGAGGAAGGCCTTGATCACCTTCTATTTGTGGTTTGCAACCACCACTGTGTATTACGGCCTCACCTTGAACAGTAATAGCATTGGAGCCTCGCTTTTTGTCTATTTCTCATTTGGCAAAGGTCAGTTAATTTCAAGTTGTTCTCAATATTACAGATATACAGATATATTGTGTAGATGGGTGAAGTTACATCAACACTAGAATTAAAAGTAATGGATGAGGGAAATAAGTTCCAAGGATGAAAACTTGAACACGATTATCCAATCGGTCCGATCTAGATTTTCCGGTTGAGAGATCCTTGAAATAAATGCATTCCGCGTTGACAAAAAGGGCCGCAGCTTAGAGTCCAGACTGACTGAGTTTTCTGGGCCTGAAAGTGGAACTCTCCTTTATCTTGTCAACATGGACATTCATTGACATCTTTGATTTGCTTTCGTTCACAGCTCTCGAATTCCCAGCTATTTTCTGTGTCATCCTCCTCCTAATTCATGGAGGTCGAAGAAACGCCCTAATGACTCTGTTTGGTGTCTGTGGAATCTGTCTGATTAGCTCAACTTTCGTGCCGCGGTGAGATGTCAAAGCAAATCCCGAACAATGCCATGAATCAGGCCTTAATGTTCCATTTGTCAATTATTGGTCTCAAACAATGTCAAGTCTTAACAAGTCTTAACTTTTTTTTATTGGGTCTAGTGGTTATTTCCAATACGAATGGCCCATTGTCCTAATGAATGTCATGGGAAGAGCTTGCAGCACCGGTGGCCTTTGTCTTTGTTATGTATTCTCAGCCGAGGTCTTTCCAACCGTCATCAGGAACGTGGGGATTAGCACGGCGTCAGTTTGGGTAATTTAGAATCAAACATTGAGTCATAGTCTCAATTCCATTCCCAACTCGTTCGGTGTTCCTTTATCGTTTACAGGGAAGAATTGGTCCCATCATGGTTCCATACATTGCCGAGCTCGCTGAAATCGATCCCGTCTTGCCCATTGGAATTTTTGGCTTGGTGTCCCTTTTCGCCAGGTGAGCTCACATTCACCATCGTTGTTAAAGAATGGACTCGATTGAATTGGTTCGTTACATCGGGTATGTTTCAGTTTTTTGGTAACGTTCCTGCCCGAGACGAGCCACACTCAATTACCGGATACCATTCAAGAAGGCGAAGAGCAAGGCAAAGGCGATACCTTGTATTCAAGTTGCTCAAGGAACAAGAAGAACGTTCCAACGCTCGCTTGAAGCGTTGGTCTCATTCGTTTCAGTACAATGCTTGTTTGATAAGAGTTTCTCAGGACTGATAAAATCCAACCTTTCTAAATGTATTCTGTTCGGAGCATTTCGTCTTTGGTGTTTTCTCGTTGCCCTCCTTGTTGTGTTTATTTCAATCCCGCGCCTGAGACTAGACCCGGAACTTGATGAAAGTTAAACTTGTGATGAAAACATTGGAAAGTCTGGACTCATGGCATGCGGCATTTGAAGACATTTGATACCCTTGGTCAGGTCAAATTCAGGCCAAATTGTGGGCTTGAAATTCATTTGTTACTACGTAAATGAAGCAATATTTCAAGGTGGTTTTGCTAATTCAAATAGAAGATACTCCAGCTTTGTAAATTATATGACTTTCTCGTTACTATCGACAGAAAAGCATTCTTCCTAAGTTTTCAATCCTCTCTTAACATCCTTAAACTCAAATTTGTTATGAAGAGGAAACTATACAACTCCCTGGGAAACACTAAACGCCGTTCAGGTCACTCACGTTGTCCTCTATGATAGAAAGATAGATACACCTTGGCAATGTGTCAAATCGCCTTCGAATCTGAGGTTGTTCAAGTGCATGCAGCACGTGCAATGCCGCGAGTTGAGTTTTGTTGTGGGCTGATGTCTTGCATTTTCCCATTTTCCTCCTTGACGACGTTTCTAGTTTCCATTCAAGTGTCCGAATACAATGGGTTACATGAACGATAAGTCTGTTTCAGTTGTTTATGTATACATACATACATTCATGTATTGGCAAAGAATCACCACGGATCGCGGAAGAACGTAAGAGAAGCAGCAGACAAGGACTCCCTCTAAACAGTCTACTTCGCACTTTGTTCAGCGTGCTCTGACAGAAAAAGGGCCTGAGATAAAACGTCGAATCTGATTTCGGGCACAACCTCGAAGGATAAATTGCCTAGTATGTACATGCTGAATCAGATTGCACCTTGCAACATTTTCTTTGTGTCGAGCATACACGTCTAAAATTTCAGAGGGCAGCTTTTCCTGCTCGGTTTGCCACTAATACTTTGCTAACAAAGCAAAGTTGAAAAAAAGCTCCAACAAGGGCTTTGTCATTTAACCCCGAGATCGTGCATTTGATATTGCCAACTTGGATTCATAAATTGCCCAAATCTTTGCTTCCTATGGTTATGTGCATTTAGAACTGAGTAGATGCAAACGTATGACACAGTCAATCACGAAAGTCAAAATGTAGGTGGTTGAAAACAAATCGCTTTATTTTTAGCCAACATGCTCGTTAAAGCTACTTAGAAAATTTCTCGACTCATTCTAGAGTGTAAGAGATTAAGATCCTAGTAGATGGGCGAGTGCTTTGATTCCTTAGATTCTTGACCAACTCGTCGAGTCCGGTTTGCGTATGTGCAAGGTTACTTTCATGAAAGATGTTTTTCAACATTAAAAATGAATGTCCAAATGTAAAGAATAATGCTTAAATACAGTGAAAGAATGTGCAAGCAATCATAGCCAGTTTTTTCATGCGATGCTGTCGTCCAATAGCATTTCGGATTTCTCCAGTTGGAATTCAAGTAACATTCATCGCTTGCAATTAACACATTATGGTTATCTTTTTTACAAACTTTTTCTAATCACTACAAAGGCATATTTTTGGGAAAGATTTTACCTCACCTCGCCTACCTTCCAACTCTTGGCATTTTTATGACATTTGGCTTTTGGTAGATTCTGACATACAATTTGAAAAACAATTTTGGAAATCTGACAGAGAGGGCTAAATCCACTCTTTTCAAAAAGCATAGGTAGGTTTCTACCTGATGTAACGTCTGTTTTTTTTCAAATTAAGGTTGTTCATTCAATCGAAAATGTTACCAAAGTCCCAAAGCGTCAAAGCAAATTCACATTGTTCATAATTTTCATCCACTCGATTAAAGCCTTGAAGTCTTTGTCAAAATTTCGAAAGAATTTTAGAAATACACGAATGCTGGGATATGATTGTAGGGATAATAGAATATCATTATGTTCAAGATTTCCGGTTTTTTATCCAATTATTTATCAAAAATTAACTTGCGTAGATCCACCATTACCTCCGAAATTGAGTTGGTAGACTGGACTAACCCTTTGTACTGGTATGTGTGGCTGAATTGGAATTTGAATTAAATATTTGTATACATCAACATGGTTAGGTATGATATACGCATTTCAATGGCGATGTTTTCTTGTCCACATGAGAGAGCTAAAGGGAAGGGAACTGAACAATGAAAGAGCCCGAGATGTATGAGAGAGGAGCAGTGGCTCGAATTAACCGAGATTCTTGAGGGCTTGATTGAAGGTGCTCTCAAAACGCAGGGTATGAACGTTACCGCATTGTACGTAAGAAGCAGTTGAGAAGTTCACTCCTCAATTTCTCCTCGACCTCATGATGGATGATTGACGAGGCATCTCGAAAAAAAATATTCACGTAGAATCCGCTTTGCCATCAGTGGGCAATTGTTCCTGTGAGTTTCTTTGGCAAAACTGATTTTTTTTTTGCAATTACATTGTCAAAAAAGGACCAGTTTTTGGGCATCCCTACCACAAATCTCCCTTCCCCATTACTATATCTTAATAAGATACAAATTTTGATGTATTATTTTAATAATGATTGCAATCAGGTGAATAGCCAAGCGGTATAAGAGGCAGTCTGAAGTCCCTGCGTTGGAAATAAGCATTACATACTAATTCTGTTAACATTGTTAGATAACATTGAAGCCTTAGCAAGCTAGATGGTGCAACATGTATTTCAGAAGGCTCACTTGCCAACTGTAATCTCTGTGTCAATCATAAGTGATCTTGTTACCTTTATCTGTGTTGTTTATAGCCTACTCATGGCCTGTTAAAGCTACTTATCCAATTCTAAAACGTTTTGGCTCATTTTTTAACCCCATTTTCTGACTAATCATGTCGATTATGAGACTAAATAGCACCATTAATTAGGTCATAGCCAGGCCTCAGTCAACTCGAAATCAAATGATAGATACGCTGCAATCATTTCAGATACGGCAGTAAATCAAAATGATTAATTCTCTAGTATTGCCCATCTTAGGGCATTATCCAGTGACGAAAATTTAAGAACACTAATTACAACCACCGTTCAAGTCATATTTGTTCAGCCACTTCTAGAATATGCTTCGCCCATCTAAGGTCCAATTAGTTCAGTGGGTTTGCAAAAGATCGAGCATGTCTACAGGTGTTTTATTAAGAGCATAGAATGGATGAGAGAGTGCTCGCTGTAGGAGAGACTAGAAAAGTTGGGGCTGTACAAAATTCTGAAAAATTGGGTCTGCGTAATGTTAAAGGAATGTACGAAAGGCATCTGATAGTGTACGCTTTTGAAGGCATTTATGAGCTTGATCCCAACAAGGGTACAGGTTCATTGGTGCGTTATGAGAACACCTTCAAGCTCTCAAAGTCCTTCTCTCGTCATTCTCGGCCTCCTTCATTGTTCAATTCGCTTCTCCTGTAATATTTGTATCAGATTTTTATTCATTCACAGGGTTCTGTTTTTAGTCAGGCTTGGACAATATATGGGTCAAAATTCCAGGTCAACCTTATATTTAAACGTTAGCCAGATCCACTAACTATAATTCTTTTGTAGGACAAATATTACAGCGGGTGCTCCATATTATATTGATTTTTTTATTGATATATTGATTTCAATGGACTTAATGAAGTAGAACTCATTTGCAATGAGTCGGAGAGCTTAAGATATCTAATTCTAAAGTTGGAAAGCATACATCGTAAAATTAAATTTCTCAAATATACCGCCTTTGACAACCACTCAGAGCTTGAGCTTGTAGACAAAATTGGCGAGTAGCTTCTTTAAGTACCCGTTGGCCATGGTGGGCCAGGACTCACCAACTGACGCCTTCAACTGGCCCGCTTTGCTGAGGATGGTGGGAGAGGTCACGGCCTCCACATGCCCGCAGATGCTCAAATTCAGGGGATTCATATTGGGGACGTTTGGGGCCCAAATCAATTTTGACCACAATCCTCTGCAGCTCAATCATAGTACAAGGTAGGGCTGTACGTGAAAACTACCCTGGTGGCGGTTTGAAGCTTATTAATGTTGCAAACCAAGGTGCGTTAGATGCCAAAACTGTTGGCAATTTCGATAGCAGTCTCACCTTAGTCAAATTTGTCCACAACCCTCGTTTGCAGTTCTTCCATGTTAAAGAGTCTGTTTCGTCCATCTTTAGATTTAGACCAGCAATTTGGTTGAAAATGGTTGGTATTGATTACATGCAAGCTATGTCTGAAAAAGGAAATTTAGCCAGACCTCCCATGGACGCGGTTATTTGGGCCACAAGCGAGTGTAGACGATAATATGGCGCACCCGGTATGAATAAACGGTTACATAACAATACTAGATTTCCCTCTTGAACTTTCCTTATAGCGGTGATGAAGAATTCATGAAAATGGCCCAATAATTTCATAATTAGCCATTGAAACCAAAATCGCACCATAAAGAAACTTACGAACGCACGAAACATTTGAGAAACATACCTAAATCATCTTAATGACAATTGCGGTTATTTGAGAACCCATAACGTGGATCAATTGAGTAAACAACAGGTAGCAAACAATCTTTGCCTTCTCTACCTGCCAATGCTTTTTCTTATGCCATATACCACCTTAGCTTTCAATTATCATTTAATTGTTAATTTGGAATTGGAGTTTGGTCCTCTTGAACATAACCTGAAATACTATAGAAAGAAAAATCTACCTTCATTCAAGCTTTTTTGGGGGAGGGACTGTTTCAAAGATTTTTTGAACATTTTATTTAGGCACGCCAACGAGAATCAACAAAATGTCAGAAATAACTGGATTGAAAAAAGATGAACGCTAAAATTCAAGGATATAATTTGGGTAATTTTAACAGTTTCCATGAGTTTCTCACATGTTCAAGTACTCTTTTAAGCTATGCGCAAGAAGATTCAGATTTTACCTGATTGCTTCTTGTTCATTCAATCCACGATTTGCTTCGAACTCACTTTGAGTAGAAAAAAGTACTCCCTCATACTTTATAAACCAAAGGATTGGTGCAGCCTCTGAAGTCCATCAAAGTACATAAGAACTATCATTTGGAGTGATTAAAGCTTAGGAAGTACTGACACTGTACAACTAGTACGAAGCGTTCCTCAGATGGAAATCCATGTTTACGAAGATAGTACGTTCCTTCGTTTGATCAGACAGAGTTTTGAACTCCTTGCACTGACCTTTTCCCTTCAAATTCTTCACTCCAACGAGAGGAACAAAAAAAAATATGCCTGAGTTGTACTCGAACACATTCGGTTAATCACGGGTTTGAAAATCCACGACGGAACTGAGTGGAACGAAACGGATATCTGAAGCGAGGGAAGTCTTCAAAGTTCATGACCTTGATGAATCTTTCAGTTCGAGACCGAAGGCCCAATTCTACTTGATCGAGATGGTCACACAGTGAAATTGGTGCACGACAGGTAAACACGGTGGTATAGAAGGCTCAACAAGTTTCTAGGGAAATACTCAAAAAGATTGTGGCATTTTATGGCTGGCAAAATTATGAGAAACAACTTTGATTTCATCACTCTATGGATTTCTAGCTCAGCTTAACATATACTAACCTAAAATATTTAGAAAAAGTGCAATTTCGTAAACTTATCTGATGAAAATTAGTATCACACTTTGTAAGTAATGGAATACGAATTAGCATGTGATCTATTTTCACACTGATTTACAAGGGAATGAATGGTATTTTAGTTATGCTTTTAGCTCTAAAGTGCCACAAACGGTTATGATTGAATTCAAACTCCGAAGCAATTAAAATAGATATTTAATATCGCAGAAGAAAATGTGTAAGTTTCCTTTTTCTTGCTTGGCATTTTAGAGCCAAAAGGCTTGAAAAAATGACTATTCATTCGCATATTAATCTAGCACATGCTAATTCCTATTCAAGTACTAACTTCTAAGTGTGCTCCTGATTTGCAAGAAATACATTTTATGATAATTGCAGTTTGCAATACATTTAAGGTATGTATTTTTTTAATCTGAGCTAGAATTTAATAAGGCAATAAAACCAAAGTTGCTCCTTATTTCTTCAGACCAACAAAAATACCAAAATGCTTTGGGCATTTCCATCAAAATTTGAAAGAAAAAAAAACATTTTAACCACTGCGCAGACTTCAAGTGCTCTACGACCCTGCAGAGAAATCGAGTGGGAAAGCCAGAGCAGAGTTACAATGATGGGTGTCAGATTTCCTCAACCTGGAAGGCAATCTCAGACACGGTGATTTGTTTGGATATGACACGAACAAGGGACAATTACGAGCCGGAAAGCCATGCTGCCCCTCTACCTTCCTTCTTTCATTCCTTCCTTTGTTCAATTATGCCAAAGTCCGTCACCTTTTTTAGAGCTAGGTGATCTATCTATCCCTTAGGAGTCAACTGATAGAGGACTGCAAGTCTGTTGAACCCGGTTAAAAAGACCACCAAAGTGTTTTGCCTCAGTAGGAAGCCATTGGTAGTTTTTACTTATACGTAAGTCTTAGCTCACCCTTCATCCTTTAGGCCTTGAAGCTTAGAGTGGTGGTAGGAGCCCTTGTGGTGGCGTTAGGCTTCATCTTAGACGTCCAAGGTGTGTGACAAAGGCCGGTCCAAACTATTGATTTGACTAAAATTAGATTGCAACCTAGAGGAACGGAGTAGACTTTTACGTCAAAGGTCGTTCGGTCGGTCAATCAAGCTTCCATCGACAAAACAGCGCAGAATCAAAGCCCATATTCATTCAAACAGACCAGGTCTTTTACAGAGACTCTTTAGCGAAAGTCGAGCCCGATCGCCGATGGAATCGGGCGTCGAAGAATGAGCCCAACTACCTCGTGTTCCTCAAATCCAGCTTGGAACAAAGAAAGCATGACTTTAACCTCCTAAACCACTCCTCAATTAAATAAATTGTTTTTTTATGTTTCGTTCCTATGCATCGTTACGTTCGAGTCTTTTATCTGCTTTCAATTGGCAGCTGGAGAACAGTCAATTCTGCGCTTTGTTTAGTCTGCGCATTTCTGTTACTACGCGCGGAACAAGCCTCCTTCGTGGAATCTGATTGAAACGGAGGATGGCGAGCCGAACGCCCGCACGGCGCTCGGATTTGTGCTCGAGGCCATGAAACAACTGACTTGTAGGCCTGATCCGAAGGACGATAAAACGAAGCACTCTGCAGAGTAACCTTCAGTTCGGATTGTAATACTGAAGCAACGACATTCGAAAGTGCAACCTTGATACCGATTCCAGCTTTCCGAGGAACATAGTGGAACACCTGTTTGTAGTTCCCAGTGACTCAGGGTAAAGTGATTCTTCCATTTAACCACAAGGTAGGTTCAAAACTTGATGCCAATGGAATTACAATTCCCATCGGCAAATGTCGAATCGAGGTGAATAGGAAATAATGACCAAGTGAATTTCTTTTTAGTATTTCCTAATGCAATAATAGAGCTTTCAATATCATCTCAAAAACGGGTCTTTTTTGGTATTGCGACATCCCTGGCCAAGGAAATGGGTAGAAACGGGAAAGGAATGAATCGGTTTTCAAGGATAAATCTTTTAAGACATGGCTTGAAATTCCTATCAGTTCAGATAGACATTGTTCAATTCGACACAGACAAAATTATCCTCAGCTTTGCACATTGATTGGCCAATGTCCCAATCCAACCTTGACCTGATTAGAATGTCACAACAAATTAGAAAGTTGCATCAGATGTTTTCCGAATATTCATGATTCACAAAACATTCCGAACCCACAACTTAATCCCCGGAATCTTTTGTTTGGCTCAATCACTAAGCCTTGCTTCAAAGTACCGGTTTTATGAGTGAGGAAGTCATGGTCGAATGGCTGGACTTGCCGAACTAAAACAACACCGCTGATTAAAGACACGTGTGATCGGTCGATCAGAGAGTTAGAAACTCCCCGCAAGGCCGTGCCATGCGAACATTGAGGGTGATCTGGCTGACTAAATTGAACCCCAGAGGAGGAGGTGGTTCCATTTAGAAGCCTGCCAGCTGGCTCAAGCCCCACTCCAGCATTGGGCAAATTGGGACGATCTAAGATTGACCCTTTGATCTGTCTCCTTGTAGCATGACTCAAACACCCGTACGCGGCTCCAAGCCGGCCCAACGATCCAACCTTTCGCCCTTGATCGAGTCCCAGAAAAACATGGAAAGACTGCGACGTCGCCGATTATTCTTGGGCAGTGTGAGTAGTTTGTCGTTTGAAGAGGAGGAGAACGACTTCTACCACTGCGAAGCCGAAGAACGCCCCATCTCGCCCATCTCCCGATGCTTGGGATCGTCGGGATCGGAATTGTCGCAACGCTCCGGATCCACGGACTCATCCTCGAGTTCGGTGGCTACCCGATCCAGTCCGAGCAATCAGAGTCTGGAGGTGTCCGTCCGCAGTCCCGTGGCTCATCTGCGGCACTTTGAACTCCACGAATTTCTGACCGACCGATTAGAGGAACAAGTAAGTTGGGATGGACAATGACTGAGCATGTCAGAGATTGAAAGATGAAAAAAACGATGGGTTTGTTCGACTTCAGGTAGCTTATCTGATCCGTGTGTCCCACCAAGAGCGTGGCGGTCTGGCTTTTGTCGGCCTTCACACCACCCTCACCGAAGCTGTCCATGATATCCTACACATGTCCGAGGACGAGCCTTATGGTGTTCGTGGTGCCACGGTGATCTTGAAAATGCGTGAGCAAACCAATGGCCGTGAGTCTGAGCGGTCTTTGGGCGTGATCGCCGTGGATAATAACATGGTCAGCACTTTCCGTCTGACCTTGATTCTGAAGGAGGAGAAACGCCTTGGGGTGACCTTTAAGAACTGGTTGGTTGAACAATTCACCGGAGGCAAGAAGGAACTTGTGGTGAGTGACCTTCAAGAGGCAGTGTATTGAAGGCCGTAGAATTCATGAAGTTATTTTGTCTTCCAATTTAGATAAGTGGTCAGTATGAAGTGCGCAAGGAGCAGTTGTATCGGAGCTCGTCTGGGTCCAGACTAGCTCAGTTTCACCTCTAAACTCCTCTAAGAATGACGCGCTTATTATTGAATATGTATACCACGGGGGAAGCCCTCAAACCATTAACAGCAACCCAAGGCGGCCTCCTTCAGAACGAGAAACTGAAAATTCCTGTGATAGGTCCTCGACCCCCCTTGCCCTCTCCCACCCACCCTTCGATCGACCCGAGTCAAGGTCTGTCAATGAATGATGCTGTGATACCCGGCTTTCTACTTGGCCAAAGATGTCATAACGAGCAGAACCTATGCTTCCCCAATTTCATGACGAGACACAACCAAACAACTATCCATCCTTCCATCCATCCATCCATCTTTCCAAAGTCAATCGAGGCTCGTTGACTTGAAATCCGGGTGCGGCCTTGCCAGCTTCCGAAGTTCGGAGAGTCGCCCCACTATTTTTTAACCAAGCTCATAACCAAGCGTGACCTAATGATTTTAAGCTTGATGGTAGCATGAAAACCAACCCATGCCTCAATCCATTCATCCATCCATCTCACCAGCCCATCGCTTCCTGATACTTTAGGACTAAGGGCGAGTGGTGGGTGAAGTTGGTCGTTTCTCAGAGGAGGAATTTTCAATTTTTTTCATTCCGAATTTTCCCCTAGGAAATGGCCAAGTGATTGGTGCGCTCCCCAAGAGCGCTGGAAATGTGCCATCTAACGTATCGTTTTTTAGTCATGATGAACCAAACCAACCCGAACTCTCATTTTCTCCCCCCCACCCCACACAAACACACATACAAGAAGATCTAGGAGTTTCTCCATAGTCTACAACTCTCATTTTATCGCTTTTGCTCAGAAAAAAACACCACCTCTCATGGCGTAAGGAATCGCCGTATTCCAAATGGTTTTATCTCCACCACGACCCCTATTAAAAAAGAACTTTTTGTAAATGACACTATTTTTGATTCGTTCACCCCCACACCCCATGACCTTGTTCAAGCCAATTTCAAAGTTGCTCTCGTACGAAATGTCTTTTTAGTTGGGTCAAATCCGTTCCCTAACCTGATCAACGTTAAGTAAGCTCTTATCAAAAATCTCGAACTCGCTACAAATGAAATTCTCCGTGTTTCGGCAGCAGTCATGTCTTGGGAAGTTTGGGCAATCCATCTTTCAATGACCCTCTACTGTTGTTCGGTACAGTATGATGCCCCTAAATATAATTTATTCATTTCAACATTATGTCTTCCACCAAAAACCCCATTGCCAGAGCCGTACTGATGCTGTAATTGTTCAAAGTTCCAGTTATGACTTCGTTGCTCTTGGTTGGAATCTATCGATTTTTTTCATGTTCTTCAAAAGATTGTTATTCAACACTATCACAACGCAGTATTTGGAAGTAATCTCATGTGCCAATAAAGAATTCTTGTTACACACAAACACCATGAGCCAGGCCTAGAACAAAAATAACAAAGCCTCTGCCTTAGGAAGGAAAACAGGAACAAATGAAGCCAGGGCAATGCGCATAATCTCGTTAAGGCTCTCCTAGATCCTCCCAGAGACGTCATAAGTGAATTTTCCCCTTGGCAGAGACACCCATTTTCACTTGTTACTAGGAAAAACATACCCATCCTCGCTCGTTCGTCGTCATTCCCACTTCCCATCCTCGATTTCTCGTACACATGAGGCATGTGTACGTATGTATGTATGTATCCCACACCACACATCTCACATATGTTATCCTCTAGTACTTGTACACTGGCCAAAATACAGACGTACGTACGTACGTGTGATGTGAGAAGCAACGTACCCTAGATATCAAGCTGCATGCTTGAATGTCGTACATGTAGTCTTCGGAACAGAGGATCAGTGAGAAGTGGTGATCAACATTAACATTGGCTTTATTGGCTATGCTCTTCACACCGAGAATGTCGGCCCAAGCCGGGCGTGTGGCGTGTTATGCTCGCTTCTGCAGAAACTTGAGTAGCGAGGGGACCTTGATTCAATCCCATTTCAAGGATGGCGTCCAGAGAATCACCTTGAACTCGCCCCAGACGAGAAATGCCCTCTCTCTGGAGATGATGACCGGATTGCGAAAATCCTTGGCTGAGGCTCACGCCAACACGCAAGTACGGGCTATTGTTCTCTCCGGGCATGGGCCGGCCTTTTCGGCCGGTCACAACCTCAAAGAAATGACCACGGAGGATGGGATCGAAAAACACCGGGAGATCTTCCACTGTTGCAATGAGCTCATGTTTGACATTGTTCGCGGGGAATCGCCCGTGATTGCCGTGGTTGACGGGATAGCTGCAGCTGCGGGTTGCCAGGTGGTCGCCATGTGTGATATTGTTCTGGCCACCGAGCGATCCCAGTTTTCCACACCCGGCAGCAGTTTTGGCGTGTTCTGTTCCACGCCCGGAATTCCTTTGGCCCGAGCTGTTCCTCGGAAAGTGGCTTCGTATATGTTGCTCACAGGCAAAGCCATCAATGCCCAGGAGGCCTTGAGAGCCGGCCTTGTGTCTAAGGTTGTGCCCGAGGCAGATTTGGAGACCGAGGTTGAGGCCACTTGCCAAGCTATTATCGAAAAACCTCGGGCCATCGTCACTTTAGGCAAACGATTCTTTCATCAACAACTCGAGATGGGCCTTTCACCCGCCTTTGAGCGCGGGGGTGGGGTCATGGTGGATAATCTGAAGTATAAAGATGCTCAAGAAGGCATCTCTGCTTTTAAAGAGAAGCGCAAACCCACTTATTCACATACGTCCGAGAAAATATAGTTGTTGTTTTTTTGTCTAATCTGAATTGTTTGATTTTCATATTTTCATATATTTTTCAACAGTCTGTCAAAGTCCAAAGTTTAACATCGCCATCGTCGCTACAAGAGGCCAGAAGGCCTCGTTCCGTTGGATTCCAGGACACACAATTCACGTCTTCAGAGTGAGCTTCACTCTGAGTGAGCACTTTTTCGAACTCCGGAGCATTGATGTCCTGGGACGTATCGCTTTCTTTGAAAACCTGAATGGAATTGTCACCACCCGCAGCCACAATGAACCCACTTTGAGCACACCAATCAATATCGTAAATGGGTCGACTAAAGTAGCCGCTCAGGGTACAGACGCATTTCCAAGCCGAATCCTTGCCCGGTGTCTTGATGCCTTGCTCATTGCCCGGCTTAAACTCTTGCCAAATTTTGATGGTTTCGTCTTCGGAGCAAGAAGCGATCCGGGATCCATCATTGTTAAAGGCAAAGCTCCACACACTGGAATCATGGGAGGACAAAGTAGACACGCACACCCAATCATCATCGTCTTCCTTGAACAATTTGAGTCGGTTATCGTAGGAACAGGAGGCCAGTGTGTCCTCTAAAGGATGCCACTTGACCCGCTTCACATCCTGTGTATGGGCCTGCAGAACACTGGCACACATGTACTCATCCTCATCTTGATCCACGTCCCACACCCACACACTCTTGTCCCTGGAGCACGTGGCCAAGAAATTGCCCGATTTGGCCCAAGCCGCAGCCTTGACCTCATTTTCATGTCCTTCAAGCGTGGCGTTGCATTCGAATTGACCGTTCTTTCGGTCCCAAATGGACACGGTTCCGTCAAAACTGGCGGCCGCGATGTAGTTCCCGCAGGCTGACCAGGCCACATTGCGGACCGTGCGGGTGTGGCCCTCACTCAAAATGGTCTTGGTGACCCATTGATCGCCTTCTTTGCCCCACAATCGAATATGCGTGTCCTCACCACTGGTGGCCAAAAGACTGCCTTTAGGATTCCAAGAGCAATTCCACACTCGTCCCGTGTGGCCGGTTAGGCTTTGGAGCTCTTTCAAGACCATCGTGTAAGGTCAGAGTCTGCAAAAGATGGATCACAGGGTTATTCATGGCAACTGAAAGGCCCGCCGTAACGTGTCTTTCTCCGAATCAGAGGCAAAGGTATAATCAATGGCTTCCAAGGCTAATTGGTCCATGGCCTCATTCGACGACCCTAGTAGGCCTTGAACTAAGGCATACTCTTGGGAGAGGGGGCTAAAGAAGATGCCCTGATCATCTGTGCAAATGACGAATGGATGATGGGCGGCCTTCAAATGGACCACGTGGTGTTGTTCGAGAGTGGGGACCGACTGACAAAACAGGTTCGAGGTCAAGCACACTTCAACGGGGATGCGGGCCGTCAGTAAAGCTGGCCAGAGGCGGGACGATCCGCCTAGACTCGGATGTATGGCCGTACCGTGGCCGATTCGATCCGGTTTGAGCTCGGTGAGGATCGACCAGGTTTCCGTTTCGTTGGGGACTTCGGCGAGGTGAATAGCCAGTTTGAGCCCATGATGACGAGCCTTTTCGAGAAGGGGTATGAATGAACGAGCATCGCCCGATCTGGGATCGCCCGATAAATCCACGCCCACTAAAGTGCTTGGAAACTC
>NC_081448.1:10564886-10573226 GCF_007210705.1 Tigriopus californicus
TGGGATCGCCCGATAAATCCACGCCCACTAAAGTGCTTGGAAACTCGGCTCGGAGATCCAGAGCTAAGGCCAGAGTCTCCTCGGCTGTGGCCAAGCTTTGGCGCCGATCCCAGCTTACCAGATATTTGCTCAAGATCTGCCCTCGGGCATTACGCGTTTCCATGGTTTCCAAAATGGTTCGCATGTACTGCAGTTTGGTCATTCGATCCGGCACCGCTCGTTAATTGTACAGCAACTTCAGTATCGGGTCAGGAACTGGGCGTGATCCCCAGAAAATGGACCATTGGGTGGTATCTCTCAGGCCTTTTGGACCTAGGATTTCTAGCGAGTGTCAACTGATTGACATCCAATCATGGGCTAGGTCCGGGTTGACCCCATTTGACCCCGTTTCCGGCCCAAAATAATCCCTCAAGCTTTGCAACAGGCCAACATGGCGCATATACCTCCCCCCTCCCCCATTTGTTGCCTCCTCCCACTCCCTCCGATACTGAAGTGGCTGGGGGCACGCCCTCCGTGTACCGTGGGGTGCTTCTCAATTCGAGATAGCGGACGCCATCGGCGGCAAAATCGTCGATCACGGCCTCTACGGCTTGCGCTACGGCCTCGGGATGATCGGTCAAGGCCTGGACCACCCCAAACAACGGAAACACGTCATCAAAAGTCAGACTCCGCCTTTGCAGCTCCGAAATGGGCGGGGTGAACCAGGCCGGAAAAACGGGCAACGGTTCGTGGGGAAATCGCCGCTCATGGTGGGCCTTCAAGGCCCAGAGGCGGGCCGGATGGAGTGATCCGTTCAAGTGAGCGTGGAGTTCCACCTTGGATCGAGTCATGACGTTCGATCGGGTTGAGCTAGGCGGGTACGCACCTGAGGTTGGTTGGATGAGGCCAGATGATTTTCACGGGTTCGTTTCACGTGTTGTTATGCATGTTTGTCAAGCATATTCAACCCGACCTCTAGCGGAAGAAATCGGAAACTCTTTCGAGTGGTTCACAAGTTGCGTGTCATCACAAGGCGTCGGAAAAATGTGATTTGGGTCAAAATATTGGCTTTGAAGTTACAAAAATCAGTCAAAATAAGTTCTGAAAACGTAAAAATTGATTTCAAAAGAGCGGAGATAGTTATTTCTTCGATGCTCAAGCATTAGTGTGGCATTCAAGGAAAAAAGGGCTCGATTAATATTTTTCACGATCTTCTTGCTCTTTGGGCTCATTACAATCGCCAGATCTATGCTCTTGGTCGGGATTTGTTGTAAAGGGATCTGCTGTTCTTGCGTGAAGTTCTCCTCTTAACAATGGTTTGAGGATGGACACTTAAAAGTCTCATCCATGTCCCTGAGCCTCTTGCCGGTCTTCAGCAGGCCCTTAGTTTTGGTTCTGATATCACGGCTTCTCTCACTTACATCTTAGAACATTGTTTGGGTGGCAAACAATGGGAGGGTAACCACCCCCTTTAGGGTAAAATTAGATGATGTTCAGTATGACACTAGTGTATGTGCTCAGCACTTCCTCTTAATGAAAGCTTGAGGTTTAATGTAAAAAAATCTTTGAGTGGGGACAAACATTACCATGATTTTTTACACCCAACCTGTATTTCTCCTTAGTTTCCTCTAAACATGACCAAAACCCTTCAACTTCCCCGAAGATCCTTGGCTTTAGGTTGTTTTATGGTTAAAATTCATGAAATACTTTTTTGCCCAAAATGACCAAAATAGTTGAAAACTTAATTCAACGTAAACAAATTATCTTTCCGACCCCTTGTAATTACAAATGCTGCTGGTTGGCACTGGTACGTGCCTATACACATGGATATCCTGAATTTCTTTCCAGGGGTCCTTGGTATAAATCAAGGATGTTGTATATAGGTAGTATAAATGAAGGGCTTGAGATAGAAGATAGAACTAGACCTACACTCGTATATGTACCTGAACTAGACAGGGGATTGTAATTTCTGGTGTTATTTTTGCAGACTTCCTTACCGACACTGAAGCCCCAGGAATTGAAAATGAAAAGAATGGTTATATCTCAAGTAGCTTCACATTCATACAATATCTGATCCATCAACGAATAAGATTGATAACTTGTCCAAGTTTGATCAACACCTACATTTTTCGTGCGAATATTAGAGGAAAGCGAATTCTCAATTGAAGGAGCCTGAGAAAGAAGAGTGGACGACCTCTTCTTTTGAATTAACCGAATTCTAGAGGGCTCGCCAAATGCCCATTAAGTTTCTACAGTCACTACAATTGACCCTTAATCCAGGTTGGGACAATGTTCAGGATTACTCCTGAAAACGTATAGTATTAGATACCGTTCATACGAGTACCTTCTCTGAATACCATACAGTCCCAACATCTTTAATCACTCCCAATACTCTCATACGCTCATAAGCTTTCTAAAATGTTTCAAATATTGTCCTTTTTTTGGAGTTTTAAACCATCATTTTTCCTACAAAAGTAACGGTGTCCGTAATGGAAACGCGTTACTTTTTCTAAAAGAGGAATGACGTTAAAGGAGAATTGTTTTGCTAACGTTCAAGCCCCAACTATGGCCATTTCGAATGTGTTTCAGTATTGTGTCAGAGTGGCCTCAATGAACAACCTAACTATTATTATCACTAAATTTTAACACAACCTATCTCCACCGGAGCTCCTCGAAAACAAGCAAATGGCTTCATGGGTTTTAGAATATCATGATTCCAACTTAACAGCACAAAGTACACATAACTCCTTCACAATTATCATTAGAAAGGGGAACCAACCCATACATTGACAAAGCACACACAAGGTTAATGTGGTGAACAAGTTAAATAAGTAAATTAAAAGTAAACCATAAATACCATGTCTGGATGTCAAACTAGATATAATGTCTCAAATTTGGAGACTTTTTCCGTGTTTGCCCAAAAGGGAAATTACACATTGTTTGATTAGGTTGGCAAAAAATGCCTCTAAGATAATAGCTAAAAATGGAAAACCCGTTAACTAATTCATTAATTGTTTAACTTGTTCTTGCCCTGGTCATGAAACTCGCCATCCCATTCATGTTTGTCATCTGGACCGTGTAATGTATGGTGGGACTAAAATTGTAAGTGAATATATTCCTCGAGCACATGGCCCAGACAGAGTCAGTGAGTGACACGTCTGGACAAGGTGGCACAATCAGTCTCGGAAATGGAACATCGAACCAACGCTCAAACTAGCAACTATTATCCGTTCTAGCTGAAATGGATATCGACGATTGAGATCCCGTCAGCTTAAGGCTTTTTGCGAGATGTCTTGAGTCTCCTTTTTGAGGAAACTAACCCTCTCCTCTGAACGTTTTCTGGTGAGCTCAACGCCCAAATCTGTTTGGAACAGAAATTTGTTTTAAAAAACCGCTTTGATTTCTTGTAGATGTGCCAAGGGCAGGATTAGTGCAGTGTCATCAATGAAACATAACTATTCCCCTTTTTTTCTAGAAATCGACAAGCAAACCGGCAAATGGCATATAAAATCTGCTTTGGGACTAATATCTTATTTTCTAGATTTCTGTACCTGTAGTTTTGACCCTTTTAAGTGATTGTGCTCATCTCTCATCATTTCTTGGATTTTCCCAACACACTATGAACTAAATCAGCTCTCGTTCTTGCAATGTGTGACAAAGGGATGCAAAAGAATGGAGGTTTCAAGCTGAATTTCTTCACACACAAAGCCTGTGAGCTCGCAGAGACTCTCATTGCCTGATCAAGCATTCCATCTTTGTTACCAATGCTTCAATTAGATAATTATTTTGTCCTGAATATGTGAATATTCCAATTTCAATAGCTCAATAGATCTCTCTGGTTGCCAATTTGGTAGACAGCCCGGCGCTTAGCGTCAACCGTGTTTCATTGAAAATAACATCAGTTATACCACAAAAAGTGGAAAAAAATGAAGAAGCCAACCAATCTGGAATTTCTCAGACCTTCTTGAAACACTGCAGGGATTTCAAGTGCAAATACGAACTTGAGGCGACTCTTGGTTACATCTGCCCCTGTCTTATTGCTTAAAACTCATTTAGATAGATATTTGTCCACAATCCTTGACCAACCCTATTTTCATGGGCTTCATAGATCGGCTAGTACCAATTTGTTGGTAGACCAAATGTTTTATTATTGTTGGTTTGTGTTTTAATCAATCAGATATGGTGTTTTTTTTACTTTGAATGACACTCTTTGTATCTGTTGCAAATTCCGCAAAATCTTAGCAACAAAAAAAGTGATAGCACTACTTATGAATGAATCCTCATATCTTCAAAGGAATGATATCTATGAAGCATCTTTAAAGCAAAAAATGAAAAAGGTCAACATCGAAAAGTGTTGTACATGAGAGGGCTCAATTTTTCAGGATCCAAAACATGGCCATTTTTTACTTATTTTATATATATACTTCAAATATCTATGCTTCAAGTGGATAAGGATATCTTCTTCAAATATAATTCACTTCTGTTTTGTTTGGAAGGAAATCCAAAAAGCATTTTGAAAACGTTTACGTACCCCAGTCACAAGAGTAGCCGAGCAACAATTTTCAATGCTAATTGTTGAAAACTAGCCTTATTTAAATGCTTTGATAAGTATAAGTTTGATGTTTAGCAGGAAATGGAATCCCCAGCAGGTCAAAATGAAAAAAAAATACAAAAATGTATATCTTGTTTTGTTGTGCATTCAGATTATATCTGATCCTCTAACTTTTACTCATTGATAAAGCTGGCTAGCCCATGAATTTAGGATTGATCGGGATTTTTTCTTCGAAACTTCACCTCCCTCGCAGGGAGGACATGTGGTGTAGAGGTTAGCGCATTTTTCTAGCATGAGAGATGTCCCCAGGTCTATTTTCCTCCCCGGCCTTTCTCAAGGAAACTTTTAGACGCTAACCACACCCAAAGACAACCACTCTGATACGGGCTATGACACTGCCTATTGGAAATAAATAGGACGATGTGATAGCTAGCTTTGCTGGCCGGGCGAGGTTCACCCATCCGACCCTAGCACCCCAAATTAAGGTATTAACCATTGCAGTAAACGACGTATAGTGCATACGAATACAAATCAAGAAACTTAAAAGAATTTGAAGCCACAGGTGACAAATTCCTAAAGGAGCTTGGCACCTTATAAAATTTATCATTTTCTAGGGCTGAATAATTTCGTTTTTGCCCAATTCTATAGCGGAGTTCAGTTTGGTGAAATCTTTTAACCTTAACAACTCATTTTAGTTTGATGAAAGTCAATCCAATTGAAAGAAGTCAATTTCTCATATGAAATACATCGTAGCGGCAATTTGGAGTTATTAATATTCAGGCAGTCATCAAGTCTATACTGCATAAGAAATTTGAGGATCTAGGTTCAAAATTTATGCACTGCTCCGAACCATTTTTCCTTCTTACCAAGAGTGTGATGCAAATAGGATTCTATTTTAGATTGACCTCTGAACCCGTCATACCATAGAAATATTTTTGGTCAAAATCATTGACTTGAACATCAATACTTTGAACAGATCACCTAACAGAGGAAGGAAGGCCAAGAGATTGCACCCGGAGCAAGACAGCCAGACCAGATCTTAGATCAGATTGATGACAGTTGAACCAACGACTGTTAGGGTATGGTTGCTGATTGTAGAGGCGCTGTCTTCAATCGGCTGGAGTAACTCTGTTCCATAGTTACCGATTCAGCTGCTGTAGAAAACCACACCAAACTCGTTTTGACTCTTTTTGTCTCATGTTCAACAGTCACCTTGGCTTGAGTGGTTGAACGTTGGCCTGTTCACATTGTTATGTTTAATTATATATAGAGGTGACGATATTAAAGGGGTGCTCCAGAAAGTCAGTGTGGGATTTTAGAAGTTCGTACTTTCATTAGTGCATCTAACAATAATTCAATTGCACTCATTCCAAAGCGAGGAAAAATTTCGGCCATTGAAATAGTCATGCTGAACGAACTTCGAGGCTGAAAAGGCATGGGGATCACGCCCATGAAAGCCAGCCATTAATGTCGGCCAGATAGCGTTGCCAACTAGGCGTAAGATGGGTCAAAACGCTAATCATTGAAATATTTCCATTGAGTTGGCCGAGCGAGGCTAAGGAGGATGCTGAGGCTGAGCTCCATTTTCAAATCCACTTTTTAACTGAATTTCCCACTACATCTGGTGGTTTGGGCCCGATCAAGGTGATTGGCCCACCCCATCCTCAACCCTGACAGGAACACACCCAGGCTGAAGGCAGCCACTTAGAAATTCGAGATTGAGTCAAATCCTCGCCCGTCTACGCACACAGCCATGTTGGGGTAGCCTTTAAAGATCTCAATATACCCTCGATCCACGTCTAACACCAGCTTGAAGCGAGAGTGAGTTGACTTTGCGATCTGACCTGATCGTGTGGACCAAATTGGCAGTCCTGAGTCATGAAGTGAACGCATGCATTGTCAAGTGGAGAACCGACGAAAGCGACGCCGAAGCTTATCTACTCGAAAATCCGCCTCATCCTCCGCTCACAGACCGCCCCTTCACCCCCTGACCGTCCCATCGGTCTCCGCTCAATCTCGTAGAACTCATAGACATAGCTGACTACTCCCCCAGGGCGATTTGACTTAGTTGTGGGCTGCGAGTGAATTAAGATGACTGAGGAAGCGGAACAGGTAAACAGTTAAAACACTCAAAACGATCAAACAAACTCACAAATAGACAAAACTATCGGGGAAAAGGAAGGGCATCAAGCAAGCAACTTAAGAGCGAAACCACAGACTGACAATTCAGACCAATCCGGGCTGATCACACACACGACACGCCAGGCCAGATTGAGCGAACCCAGGCTAGCATCCATCCGCCCACCACGCCCATCTTAGCCTAGCATGGCGTTTCGGGGAGGACCGCCGCCCGGATTCATGCCGCAGCCTATGTATGGACACGGAGGGCATGGCGGCAACGGGGGTCCGCCCAATATGATGGGTCATCCGCCTCGATTTCGAGGCTCGGGCCCGCCTCACATCATGGCTCGCCCGGCCATGGCCATGGAAGTGCCTACGGGCCCGCCGGTGACGGTTTTCGTGGGTAATATCACGGAGCGCGCTCAAGATGCCATGATTCGACATTTGTTGACCACGTGCGGGTCCGTGATTCACTGGAAACGCGTCCAAGGCGCCACGGGCAAACTCCAAGGCTTCGGGTTCTGCGAGTACGCGAATCCGGATGCGGCCGCCCGTTCGATTCGTATTTTGCACGATATGATGATTGGTGACAAGCGTTTGGTGGTCAAGGTGGACTCCAAGACCCGGGATGTGTTACACGACTACAAGCGACAACGGCAGAAGAAAATGATGGGCGGGAAATCGCCGCCACCCGTGGAGGATGGCGCCGTGATGATTGGTGACAAGCGTTTGGTGGTCAAGGTGGACTCCAAGACCCGGGATGTGTTACACGATTACAAGCGACAACGGCAGAAGAAAATGATGGGCGGGAAATCGCCGCCACCCGTGGAGGATGGCGCCGAGATCAAGGACGAAGAGTTCGTGGATCCGGCCATGCGTCACGAGGATCAAATGGCCATGGAACGTATCAGCGCCATCCTCCAAGATCATAGCCAAGAGATGCAAAACTACGTCCCACCTGAGGTGAAAAAAGCCGATAAAAAGAAGAACAATGAGGACTACCAAACCGGTCCCAAAGAGTCTTTGGACGACGTGGAAATGGAAGATGGCAAGCGCGACATCATTCATCGAGAAATTGACAAGTTCCGAGAAACCATGAAAATCCGGGAAAAAGAAAAAGAAGAGGAGAAGAAGAAGCGGGAAGAAATAGATGGTCCGCCGCCCGACGAGCCTGAACGACGCGATACTCGAAAACGCGAACGTAGCATCATTACCATTCGAGACAGTCGTGAACGCTCCATTCACAGCCGTCGACGGACCTATTCTCGCTCCCGAAGTCGAACGCGAACCCCGCCCCCGCCACGAATGGAGCGCCGGGAACGGTTGGATCGAAGCGATCGAGGTGGGAGTCGCGGTGGGGATCGCGGACTCAATCGAGGAGGCGACCGGGGTGCTAACCGAGGCGGTGACCGCGGCATGCGTGGTGGGCGAGATCAGGCTGATGCTCGCATGCGATCATCCCGATCGCATAGCTACCGTCGATCACGATCCAGAAGTCGGTCGCGATCACGCTCTCGGGATCGAGGGGGCCGTGATCGCGAAAATAAGTCCTTGAAAGAACGTGAGATGGAGGAAGAGGAGAAAGAAGCCCTCAAGGCGGAAAAGAAGGCTCGCGAAAAAGAAGCCAGTTACCAGGAGCGCCTGAGAAAATGGGAGCTGCGGGAAACGAAAATGGCCAAAGATAACGC
>NC_081448.1:10573260-10693232 GCF_007210705.1 Tigriopus californicus
GGTGACAAATTCCTAAAGGAGCTTGGCACCTTATAAAATTTATCATTTTCTAGGGCTGAATAATTTCGTTTTTGCCCAATTCTATAGCGGAGTTCANAAGAAGCCCTCAAGGCGGAAAAGAAGGCTCGCGAAAAAGAAGCCAGTTACCAGGAGCGCCTGAGAAAATGGGAGCTGCGGGAAACGAAAATGGCCAAAGATCACACGCGTTTTCGCGAAAAGGAACTCAAAAGGCGGGCTGATATCGAGAAAGAAGCTCGCAAGCTCCGACAATTCCTCGAGGACTACGAAGACACCCGAGATGACGAGAAATTTTACAAGAACCGAGAGTTGGAGAAACGACTATTGGAGCGTGAGCGTGAAGCTCAAAAAGACACAGAAGACCGCCTCCGCGAGAAGGAAGAAATCGAAGAGCTCAAAGCGCAAATCATGAAAGAGGGCTTTCAAGATCCTAATGCCGAGCTTCAGCGGCGGATGATGATTGCCTCGGCCATTCAAGCTGCTGCCACGCCCGACGTGATCATTCCCCAGGCATCTACAGCGTACGACGATGACGACGATATCGCCGTGATCGAGCCGAACGGCAACTCTTTAGAAGCCAGCCCGGACGACTTTGATAGTGAACCTTTACCCGAATACCATCATGAACCTCCTTCCCACCTCAGTGAGCACGACAATACCAGCAACATGAGCGAGCATCATCCCATGATATCTGTGATCCGCCCACCAGTATCACCCCCCACCCAAACCACGCCCCCACATCCTTCCGCCCAAGCTGTGCCTGCTCCTGCTGACTCGCCTCGGAATAACGTGATGGAGCCCTCCTCGGACTCGAATCCCCCTACCATTGTTCCCCCTACTATTAAACAACCGTTGCAGGTCAGTGGTCGAAAGAAGCTCGAGGTTAGTCAAGTGTTCTCGCAAGCTGATGACGACGAGAGCGTGTCTCCATCCAAGAAGAAGAAGCTTCCATCGTTGTCCGGTAATCGGAAAGACGAGTCGTCCTCAAGCACCCACAAATCTGGCAGTGAGGACAAGCGAAAGCACATCAAAACCCTCATTGAAAAGATCCCGACGGACAAAGATTCGCTGTTTGAATACGGTATCAATTGGGACCTAGTTGACCAACATCTCATGGAGCGGCGGATCCGTCCTTGGGTCAGCAAAAAGATTGCCGAATACATTGGTGAGCCCGAACCCGCCCTCACGGACTTTATTTGTTCCAAAGTTCTGGCTGGATCCACGCCTAAAGCCGTGATTGAAGATGTTCAAATGGTCTTGGATGAAGAGGCGGATGTGTTTGTCGTGAAACTCTGGAGGTTGCTCATCTATGAGATTGAAAACAAGAAACATAAGATGACATCTGGTTCCAAGGGCTGATCTGCCAAGCTGGATTTGGGCCATCATTATCACCACCACCATCCACACCAACGACCGGTACAACCACAGCACCAGTAGCATTATCGCCAATGTGTATCTTCTGAAGAGAACAAAATCCAATCCGGGTTTCAGGTAGCTTCATAAACAATTTCTTTTCGAGTTTGTGGTGCCAAGGTTTGTTCGTACCTGACTGAAATAAGTAGGTCCCTTATTTGGGGTTTGACCAGATGCCCTCGTGTCCCTTTTGTGAGGTACGCCTCTACTTGAATGCCCTTCTGTTTCGATGCTCAAGTCATCGCCAATCAGTGAGGATCTACGAGATCCGACCATTTAAAAAAGAAGTTTGGAGCGCATTTTGCTATCGCGTTGATTTTGTTGGATGAGTCAATAAAAGTTATCAAATTCATAACGAATTGGATTCGTTGGACTCTTTCTTGGACGAACGCGAGAGCATCAGAGCTGTCAATCTTTGTCTGACTATTCTTTGGGTAAGATGGATTCCTGCTTGCCTACGAATTTTGGGTGCTTCGATTTCAGAACTCCGGAGCTGCCGTGAGCGCAGTGGAAGAGCCCTTGGACCTCATCAGGCTAAGTTTGGATGAAAGAATCTACGTCAAAATGAGAAATGAACGAGAGCTGAAGGGAAGGTTGAATGTAAGTGAGATCATATTCCTCTTTTTTTAAGTCCTAGTGTTTGTATCCTACTGGTATCCATCCTACTGTCATGTCAGGATAATTTCTTGAGAAGTTCGCTTGTTTTCGCAATAATAGCACTGTAAAACTTTTGTGTAGGTTTGGCTCGCAAAGTCTATGTGGTTTGTGTTTTAAGGGTTGAGGTTCATGGATTGTAAGGAGGGTTAGTGGCAGATGTTTACGTGAATCTCAGAATCGCGACACTGGCGTTGGAGATTTCTCTGAAAGCAGAATGGAACGGACGCTGAAGGCTAGACTGGGAACTTGGGGAGTAGAATTACATACTTGGCTGATGATTGAGGTAAAACTATCGATAATGTCGAAGCCTTGTCTTCTTTTAACACCACAGGAAGGTTCTAAGAAAACAGTAAACATTCTTCTGTTTGTTGTGATATGATCCTGGCCAGAGTTAAGGGGCCATAAGTGCACAAGCCATAGATTTCTAGACCATGAGAGTCGGAAGGAATGACCGACCACTCGGCTGGTAAAACAAAACAATGGATGGTCTCCCTGGGAAGTGATCACAAACCAGTTTATTTTACTGTTCAGCCAAGCGAGTGCTCGGTCGTCAGACATCCAGTGTATAGAAATCTATGCACAAGTCTAGGCTCCAACCAGATATTCAAATGAAAAACTAGATCCTGAGGTTTTGTTTGTCATCACGTGAAACAACAGCTGAAAACCTGTTTCATTCATTCCAAGAAGTGAGGTGAGCATGCGCAAAATTCCAAGCTTTTTGAACATATGCATAATTTTGTTAGCTGGTTTTTATCAGCATCCGCTTGAACTAAACATTTGGTCACATTTTTACGTAACTAGTATTTTTATCCATGCATGTGAAAAGGTTTACGAGTGTTTATTTTCTCTTTAAAAAGTAGGTCATTTCTTTCGAAACAAGATATAATACTCAACAAATTTGATTTCGATTAAGGTACAATAATAAGACATTCATTTAAGGTAGTTGCGAATCAGGGTTTCACAATAAAAGGGCAGGGAATGCATTGAATTGACCTAATGCAACGTCCAGGGTTCACACGTGGACACAAATCCCAATTTTGAAGGCAGACAAAAGGTTAAGATCAACGTAATTTTCAGAACGCAAGTCTTCTTGCGATCTTATTCCAATATTGCACCAACCCCCCTCCCCCCGTGTTTCATCATTTGCTTCACACCGCCTGATAAGAAAGTAAAACTCTCCTGCTTGCTTTCAAACTTCAAGTGATTCTCGCTAGCTAATTTTTGCAACCTCGGATTTTGTATGGCTTCCTGTCCGCGAAATTGCAACGCAGCTTATGTCCTTGCTTGTTATGGACCCACAGCTATATATCGGGATGTCTGCAGTGCACTTGAATTTTTCGAGTCCAATGAAATGGCAATTAAAAAACATGTTTTTCTCTTAATAACTGGTTTTTTTTCCTTGGAGAAACCCTCTCATATGATGAATCTTTTCTTCCGACATTGCACCCCGCATCGTACATTCTAAGATGTTGGTTCACCTCACAAGAACGTTATTAAGACTGAATTGGTTGAATGACATTAATGGTTGAAAATGGGAGGAGAAATGAGATGACAGTTTATAGTAAATAATCAAAGACGAGGAGCAAGCAGACCTTATCATTTGTTGATTTTTAAGAGAAATAAGAGGGAGGCTATAGAAATTCTTGAATGTCGGCCTGAGAGGGAAATGTTTCATTTTTGCGAGTGTCTGAAAATTGTACCCTTTTGATGTTTTACATTTCCAAATTTGCACACATTTGCAGTATTCTTCATTTTGACTTCAGTCTAGTATTTCACTTATTGCCTTTGTTTACTTGTGGAATAACGTTATCTCAAATTGACATATTGGACAAGAAGGTTGCGATTGGTGGGACTTTAGTCCTTATCTTCATTGATGATTTGGAAGCCGAGTGCTCAAATCACTAACACTAGTAATATTCTTGCAGGCTTACGATCAGCATCTGAACATGATTCTGGGCGACGTGGAGGAAACCGTCACCACGGTAGAAATCGATGAAGAGACGTACGAGGAAGTCTATCGTTCAACCAAGAGGAACATTCCGATGCTCTTTGTTCGAGGCGATGGAGTCATTTTGGTCTCTCCACCAATGCGAGGTGGTAGCTAAACTCGCCGCTATCAAGACCTTTAAGATCGATCGAGAAGCCCTAAATGGACCTAGTATTACTCTTGCTGGCTGCAGTGCAGAAATAAAGTGCCACCATGGATCCAAAGACCAAGTGTGTTTTAGTTCTAACTTTTCTCGCCGTCTATTCTTCATATGATTTGGTGTCAGCCTCCAGGGGTGATGGATCAGGATTCCAGAAGCGTTGTCTTAGCTCTTGCTTTGCCTTGAACTGCTCCACACCTGATCGAATCGAAGTGTTTCATTCAAATCAACCTTTATTCGAACATTGGCTCCAATGGTCCTGCCAGGATGAGTGTCGATATACGTGCATGTGGGAGACAGTTGAAGCCTTCCATCGACTAGGCGAAAAAACGCCCCAATTCCATGGGAAATGGCCTTTTAAACGAATATTCGGTGTGCAAGAGCCAGCCTCGGCCTTCTTTTCGGTTCTGAATTTCCTGCCCCATGCCATCTTATTGCGAAGGTTCCGCAGAAAAATCAATTCCTCCACAAGGATGTATCGAGTATGGTGCTTGTATGGGATCGTTTCAATGAACACGTGGCTTTGGTCGACTGTGTTCCATACTCGAGACTTTGATTGGACGGAGAAAATGGATTACTTTTGCGCATTTTCGATCGTCACTTACTCTTTGATGGCCTTCATTCTTCGATTGTGTGGACCAAATTGGAACTGGACATCCAATGCTGCTTGTGTCGCTTGTCTAGCTATGTTCGTTAATCACATCTACCGAATGGCTTTCGTTAAATTTGATTACGGTTACAACATGACCTTGAACGTGGCTGTTGGGGCTGCAAACTCCTTGTGTTGGATTGCATGGATCATTTGGCATTGGAACACAAAACCACATGTGAAAAATGCCCTCATCTCTGTCTTACTACTTAACGGTACGATCTTATTGGAGTTATTAGATTTCCCTCCACTGCTTTGGTCTTTTGACTCCCATTCCCTATGGCACCTCTCAACCGCCCCAATTCATTGGTTTTGGTACAAATTCATAACTGCCGATTGTCTTGATCTTCAAGCCGATCTTCAGGCCGAAAATAAAAAGAAACTCGTTTGATGAAACTTGTAATTAAAACTTAAGTTCATTCCTCCTGGTTTCCATCCATTCATATTTGCCTTACTTGGATGGTTATTAGGATCGAATCTTCTCGCTCAGGAGGCTTTTCACCAACTTTACTACAACCGCGGGTAGTTCGAGAACCTCATCCAAGACCAAATTGAAGACTTTCGCCTCAGCCTGTGTGATGTCGCTCCAATTGTTGCATTTACCCAGCCAAACCAGCATCTCGGTTAGAAGTACCTCGCAACGATCTTCTTGTCGCCATCCTTGGGTTACCATGGCTTGAGCCAATCCTTCTCGAAATTTGACGACCACCATCAACAAATGCAACACGTGGGCTCTACTTTGACCGTCGCAAGGGATCCGGCGTACTTGAATCTCCAGGATATTTAACCCAGCCTCAATGGTGCTACCTAATTGGGCTTCAGGGAGAGCGAATAGCTCTTCCCACATGAAATTAGGCAGACCCAACTGGTCTTGGGACCCCGGGAGATCAGGAGATGTTATCGATTCGTTGAACCGCGATATCCATGGCCTCGCGTGTTTAATAACGGCCTCGACGCGATCTTTGGCCCGTCTCTCAGCCAAGTCAGTCTCCTCCAGTTGTCGCAGAAGTTCCGCCCGTTTTTGACGGCAATTTCGGGCAGTCTCGTGGGCATGACGTACCGGCGTTAGTTGGCTAATTTCTTGGGACAAAATTGTGCGGATGTGTTTTTCCAATGCATTCGAGGTGACAGTATCACTGTTGTTGTTTTCTGTGACCACTGAAGCAGAGGGGGACGCCATGCTCGACGTTGAGGAAGAATCGCCCATTCTAAAACCATTCGATGGCGACTGTTCACTTAGTTTTTTGCTGCTGGCGATGAGATGTCACTGTTTCCATTATTCCTTTTTGGATAAATAAAGGGCTTCAGCGCACAGAGCATCGACCGAGAGTTTGCATCGCGAGCAAATTAGGCTGATCCGTTTTTCGGGCAGATGATGGGCGAAAGTTGAAAGGTTGTTGGGGTGTGGTTGCTGATGGTAGAAGCGCTGCCCTCAAATGGGTGGATTAACACTAGTTACCGATTAAGTGGCAATTGAAAGCTCGTACCAAACCTGTAACATCTACTTGTTTTCCGCTTAATTTTCAGCGAACTAGCCCAGTCTGTAATGGGACACCTCGAAATAACTTTTTTTTTTCTAGTTGGGAAAAAGTGCGAAAAAATGTTGGAAAAAATGTGAAAAAGTTGGGAACAGAGCGAAAAAGATGTGATAATTCAATAAAAGACCATGGCACAAGGTCAATTTTAGCCCTGCTTAGGGCGATTTTTTCTGACGCAAAATTACAGGCAAACAACTGCATTTACTGGGCTATCCATTCAGTTTCTCTTTTACAATTACAATGTTTTACAATGACATTAGGACACTTCTTAATTGACACGGATGTTATGGTACACAAATAATATAATTGATTCCTTTCTAGAGTCTAGTGCTATTGCTTGGGCACTTATGTTTGCTAGATAATTTTGGTCTTTGATTGGTGATGGCCAGTATGGCTAGCTCAACTGCAACTCTATTTTTAGCTGATTTTCCCTAACAGAAAAAGGAAGTTAGAAATGATATAATTCCTTAACAATTAAATGATCTGGCTGGGGGTTTAATACTTCATCTGATCATGCAGTACCAAAGAAAATAAAAAAAGTCCCAAAATAAAACAAATGGGTTAAGAAGTACCAAAATGATCAAACGGTTAAAAATGTTAAAAAAAGTATGAAAATGGGCAAACAAAAAATTAATGTCGTAACAAAAGCTGAAAAAAATTGGGAAAAATGGCAAAAACGTTGGAAAGTTGGAAATAAGGCCCAAAAATTTCTTTCCGCTCCAAATGGCAAAAAGTAGTGTATTTCAGGACTTCAATTTAGAAGTCCAAGACTCCAAATAAATTCTAGTTGCCCATGAATTGTCTTAATCCATTGTTTATCAATGGCTGGGATATTTAGAAACTTGGAACACCATGTCTTTTTTTATTTCTAAAATTGCTTAAAAAATGACCCAAATAAATATTTCTATCCCAACGATGCTAAAAATACACCATTTGAACAATTTATTGAGTGAAGGCATATAATGTTATGAAAAAAGAGATATGATGAGCTTTTGTTGAACATATCATTGTAAGAATGAACTGCAAGTCTTCATATTACTATATTTTGAACAAATTGAATCAGCTCTAACGTGTTGTGCAAATCTCCTCTTTTTTTGGGCCCAAAACCTCCTTTTTCCCTCTTAGTGACTCTTCTGAAGACACACCGTGACATGAAGCATGAAAAGAGGTTTTTGTTTTATTTGGGACTTGCAATAAAAAAACGCATTTTTTAAAGATATTGCTACTATGCATTTTATTTTCTAAATCTAGCAAAAAGGCTTTCTTGTTTTTGTTGAACTAACCAAGCTAGCAATTCAGTAGCGTTTCAAAAATTTATTTCTTGCACCTTTAATTCCTGAGGAAGCAAAGCTTTATTTAGATATATTTTTTTTTTTTTCAGGACTATTTTTCTCATGATAAGATCATGAAAGAGCAAATAATGCCAGGGCATATGATGAATAGTTCTAACTAGAGCTCTTTGGAACAGAACTGTATTTCACTATTTTAAGATAGCTTGGAATTACCTTTTCATCGTCGAAAAAATGGAATGAATTAATGTAATTTCGTTGCTACTTGTTTGCATGTTCCCGTCTCATCTTGAAGTGTGGCATTTTGTGCGTCTTTCGTACCAAAACAGAAGTCCAACTTTTGAGTCTTGGAGTAATAACGTGACTCTTGTTTGCGACCGGGAATGACGTCACGAAGGCGAGACGAAACTACCATGGGTGGCCTCGAGGTCACTTTAGTTGCTCGTAAGTTGTTCACTCAGGCTCATCAAATCATTTTTGGGATCCCGGTCGATTCCTCAAATTTGGGACAAGCCTGCATGCATGAAACAGATCACGGGCATCTCTGTAGGTAATGGTCATGCTAGATGATATTGCGTGCAATGATGGGGGAGCCTGCATTAAAGATGGATTCATCTAAATCTAAGCCTGATCAAACCTCACGAATACAGAGTGCATTGGGGTAGGCATTTTGTGTGAAGAAAACAAATTGGGTTCAAGGGATGGAAAAAATCACGAAGCCAAAATCTAAATGATTATGTAGACGATCGTTTTCTGAGTCGCCTCCCGCATTTTGACCCTGAAATCTGGCCTAAGAAACTATTTTTCGTGATAACCAAGAAATTTAAGTTGACTTCTCCAATAACGTGACAAGCTGGTCCACGACGGATTGAAAACTTACGACGGTATTTTGACCTTTCTCAAATGTCATGGATGCCCCTTGACAAGGTAAATGGGTAGCCGGTCGAAAATCTGCCAGCTTGGTTTCCGGTTCACAACAAGTTGCAAGGGAATCATTGGGCGCTCAAGGTAATTGTCTGGTTGCTTGGAAATCAATCTCATCCCTTGCCTTGTGACCCGGCTTTTTATTGACCAAGGCCTCTCTTATTGGTACGTGGACCGCGCCATAACATCTTGTTTCCGAACCTGCCACTGGGTCATGTCATATCTTTTCCTTCCTCATTGACCATCTTCGATCCTCAGTTTGGTATCGTTCATTGCCTCGGGCCTTACAAAGGGTCCCTAAAGCGTCGGTTTTCAGGCGGTAATCCTCGGCTCAGTTACCTGGTACCAACAGAGTGGTGGGAAATCTTCGGAGTAGGGCCAAGGAGGGAATGCGTACAAACAGAATCCTGGAGAATGACGCTTGAAATGAACGAGACGCTTGGTTGTCTCATCTTCTCGAAACCGCCTTTCGATTTAAGCGCGTTGCCGCGTCATTGTTGTCATGTTTTATCCCCAAAAGTGGCTGTTTTTTGAACGTCCATGCGTGGGATGGATGTACTGGATCCCTTGGATAAAATGTCAAATAGGTATGGACAATATTGATGTTGCGAATTCGAATCGAATGGATGTCTTGGTAGATTGGGTTAAATAAAGCAGAAGTTTGATAGCATGCCCTCGAATTTGTCGAAAAGAAGGCCCCATTCGTACATTTTACCCAAAGGGTTGGTTGTTTGAAGTGTAATCTTTATTTTGTTGGAGGTCACGATGAGACTCGAATGCCTCCACATACAACGGACGGCTACTTGGTTTTCCTATTGTTCTTCTCGATTGTAATGTGTTTTATGTGAGAAGTGGTCTGTGCTCAATTTATTTCCGCACGCAACTCCGGACGTCGTGAATGAAGTCGACCCGTCGGGATCTCTTGGAACAATGATGGATTCGTAGACGTGAGGATGGACCGACGGAGCTCTAACCCCCAAACGCGTTTGGTCTGCTCGAATCAATGACGTCACGACGACATGCGGCCAACGAAAAAAGTTGCCGTCTCTCTCTTCTTCTTCTTCATGCAACGCCAATGAGGATCGTCTCCATGTTTCGTGCCCACCTGTGAGCCTTCAGTGGGGACCATAGCGTCCCTCTCAGGTGCGACGTTGACGACGTCCTCCCTCGCCTCCTTCCCCCCGCCTTTATGAGTGGAAATCGGGTGCTTTATACGAACGGCATCATCGGACCCCTGCTCGAGGATGGTTGGTGTTGGTGGCCGTGGAGTGCCTAGGCGCATTCCCATATGCATTAGTAGGGCGAAGAGGTTGGTTCGTCGCGACCTTCCCGAGAAGTCGTTGCCAAAGCAATAATCATGTCGGTCGGCGTCGGATTCTCGAAAAAGTGCTCATCTTCAAAGTGGCTAGCTACGTAGGTCGGTGCTCAGTGCTGAAAGGCAGAGGCTGAAGATGGCCCGAAATCCCGAATGATCTTGCCTCCTTGGAATCAGTGATTGGGTGACACGGGTTCGCGTCTGACACCCCAAGATCAACCCCCTCGTAAATGCATAATTTGTCCTTCCAAAGAAGAAGATGAAGAAGGAGAAGACCGGACGATAGTCGCCCCAGTGACCGAAGCAAAGAGACGTGGTGGTCAAATGTGCTCATTTCCCTGACCAGTCGTGGTACTCGTTGGAGAACAATTCACTATCCAACCAGACACGACGTCGTCGTTGTTGAAGAAGATCTCCAATTCGAGAGTGGCCACGAACCCATTCGCTCTCCAAGGTCTGTCTGATCTTCAACTACCACTTGAAGCACTTTCCTCGAGAGTATTTTTTCCAGTTTGAAGAATTCCACGGATGGAGGTGGCCTCTTAATTGAGAAGTGCGTGACAAGTGTGACAACGACCACCGACGATTCTGAATCGGTCAAGTGTTGTTAGAGACAACAGACAGTTTTCGTGAGTGCGACCTCATATGTGATACGTTCAAGATGATAGGGACTAGTCTTTCATATTTCAACTCCAAACACTGGATTCCTTGTTTAGGTAAGAATTGAAAACATTAACGACAGCTAGTCTCTGGCATCCTCAAAAAAATTAGATTTGAACTTGACGCGAATGTGGCAAACGGTCCATGTGTTTGGCAAAACTTCCCCTTCTCTAGAACGATTAATGATTTCCAAGATACAGTTTTCAATAGGAGGAATAAGTGTTAATAACGTCATTGTTCCGTTTCGCCTAACTCCGGAAATCAAGTCATTCCCTGTCCAGGTGCTCGTGGTAAACGAAACCGCAAAATCGCAATTAAGAAAAACTTTTCGTCACCTCCCGACTTTTTAGAAGCACGTTTGATTTCGGGCTCGACTTAGTAAGTAGTTACTTTACTATGTGATGCGAGTCTGTTAACAGTGTGTTAATTCTGGAGACCTCAACGCCGGAACTTCGGTCAGAGTGAACTCATTTGCCGATGATGTATCACCTTGGAGGAATCCATTGTGAATAGAGCCAATCTAAATTATGTTGTCTACTCGTATGGAAAAAGAGACAGGGTAGTTTGAGACTCAAAGAGCGGAGTAAGAATACAATTACTCTTTGCCCTCTACCCGCATAATCCATGGAATATCTATCTCTTGGGGTGCTTTTAGTCGCTTTTAGTCGCTTTTCTTCCATAATGGGCATTATTTTTTTCAAAGAATATTTTAGCTCTAATATATGGCCTCACGAACTCACGTCACAGTTTCGGGAACTTTCAAACTGTGTGAGCTCAGGCAAAATAATGACGCCTTTATTCATCTTGCACAACATCATGATGTTCAACAAATTCAATTTTGATCCAAAACATGAGTGATTTATCATCGCCATGGTGCATTCCACTTATATTTCTCTTTCAATCACACCCACATGCAAGTTCAATCACTTTTAGCTCAAGTCCCATTTGCTTCGAGGGCTGAAAGGTGATGTTGCCACATCAATGGATCGTCAAAGTAGGCACATACGAGTACTATCAACTAAGATCCTTTTTTCATTAGAGGGAGTGCAAAGTGGTTATTGTAACATTGGATTGTTCAAGTATGTATGGAAATGTCAAAGTTCCCCATCTATCTTGAAGCGGGTAGTCGTTTCCTGTTGTTGATTCATGGGCAGCCTTGCCAAACTTTCTTCAGCGTTCTTATCCCGAAGTGTACAAGCCAGATCTATCATGGCATCTATGAAATTGACGTTCAAGGCGGATTGGTATTTTTTCAATTCTTCCTGGACAGACTCCTTGAGCGACGTCAATTATAAATCACTGTCACCTGTTAATGTTTCTTGATGTGATGCAAGTACCCGTGACAGTTGCGGCGGTGGGTTCATCCGGCCGTTATTGTTGTTGGTGTTGCAATTGTACAAATGGTGATTGAGTTTATCGCCAAAGTGGAGATGGAAGGAGCCAAAGGTGATGGTGGCGAATGTCAGTTTGTGTTAGTCCCTGACAAACAATAACGGACCCCATTGAGGGTGCTAATCCTCAACACTGATTGACTATCCCATTGATAAAAGGCGCTTGAGGGTAGGCTTCCTGTGATTGAATGCGGCTAACTGAAATCTGAGAAAGAAACTGAATCCAAAAATGGCCCGTTCAGAGCTTTTGTTGTTCTAGCTCGGCTTCCGAGTTGGCTCTTGGGATGATTATTTATGATGTCAAAAGTATTGCGAAGACATTCCGAGTGTTTCATCAAGGTACACAAACACAACATGTACCTTCCGAATGGAACTTCCGATTTCCGTTGAGGCGGCTGGGGTTGGAAATGTATTGTGCTCTAATGATATACAAATAATGATCGGTGAGTTGTTGCTCCTTGGATTCAAATTCCCACCATTGCTGCATTAGTACGTATCACGGCTGGACGAGACCTGACTTGTAATATGTTTTTTCAACTGCATGATTGACGTGCTTTGCTGTATCATCTTGCCAGACCTTTTATTGCGGATCAGACACCAAATATGGATTCGAATCTCATCGGCCACCATTTGTCATGGTGGCATATCCTGGAAAACTACAAGTCAGGAATAAAAGACGTTTTAACCAAAGGTTCACTACTGAGTTCAGAAACGAGGTTAAATGTATAGGGAGACCTTCAATTAAGTGTAAAATGCAAAAAAATGAGCTCGCTTTGGAATGCAAGATATCATTTAAGCCGCTTTAAACATTGATCCGTCTTCCTAGCCTAAAGGGATGGTATGTAATAACCTGTTTCCGTTCAGAAGGCAGGAAAAATGTTCAATCAAATATTTTCTATTTTGACTGGAAGTAAAGTGCCTTGAAGGAAATAATTGGTAATTTTTTTAATTGTGATTTCTTCTGTTCCTGAATCCAAACTGAATACCGGCAACTAAGTAACCTAGAGTGAAGTCAATCATTTTAGATTTAAACCGTATAAGATCTTAGAGAAAAAGATTTTTCGGGAAAATATTTCCCCCACCCATTTAGCTTTTTTTGTGGGAAATCCAGATCTTCTGCTTGGCAAAGACCTAAAACGACTCGAAAAAGGTGGAAATGGTGTTGCCAATGTTTCACGCCCTACCTCCCACGAGGAGGCATGTTTTATGTCGAAATGGCAACAAAAACGTATCCGCTTTGTGGGACGTGGGATCTTTTTCTTCCGTTGTCTCATTAACAATAACACACTTTGACACACTCGTATTGATTAGGACAAGAAATAGTCGCGCTGTCGTTTTGAATCCCATCGAGCTGATCAAATTAGCAATACATGATCATAAACAGGCCTACAAATTCTTGAAACATGCATCCAACCTAATGGACCAGACAGTAGCTGTGTCGAGCGTATCACGAAAACATCACGAATCACGAATTGAAAGACGTAACTTCAAACAAAGACACTGACCAAGAACATTTGAATATCCCGCAAAGGTCAAGAAAGGTGTTGCTCAACTTTCCTAAAGGTTGCTTATTGTTCTCGTCCTGCAACAAAAAGACATGGTCCAACAAAATTCATTTACAAGCATCGTAAATTATGCGGCTGAGGGGTGTGATTGAGTCAGGCCTTTGTTCCCTATTCAACCACCATATTCCAATGAGTCAAGAGGTCACCCCAATGTGTAATGTGATTATGATCATTGGCTTATACGATGTAGACGAATTCCACATGCTATCTGCCTCAAAAACAAAAGCCATCACCCTGGGAAATGGACGTGTATTTGCGGTCTACATTTGTACCGTTTGCAAATTAATGAAAGAAAGAAAGAAGCGATAATTGGGAATCGATTTCGACACAAAGCAACCCAGAGATGACAACCACCGAATATCCCACGTGCGAGGGCAAATTTGAAGTAGGTGGGGCAAATTATGAGTACTGAACACGCATAATAGGTATCTTTCTATGCGAGCGACCATCTGTAATAGAACTTCATAGTCTGGTTGGCTTGACACCGTAAATCATTGTGGGATGCTCGAAACAATTCTCCCAATTTAGTGCTATTAACATTGGGTAATGAGGGGCTTTTTCTTATGAATACATGCTGAGACAATGGCGAAGTGTTGACGGTTTGAGGCGGACAAGACACCCCCGTTATCGTTATGGCACTCAATACCAACCATCACATGGTACTTGAACGGCTGGTTTATGGTATATATTTTGACGATTCAGCAAAGCTGATGAAATTAGGGTTTGGTTAAAGCATTGGCATGTCGTTCATTGCCAATGTCTTTTTGTCATAATTAGCATTGCTTCTTTTAAACACTTTACGTACTCTGGCGTTTCAAGTCTAGATTAGGGTGAAATATCTTGGATAGGCTTTAAAAAATGCAATTTGCTTCGCACACAGTGCCAGAATGCAGTGAAGCAAGGTTCGAACCCTGAGAGCTCGTTTGTCATTTAGATATATCTTTATGCATGAGGTGTTCCTTTTTTTGGTTGGTGGTCGTCAATGCGTTCTCGGTCAAGGTTTCCATCAATACAATACCACTTGATTTCGCTTTACCAAAGCTCATTTCCATCCATCTTGAGGGAAGAAGAAGCTATTTCAAGAACCTCGGTTCAGCCCACCTCATTCTCCAAGTTAGAAAAAAAGAAAAGAACCACCTATTTGAATGGCATTCATTCATTGGGGCAAAAAAAGAAAATTCAACTAATCTCGGGTTTGTTCTGCTAGCTATTTGGCACGACTGAACAGTCTGACAAGAACGCAAGGAGAAAAAAGTCCCATATTTCCTGCCTCTTATTTACCTTACGCTTCAAAGGGGTTCCTTGAGCTGTCCTTTCGTGTCCAAAATTAAAATTGAAGAGGCTTCACAAAGAAAATGAAAGTCACCATACCTGTCAGGTAAATGGCTCAAATCGGGCGATTAACATTTTTTACTACCTTCCGAAAGATAGTGTTTCCGCAAAATCTCGTCATTGTAAGTAAGACCATAATGTCCATGAGTGGAAATCTAAAAAAAGTCTCAGAATAAGGCTTGCGTAGAACTGATCCCCAACTTTTAAATACTTTCGTATGAGAAGAACTTCACCCGAATCTGTAGTTGTCCAGTTAAGAGGATGCCAAGCATATCAATACACTTGAGTAATGAACCGTCATTAGAACTTCATTACTCAATGGATGCACTATGAGTCAGCATCCCATTAAGGGTATTATATTATTCTCCTATCCAGACCTCAAGGACGGTTCCTATGGATAAGCGAATTTGTTTCTCTGACCGAGGAGGACCTTTTGAAATGGATGAAATTTGCAGATACGCGTATCTGAAATGGGAAGATCCTCTATGCTGATTGTACCCGAAAAGCAGCTAACTTGACAAATAGCAATGGATTGTTCAATTCATGCCTTACTTGCAATGCATGTTCCTGGATTCCATTTTATTAGCCATAGAAAGTAAATGGAACTGTACTTCTTTGTAGAAATTCAAGATGGATAATCAATCCTGACTAGCGAATTGATGGCGTGGTTTGATAAGGGACTTTAGTCGTTCTTAATATCATTAAAAGACAATAAAGATAGCAAATCTCCAACCCATGCGGAATTAGGGACGAACGTCACGAGTCTTATATCTATCTAAGTCACCATTGGGAAATTATTCATTTGTTTGAATATCCATGAACTCCCCTCCATGTACGTATACGTACCATCTCAAACCTTGCCCGAGAGCTAACATATCAAGGACATTCTAGGGATTTCCCCAAATGTAACTTCAATTAAGCTTGAAGCCATCAAACTTCCGCCTCTCTTTACCCATTGGGGTTGTTACTTCAATTAATCGCACAAGGGCTGCCCATTCTTCTTTACCACGTACGGAAGCTTTGGCCGGATGACCGTAGGTAGCTTGACTCACAGTCATAAACGTTCGCGATTCCTTTGGAGTGTGATACGTTTCTGATGTGTTTGTTGATAGTTGAGTCTCGGATCTGGTTATGGGAAGATGCTCCATGAAATCGAGATGAAGACGGAATCTTCGTTTCATCTCTTTTGATCAGTAGCTTTAGCTCTGAGAGAGTGAGTGAGTGACAAGAGGTTTCTGGGAGATGATCTGAGAATCTTTTAGAAACATTCCTTCATTGCAAAGTGCAGATGCATTGGCGAAGGAGGAAACTAAATCTTCTGCTCCGTTGATGAAACCAGTTGTCGTGGCAAAACATGACGCCTCTTTCACTGGGTACGCCTCAAAGGCTTCCTGTCGAAATTAAAAGTCACATGCAACTCCTCGTGTTTGCGTGGCGGTAATTCTCGTCAGACAAATGTACGGATTTTTACTGTACTAATCTGGAATTCCGTTTGACTCAGTAAAAAAAGAGCCAAGTATTAGTCAATCACGATTTGTGATGACCCTCGATAAACAGACTTTTTATTGGGGAGCAAGATGCTCAAATAGATTAACAGCAGATTTTGATTTTTCGCACCCCAAGGTGGCAATGATGACGACCTTCCACCAATTATTACCTAACGATAAAAGCGATGCTGAGAGATCTCACAATTGTTTTTTTTTCTGATATCCCACTTATGTATATTTAATCTCGTGGTTGGTGGAGAGGTGAACTTTTTACCCACCTCATCGTGCATCGGTTTAGAGTTATTTTAATGGCTTAAAGGGAAAGTATTCTCACCCTTGTTTTTCCCTTCTCCACATTTCAGGTTTTCTTTGGTTGTCGCTATGCATTTCCACTACAGAGACTCAAAAGCGACCGCCCAATTATTCACCCGACAACATCCCGGAGACGAGTTTCACGTGCAAGAATAAGATTACGGGCGGTTACTACGCCGATCCGGAGGCTGAATGCCAGCTTTTCCACGTGTGTCTTCAAATTGATATTCATGAGGTAAGGCCATCTACGCACTAAGGACAACTTCGATACACTTGTACTAGCTAATATGCTGGCATTAAGGAGCTTGTACATTTTTGGTCACCCTGTAATCTTGAGCCAATTTGCAAGGCATACAAAGTTGTCAAAGTTGAAGAAGTTTAAGCAAACACTCTTGATGACTCGCATCTTGATGAGATTCCAAAGCCCCTGGCAGATAGAATTCAAGACGCAACGGTGTTGTGCCAAAACTAAGAAAGTCTCGAGTCATCAAGTTTTTGCGTCGTAGTGTCGAAGGTAGAGCCAAATGTCGGTCTTCCACGGTGTTCCAAGAATTGTTGGCCGACCGAAAGGATCTCAAGATTATTTTTCGTATCGTTCATTAGGGTTGGCACCGTGATGCGGGATTAAAGAAATTGTTGCTCCAAGAGCAATCTCACTTTAAATATCCAAATCATGCCGTGCCAATAGCAGCTCTTTTCTGACACCCTCGCGAATAGCAGCAACTAATTCAAGGCCTCGTTTTGTTGGCGATATATGGATCTGGGTCCAATACTCAGGATTCTGAAGTCGTGAGGATTTAGAGTCGAAAGATGTTTCCCAATTGCTCTAAATGCAAATGACTCAAAAACAGGGTCTAAGTTTTATTTAGCGGAAAGGTCTTCTTGGAGAAGATTGCCTGCTCATCACATAAATTCAGCAAGGACGACGACCTACGTCTGATTGTTTCCGTAGCATAAATTGTGAAGCATCAGAGGCTCAGTAATCGTTGTAAGGGTCTGAACTTTAAAAATAGGCTCAGGTATCCACTTCTTTTCCGAGATCCTCAGGCCATAACTAAAAAGATGTTGGGATTCCTCAACCCATGCCCTGGCCAAGCCAGCCCTATCTGATACAAATACGCCATACTGGCGGGCATGTTCCGTGTTGCGAATTCCATTGGACAGGTCCTTCGACTGGGTAAATTGTGAGCTGTGCTCATGACTGAGCACAGTTAAGAAACATTAATTTCCCGTACTTCTTCTACATCCGCTTTTTAAACACTCCAAGATGTACACAACTTTGACTTGGACCTTTAGCCTTTTGGCCTTGCTAAGTTTTGTTGGCCTGTCTGAGCTGAAGGAACTAGCTTATAGCTAGTTGTTAATGACATGGCACCTTTACGCACGAACGTTCGTAGAGACTGCATGGACTCACCATCGGATGAAACAAGTGTTCTTGTCTTTCGCGCTCTCTGATGAAGATGATATTTTTGCATTGTTTGAGTAGTTTGGCAGGAAGGATCTGGGAATGTGAATGGCATACCTTTACCACTTGAAGATGGTACTCGAGACGACAGTACTGTTAAAGCACTCCCAAAATAGTTTCTCAAATGTCAAAACCACTTCTTTGAAGCTGTGTTTGCAATGACCCTGACCTTTTAAAGAAGCGCCCCTTCTTTTGGCTCCTTCTCCTTCAATACCCCGTTTGAAATAGTTTTGGTCATATGTGCAGACAGGAGGGCGAAAAAAGCTAAAACCCTACGTATGAGCATCGGCAGTCAGCACGAAGTAATCTCTCTGTCATGAATCATGATCTTCATCCAATCGATTGAATGGAAGAAGTCACAAGCCCCATTTGGCAGAGCCTTGTCCAATGTCGTGTTAGGGCTAAAAAACCGGCGAAGTTTACTTTCCTTACGGGACTCCCTTGCCATATCATAGTTTAAGGAAGTGAAGCATTTCACTGGGTTTTTTTTTTTCGAAACAAAGTCTCGGTACGGATCACAAATTCCCATTCACGTTGTACACGTACACGTAAATGCGATTCAATCGAAAATTGCTGTGGAGAATCCTGGCCGGCTGCGCCCTAGTCAAGCACAGGAATATAGACGAATTTGAAAATGATGAACAGGAAACACAACTGTTCTAACAAAACAAGTCTTGGAAATCGAGCGCAAGCTTCCTCGACTAGATTTGAACATCGGGGAATTCGATTAAAAGTTTCATATCTCACGTACAAAGTACGAATACAACATGTAGTCAAGTTTCAATCAACATTTTTTATGTCTGAATGGCAAAGTCAGTTATCAGATTATTAATTTTCAAATTCAGATGGGCAGTGTCATGGGTGGTATCAGATTGGTTTTCCACCTGTGTGTGTGGTTAGCGTCTAAATGTTTCCTTGAGAAAGGCCGGGGAAGGGGGGATTCGAACCAAGGGCCTCTCTTATGCCATAAACTGCGCTAGCCACTTGTACACACCTTTTTTAACTCCTAAAATGTAGCTACGGGGATGAAATCACGTAGAAAAAACTCTTTCCTTGGAGGGAACCTCTTGGTCATAAACACAAATATGTCGTAATTGAAGGTCTCGTTCAAAAAGCCAGGTCTTAAACAGAGACTTGTCGATCTCGATTTTTGACGACTTTTTTCGAGTTCCCAAACCTCAGGGATGTCAGCATGTACAATACGTTCATTGTATTGGCAATTTTACTTAATTCATTTCTTTAGCAATATAATGAAGGGACGAGCAAGCGAAAGTCGAGGCCTGATTTTGAGACTAATGGAGCCTTGTCGCTAGAATAGATGGGATACATATGTTTACCTCGTCTTGTGTTGTATGGCAAAGCTGGACTCCCGCGTGGTGCCTTTGATTGCTTTGTTTTGCAAATTGCGCCTAATATCCTCATTTCTTTGACATAATTATAATCCTCTCGGAGGCGAAGGCACGTGCTAGAATGAATAGCGAAGAAGACCTTGCATTAGTTCGCTAAAAATAGCCCTCATTTCTATTCAGCACTTAAGAGCGACAACTCATTTTCCAAGCTCGAAGTTACCTCAACCCAACCAAGAGAAGGCCTTGAACTCCATCATCTTCGTCTTAGGAATTTCCGACTCGAAATAGCTGCTTTGCGGCTTCGTTCGTTTCAGTTCACTGATCCAGAAGCCTTGTTGGTAGATAGATCGTTGAAAATCGTTTCTCTGTACTCATCATTGTCAGATGGGTCGTTGATTTGGTGAGCAAGGCGCCCTGAAGAGAACCACAGCTAATGATCACAGGAAAGATCTTCTACTCTTCTTCACAATGAACATGGGCTATGAGTTTCCAACCAATTTTAAGATTCCACGAAACTCGACTCTCAATTCGTCGAATCTTGTCATTCTAAGTGGCTAGCGGGGCTTTTATTCAGAACTCAATGGACGTTAATCCGATATGCATTTTCTGAAGGATCCCAAAGCCAGACCTTGTTAAGACAGTGCAAGGTCACCCACCCTCTAAACCTGTCCTATTTGAGTCTAGTGGAATCTGTGAGGGGATAGATAGATTGATTGATTTCGCTGCATCCGTTCGTTTCTTGATTTCAATAGTAAGTGGTAGGCTCAGTTTCGACTTTTGTTCATACAGTCTGTACATAGGGAATGGGATTGGAGGCGATTCGAAACTTCTTGTTTTTGTGTTGGTTGCCTCATTCACTCACGTGTGTATGCACCTAATGATGATGACGATGATGATGATGATGATGATGCTTTTTGCTCTGAGCTGCATCCTAGACTGATAGACCATGAGCAAGAGACGAGCCTAGTGAAATGAAGATGATCTCCTTGCTGTTCAAGGTGGAGAACAAAAGATGATGATGATGATGATGCTAGCTGAACAGCACTGTTTGAGAGCCAGGCAAGCATTTTAGGAACCATCCACGATTGTTTCCAAAGATTTCTCAAAAGCAACGATTTATGGCTTGATGATCAGTATGGTTTTCCTTCGGCTAAAAACAACAACAACCAAAACAACAATAAGAACCAAATCTCAAGGACTCGAGGTCAGATTGTTATGATAGACCAGTGCCAACAGATCTATTGAAAAGAGCATTCATATTCTACACATTCAAAGGTGAAGACGGCCACACTAGTTTTGTAGAATGAGGAAAAGTATCCGATTCTGTTGTCTCGTTGGTTAAAGCGCGTGAAATTAGACATTTGCCGTTAGCCAAGGACATACCAGGGCCAAGATGAATAATGCATGAAGACGAGGTTAGATGGGGGAAGGGGAAAGGTCAATCCTGATATGGGCTACAGACGCCATTTCCACAGATGTGCTGAGGTTCACTTGACATTAGAATGTGAAGACCTCATGCAGGCAAATAGGAGGAAGTACATGCATGCAGAGAGCAAGAAGGGTAATAGTAATAAGACACAAAGGACAGTACCTCCGTTTTCGGTGTCAGTGCAAATACCATTCAATAAGATCCGTTATTACCTCCGAGAATGTTTCTTTACTCTTCCTGGACCAGGACGACCCAAGCATGAACCAACTTACCGTTTTCACTCTCTCTTTCCTCTCTTTGCAGTTCCGGGACTTCAAATTTCTGTGCCCGAATGACACAGTATTCGATCAACAGAATTTGGTCTGCACCAACTGGTTTGAAGTAGATTGTCAACAGTCCGTGCTCTTGTTCACCAATGATTTTGGACAAAAGCAACAACCATCCACGCAACCAGAGGCGCAAGACACCCTTTACGAAGATGCCTATGGAGAAGATAACTACGATTATTATGAATACGAGGAGGAGAACACTCGCTTCACCACGCCTAACCAACAAAACGAGGCCAATCATTTTTTAGCCAATAGCTCGCCAGTGTTGACTGGAAACCGCGACTCTGGCAGAGGGCAGAATACTAGGATTACTTCCAACAACGGTTTCCAAGGAGGTTTAGATTATGATGAGGACGAGGATGTGAGCACCAGACCTTTTGGGCCGCGACATAAGCAGCCTCTGACACCGAAACGGCCTCCCTTTCTCTCTCCCACCACAACTGCCATTCCCATCGGAGTTACCAAGACCACTCGACGACCACCACGTGTCAAGTCGAATATCCACGCGAATCGGAACAACGGTAACCGATTCAGGCACAAGAACAGAAACAAGGTGACGATTGACACGAACAATTTCGAGACCAACCAAGGGTTCGACACGGTTGATGAGATCAACAACTTCAACAGTCATGTAAATGACAACCAAGGCCCTGTGGTTCGACCCGACGGTCGACCACCTAGAGTGAAATCCAACATCTTGAGAGGGCGCAATCGCTTCAACGAGAGCCCCCGTAACAAGATTGGTCACAAGGTCGAGCTTGTTGATGCCAATATCAATTTCATCTCTCCCATCGACGAGGATGAGAACACCAATAATGAAAATGTTCAAGTGGAGCAGAACACATTCATTGGAGGGCCCGAGGTCAGACCGGATGGTCGTCCTCCCAGAGTCAAATCCAATATCCGCAAGAACAATAACAATAAAAACAGGTTCAATCGCAAAAAGTTCGGCTCACGACAACCGCAAGATAACTTTTCACCATTCAATCAAATTCCGACAGCCTCTCCTTTGGCTACCATCGGAACAACCAAAAGTCCCTTCGATGGATTCGGACCTACCGTTAATCCTGGATTTGGTCCCATTTCTCAAGGAACACGCGGACCCTCCTCTGTTGCACCATTTGAACCCACCGTTACGGATTCGTTTGCTCCCTCGGGATTTCAAGCATTCCGTCCAACGACACCAAATTCCTTCTTCCCATCGAGCAGCCTTGCTCCCTCGACCTCTCGACCATTCTTCAGCCCAACTCCTGGGCCGAAAGTGCACCCCTTCTCGACAAAACCCAGGAAAGAACGACCTCAATTTGTATCGACCACTTTCAGACCACCCTCCATTTCCAGCACTGCGCGGCCTCTATCCATCTCTAGCACTGCCCGGCCTCTATCCATCTCCAGTACTTTTGGACCTGTCGTCGCGTCCACCGGACGGGCTCCGACCATTTCATCCACCATTGAACCTGCTTTTGAGGCTTCAACTCCGGAACCGTCTCAAGGGAACAGGTTTGTCCAGGAGAGACCACGCAATGGATTTCCTTCATTTCCACGTGCTCGACCTCCGGGTAGTCCACCTCGGGTTAAGTCCAATGTCCTGCTTAGACAGAGAGGAGGCGCCAAAAGATTCAGAGGTCAGGGTGGTGGGCGTCAGGCAATTGTCCGAAAACGTCCTCGTGTCTCACCCAAGCCAAACATCTTTTTGGAATCGGAAGAACCCGAGTTTGTGGGAGAGATCGACGAATTCGACGAGGAACCACGGACCAACGTCAATATCAATTCTCCACCCACTCGGGTCCGCCAACAACCTCGAGTCAAGTCTGATATTTTGGCCAAACAGAGGAACAGAGGACGGTTTGCTGGTGGAAGAAGGAATAAAATCAGAAAACACAAATTTGGTATCGCCTCACCTCTTCCTCAACCAAATGCAAATGATTATGAAGATGATAATGATTATGATAACGACGATGGTGGTGCTTTTGGCAGCAATTCGTTCGACAAAGGATGTTCCAACCCTTTCAAGTGCCCACCTGCGAGAGTTGCTGATGGGCGTAGACCGAGGGTGAAATCCAATATCAAGGCTAGGAAACGAAATTTCCATCATGTTTTCAAGAAGGGAAACCGCATCACCGGCCGAAGACGTAATAAGAATAAGAAAACTCGGCAAGAGCTGAACCTCCTCCTGGCTCAACTCACACCGCAAAGAGGCGGCAAGTCGGTGGCTGGAAACAATGGCATCAATGAAATTGAAAACGAAGTGGATGTTACTTTGGAACCGTTTTCGGATTATGAAGATCCACTCGTCACCACTCTTCGACCCAGGGGGAATAATTTTGCCCGGCCTTTGTCGGTGCGAACCACAGCAGCTCCATTGAAGGTACCGGAAACTAAAAACGATGATTATTTCTACGCCGATGACTTTGAAGAGGACCCACCGTTCACGACGGTCGTCCCACCTGTTGAGCGTACTTTCGCCCCAGTACGATCGACGACTTTCGCCCCGGTGCGATCGACCACTTTTGCCCCCGTCTCCCGACCCACACGCCGTTCATTTTCACTTTCATCCAGATTTATCCCCACCCCATCCAATAACAACATTTCTCCTGTTGCTGCGACATCAAGGAGTATTTTCACACCAAAAGCTCGGCCAAGTTTCTCTCGCTCATCCAGGTTCACAACCACAACGCAAGCCCCAGAAATCACCTCCACTGCTTCCATAACCACCACTACAACTTCTAGTGAGAGGCTCATTTCTTCAACGGAGGACCCTAAGTTGGATTCATCACCTCCGACGCATGGGTCAAGACCAAGTCATTTACTGACCAAGGAACAACTTCTGGCCCACTTTAAGGGAACAGCCACCATTAAGGGTTTACCGGATTTTACGCTCACATCGGCAAACAAGTCAAGTTCTCCCATTACTCATAATCAGCCCACTTCCTTGGATGGACGCCGGTCTCGATTTAATCCCAGAAGACGACCAACTCCATCGCCTCACAAAACGCTAACAAATGAACAGACCACAGAAGCAGCCCTTGCACAGGAACCGGCCCGTATTACGGGGGTGGCTTCTGGTGCCATTTTGACCCTCCCACCAACAACCACAGTGGAACCGCGATTACCCCCAATTGTGACTTACCCACCTCGACGGACACCAAGAGTCAAGTCTAACCTTCAGATCGCACAAAAGAATCGATGGCAAAGGAAAAAACCAGGGCAGAATGAGCGTTTGGGCAAAAAAGTGAATGTGGACTTGTCCAATATAAATTTTGTTGCTCCCGATGCTGTGACCGAAAAAGTCATTGATGATGTGACCGAAAGGGCTGATGACGTTGTCACTGAGAAGGCTGCTGTGCCTGTGACCAAGAGGGTTCCCGGTTTGGCTGTTACTGCAGGAGTTCGATATGAAGAGGAGGATGTGACAGAAAACCCGCGGGGAATCTCCTCAACCACGACAGTCCAGGCCATCACTTCTGATCCTATCTTTGAAGAGGCTGAACGAGATCCGGAGCTCATTCCCCTCAGACCGGATGGAAAGCAACCCCGTGTCAAGTCTAATATCAAGGCCCGCTTGGCCAACAGGGGAAAACTGTTCAACCGAAACAAGTTCTCTCGCAAAGTGGCCACTGTGCCGGCTTCAGACCAGACCAGATTTGAAAAATCAATCGATGCCAGCACAAGTTCGGCGACCAAGTTGAATCCCGACGATCATCTTCCGTTAGTTAGGCCAGACGGACAGACACCTCGTGTCAAGTCTGATCTAAAAGCCAAGAGTCGTTACATCGGCAACAATGGGTTCAAGCGAAAACATCCTTTCCGACATCGTTCTCGGCCCAAGTTCTCCTCGTCGAGTCGTCGGGGTAACAAGAAGCCATTAATCACGATCCGCAAGCAAATCCAAGCCAACAACAACAACAACAACACTGATGCCGATGATACTGAAGAAGACGACGACACCGCCGATCTGAGCAACACAACATTAAACACCCTGATCAATGGCGATCAAAAGGAAGAAGCTCAATCGTCGCTGTCTGTGTCCAATTCATCAATAACAGACACCCAAAAGCCTGTAACGAACCCAAGCCAATCGTCGGAAGAGCGTCGCTCTAATGATACTCTTAACACTTCCGCGAGTAACTCCCGACGAGTGTCTACGGTTCTGGCTAATTTGATAGAGAAGCACTCCAAAAAGAGGCCAGATTCCTCTCAGTCATCGTTAGAGGTAACTCCAAAGCCCAAGAGTACTTTCGAGCCCACACCATCGCCATCCTCATCCTCGGGATCAGCTAGTACCCGTCTGTTTCCACTTTTAAGCGGCCAAGTCTTGAATACGCGGGCCCTCAACCCCACACCTACCACTCGCATTCTGAATACCCGTGCCGATCAGAGCAGCCAAGCCGCAACAGAGCCAACCGTTGCGGTCAAAGAGAGCCAAGAAAGTGATCCCCTGCCCAACGTCTAGAGAAGGTCCTCTGGGTTCAATCTGGTCAAAAAAAACACTAAGCAATCAATCTATGAATCGGTCTACAATTGTTACTTATGTACGGAAAGGGAAACCCTAATCAAAACACTTGTTGTGGCATTGGAAGTAATAATACTCATCTCTAGTCACATAAGCAAAAAAGGTTTGGCCTGCTCATTTGCCTGGTTTGGCTTTTTGAACTCCTCTCCACGCCCTTCGTTGGCAGCTGTGATTACGTTGTAAATTTCCACGTTGGCTTTGCCGAGGAAAATTTCGAGAAAAAAAATTGACGGAGACAGATTTTTGTTAAAGCTCTTCTGATGTGCAAAGCCTATTATTCCATCTTTCCAAAAGAGGACTCGTCGAGCAACCAGCCAAAAGCCATGCGATATTGCTCAAAATTGCATACCAGAAATTCGGTTTTTATTTGCCATAAAACTCTCAACAAAAGTGGCCATAGGATGAAAAGACGTTTCTTCACGTGACTTTCGGAAGAGCGTTCATGGAGGGTTCGTCTATCCCATTTCATTTTGTTTTTTACCCCCTTTAACGCTCGTCTAAACCGAGGTTCAAGTAAGAGGCATCTCTTGTGTGAGTGTTTGTGTCGATTGTATTCCATGAATGATGATGATATTCTCTACCATTTCCATGTCCATTACCGATGTCCGCGAGAATGCAAAATAAATTGTTGAAACAAAAAGAAACCCCAGCGTGTTACAGCGTCTGTTTTTGTTCCACTGCCGAACTATGAAAACATTCTCTCAAAAAAAATTTCATCACCCAGGACTATTCAATGATCGTTGGCTAAAGTGTTTCATATCTCTTGCCAATCCGGTAATCGGGCCTAGTCATTGTGGGCCCAAATATGGCTCGAGCAATGCAAACATTTGGGCTTCTGCCCTTTTAAGATAAACATCTTGATCCAGAGTCTGGAGTCGTCTACACCAGGAGATTACTACCCTGATCCCCTACCCATTAGTTTGGGCTACTACCATAATGCACTTGACACCCAATTTTTCCCTTGGGCGCTCGTTCATGGTTCAAAGATCACTCGGTCATCCGAATAACATAACAACCATCACCTGTCGCAAGCACAGGATGCCAACCTCATGAGCGGTTTTGATGGTCAGGCCAGGGACAGGTGAAGATTCCCTGGGACTAGGAAATACAAGAATTCAAAACCGGACATCTAACCTTAAACTTTGCGGTCGATGGTTAATGGTTCCAATTCCGGCTCATGATTAGGCCAAACATTCAGTTCAATCCACTTGGGATTTTGTGGATCGTCACTGAGAGAGATGGTGATTGTGAACAAGCCAAAAGTGACATCCCCTGGCCATGACATCAGGAATGCATCCTCTCAACCGGTTTTGAATGGAATTCTTGATATTGAGGAATGACAAAACATCAGGGTGGCATTGCACCAGTCGCTCCAAGTCTATTTTATGAGCTCTCGCTCTCACTCTCGAAAGAGTGAGGAAGACATTTTCATCCAAGCTTGTGAGAAGCTGACCACTTTTCCGATTTGAATCCCACCTATGAATTTAAATACAAAAGAGAAATGCTGGAAATGCAATTTTGAACGCCCGAATGCAGTTATATTTGAATGGTATTACCCTGACGATGACCTGACCTTGGTAACGAGGTGTCAAGAGGCCATTCGTGTCGTGCTAGTGCTTTATCAAAGCGAAATCTTGATTTGACAACGACTTGAAATCTTTAAACACCCTCTTTTATGAGCGTCGTTGTCGGTCTTTATCCTTGGACATCAATCTTGGCCATGTGTCAAAATAATTGGGCCTATCAAAGATAACTAATATGCTCGTCCTGAGGGTCAAAACGGTTAAGATGGAAGACTTTGCGAGGTGAATATTAATGCTAATTTGAGACTTCTCACGAATCTCATTGTCCGGATAATGTTGGAAAATTAAAAGCCAGCATGTTTATCGCTGACTCATGAAGGAGGAGAGGAAACACACTCTGAGAGGGAGAGAGGGTGTAAGGAAAGATTGACAATGTTGCTGTCTGCAGTGCAAGCAATCATCATCGGTCTTCTCGAATCATGTCTGTGAATCACTGTGAACATTTACACTTTCTTTTTCGAGAACTCATGCGTAAACAAACCATACATGGTCATGCCCATGACCTTGAAAGTCAATGAAACCATCATTTTTTTCTGGAGGAGTTAATCCACTTTTCATGACGAAAACGTTTACTTCCTGTGCATGTTTAAGGCCTCTTATTTCCCACCAACTTATTACTGGGCTCTCTCTTTCTCGCATATTCGACAAAAACTCAGTTGGCTTACTTATAAATGACGTGTATGATTATATTAGTTAATCGAATATGGAGCACGTAAGAATATGGAGACATGATCTACACCCGTTCCATAAAACGAAACACATGGCTTTAATTCCAATTGTCCACAACGAGACTTTCTTGACATTAGAGCCCTACTTTTCTGTGGACTTTGAGAGACGAGGGCAATCGAAGAACCGCATGAATTTGCTTCCACTTCAGATGAAGCAATGAGTATTAAAACGAGTGCTTGTTTGCTCCTAAGTGAGCCTGTTCCTTGCGTTAAGCATTATTGATGATAATGCTCTTTCAAATTGAAAAGCTTTTAGAAGAATGCTTTCAATTTGAGCGTCATTTTACTCTGGCCAAAGCACATCAATACCCGATTATCGGCTATTGTTACGGCCTTTTTGAAATGGATTTAACACCTTTGGCAACTGTTTAGAATTCTGATATGAGGAAGTGCATAAAAACTAGTCAAGGATATGGAAATGATGCCCCGAGTCAGAAGGAACGAAGTAAGAAGAAGCCAAATAACAAAGTAGTCAAATAATGAAAAGTGTGTATCGCAATATTGTGTTTTTGTTTGAGTCCATGCCATGCAATCCGATGGACTTTTAATTATGGGTCCTTCGTCATGCTCAATCTTGAGATCTTAACTTGGGAAGCATGACCCACATTGAATGGATAACATGGATCTAACCGATCAACAATTTCTTTTCGCCATCCTCCATTCATTGCAAAGTTCATAAAAAAACACCCAACAAGAAGAGGACCACAGCCTGTAAAAAACATATCAACTTGCATTTTGAGCGTCATTTGTAGACCTGGAATAACGTTGCAATCAGTTTTTGATCACGTCAAAGCCGAGTTCAGTAGTATGCAGTTTTATTCTGAGAGTCAGATTTAGCTAGTCCTGCCAACTACAGTACTATGGTTGGTTCGGTGACAGGGGATAAACCATGGTTAGTTTAGATCCATGGTTGCGCTTCTTCTTATATACGTACAATGTGCAGTGGGCATCCACAGGTTTTGCTCTGTTCATCGAAATCTCTGAAACTGAGATCTGAGAGCAGGTCTCGTAGATCTATTCAAATTAATGGTTATCCTCTAATTAATGAGTCAGAGCCACGTGGCTTGAAGTGAATTTCGATCTTCCTGGATAGAGCTTGCTCGCGTAGAATGGACAAGGACGCCTCCAAGTTCAAGTTGCAACAACGCCAAAAGCGGACTAATTGCTATGTTGTAAAATGAAGCATAAAATTTCAAGTTACAATGTTCCTTACAGATCTAGCAATTAGCTATCCTTCTGCTTCCCCGTTTTTACCTCTCAAAGACAGTTGCTCGTCTTCATGAAATCGTATGGATAATGTGGATAAGGATCTCTTGCCATGGGTTTGTATGCGTTCGAAGAGCAACGTTGATGAGTGTGCATGCGTGTGTGTGTGTGTGTATGAATGTGCCCATTGGCTCAGGACGACTAATGATTACTACCACTATACTCCTTTTAGTACAGTACCCCAGAATGCGCGGGAAGCCGGGAAGCCCGTGCATGATGATGCGTACGTAAATACATATCCGCATCGTGAGAGCACCGATTTACTTCTTCTGCCTCGGAGGAACCGGGTTCGTGTGTATGCCCACTATGCGTATGTATGTATTGGCTTGGTTCATATGAGGCATGAGTGGAAGAAACGTTACGAAAATGACGTCGATAACGTGGTTCTTGGGAAGAGAAGAGCAGGAAAAGAGGACGAGCATGAAACAGCTGATCAGTGGATGTGGCATTCGTGTGACCTTGAAGGACGGTAACTTTGCTGGCTAGTTGATGAAACAAGACAATGGGTATTTATAACTTGGGGAAACGAAAAGTGACAAAGCGCCGACCAGAGGGATGTTTTGTTCATATCTTCGAAGCTTGTATTGGATGAGCGTAAGCACCGGAAGGGCTCGTATTTCAAAGAAACTCTCAAATTTCCACTGCCACTTATCACCAATTGAGCATGACATCTAATAAACTCCGGAATATTTATGGATATTCAACAATTCGGCAATCTGTTGTTGTCTTGAACAAGATAATAATGTCATTAAGTTAACAGCATGAGTGGATTGCCATATCTTTGGCGCTTTGAAGCCTTTGAACGTAACAAAGATTTTGTGAGGAAAATATGTTGAGAAAGAGAGCATTTAATGAGCAACGATTTATACCTTCTTTGGGAAAGTTTTGGCCGACCACTTCAATTTCATGTTGCAACAAATCCATGTCTGGGTTCCATTCCGAGATTCCATCTGCCCAGACACTGACCAAATAAATGGTTTTTTGTTGCCCTTGACCTTTCTTTGGCCGATTTCGTACACATTTTGTCCGATGCAGCCGTCACTCGATTGAGACAACGAAGCAAGAGGATCTCGTATTTTTTTTTTCAAGAACTTGTCACTGATAAATTGAACTTTAGCCTTTATACAGACCTTCCTGGTCGAGGGATGCCCATATAAATTTGGGTTTTATTTCCTTTCGAAACCTTCAACTTTAATGCTCGAATGCCTATAATCCACCAGAGGTTTCCTTAAGAGCCCTGGTATGACATTTGAAAACGATTCTTTTATTCAAATTCAGTATTAATTATATGACGAACCTTAGTTCCCTTCAAACGAATAAAGGGGAAGCTAAAATTGGATAGCTGGTGGTCCTGAGATTCGTCGTGCGAATTGCTCGGTTTCTAATTTAAAAACAGAGTACCCATGCAACGACGATCATGAGCCTATTTCCCACCAACCGTGTTTTACACTGAAGGTTCTGTGCAATATAGAGAATTGCTCATTGTGTTGTAAAAAAGGTTCTTGTGCAATTGCCCGTCTCGAATATATCGTCACAAGTGCCAATGGAATTGAGTGTCTTTACGAATGTACGTATACCTCAGGACCTGACTGCAACAGTGTCGTGCTACTATTTCACCCGAAAGTAAGAGTATTGCAAGGAGAAGCAAAACCTTTTCAGGGAGCTTGACAGAATATTCATTCGACCTCTTGACACGCGATTTATAGCTTACGAAATGCACTAGAATATTTCTAACAACCCGTGCCACGGGTTCTAACCCCCCGTCCTCCCCAAAGAAAAAGAGCTCAAGACAAGCGCGTGGTGCGTTACAGTCATTGTCGTCGTCGATGACATATGAGTGAGTGTCAGCCCCGAACAATTCCGTCTTTTAGCCCCTTAGTGAATGGAACGAACAGAGGGACACGGATGAGCTGTTTGCCAAGTGTCTTCCTGATAATCTTGACCTTTGAACAACGAATCATCAACGAATGCAGGAAAATGGAGGTGCATCAGTCATTCCCTCTGTGAGAGTTCGTTATTGACTTTTGCCCATCTTCCCATGTTTAATTGGTTGGAAATGGGTGATTCTAACATTTCCAACACAGGTGTGCATTCAAACCAAAGACAAAGTCTTCGTTGTTACCACGATGGCTGAAAAAATTGAGTCTAGGTTGACAACGATCACGCGCACAACGCTCCTAAGACAATACACACTCAATGTCTTGAAGGAAAGCAAATCCTGCAAGTCCTTCGAGGTGTTATTTTCTAGAACTACCGTAACAAACGGTTCTATTCCGGTTTCACATTTCGAAAGAAAATGTGCCGTTTGCTTTTGGCACGCATTCCTTTTTGAGGACAAAACCATACCTGAGAAGAATCCCGACTAACTCACACATTGAAGTCCTTCAGGGCGACATGTTCACCTCCTTTTTTTTGAGTAACGCCACCTTGTGAAGAGACTCATGCATAGCTAAGAACACTACCCAACAGGGGTTCCACACACTAAAGTGTGCGATGACTGTGATTTCTGCAATCCCCTTCAAAATTGAATCTCGGTGTTGTCCTTGACTTCAGGAAGATGAGAGAGATTACACATAAAGTTCAGGCTTCTTTCTAATCATCAATCATCATCACTGCCACTATTAAAATATTTTTTCGAATCCACTCCTCTTGATCATGATATGGCACGGACTACAACAGACTCTGGGCATCAGTCAAGGAAATGGGCGAAAAAATCGTCAAAACCCACATTCCCAATCGGCTGGATCATCCAAATTGATACTGACAGTTTCGGCAGATCTGAGTCCAAGTCTCAGGATTGATTTATATTCGTTTCTGTTTCCAGTCGATCTCACTTCAAGAGGAACGACGACTCACCATTCGAATAAAAGGGCATTCCTTAAACAGCCTGTGCCTGTTATTTAACCTTGTGCCTTTCAATCATCTTCAACGTCACTCGCGATTGAGCGCGAAAAAAATGGCAATGAACTTGAAGAGTAGCGGGAGAAGATTACATCTGAGGCCTAAGAAATCCTTTGAAATAACGGCCGAAAATCTCAAGAAAGATGAACACCCGCAGCTGAAAATGGCGTAAGCTAGACTGGTGTGATACCAAAGTGAGGAAAGTAGGGAAATGGATTAAGAGTCATCCTGAAAAACTGCCTGCATGACACAAACACACGACCAAACTGATTTTACAAGACACATGCTCCTCGTCGTGTCTATCTTTTTTGACTGAAGCCCATGGAGATTGGGTGTCAAAAGCATGATTGAACTGGGATATGGGAATTCATTACCGACAACTTACTTCCAAGGCAACGTTCCATACACTCATTCTTTAGACCGATCATTCTTTTTTTTTGAATAATAGTAAAAATCGAACGACAGGTGACATGGGCAAACGATTTAAGGCCCAGGACAATATTGTAAAATTCGAGTCACACTTTTCAGATATCTTCAACAAGAGGTAAAAGTTCTGGATGCATCAAGGAAAACAAGACTTTAATTTTCGGGCGAAACAAGGGATGCTTGTAATAGTTTATGGCCGAAGATGCGACCATCCCAAGCAGGAAGTACATGGTCTACAATGATCTGGCCGTGATAAGTGTTTAAAAAGTGTGTCAGCTGCTCATCTTGCCCATAACTCTTGGACACTGTCTCGACAATCTCCCATGCTTTGACTTGATATAGATTGTCATTCCTCTATAATTCCTTGGCATCTTGTTGTAAAATCAAAAAAAGACATTTTGATACTTAGCAGTTTTTATTATCTGCTCAACAGATGAACAGAGGATGAATCGAATTGGGGGAAAGTACAACACTGTTGTCAAGCCTTTGTAAGCTCTCAACTATAAAGTTGTCACATCACGGTGTCGGGTGTCGGACCGGTGTGGCAAATATGGGGCTCATATTTTTGCCACCCCATATGTGATTCGACGTCAATGAATCTCGATGAGCCGGGAACAGTACAAATTAGGTAAGGGATCTTCAAGATGTTGGTAGAGCTCAACAAGCACTCTTGCAGCTTCCTAGATGTAATCACACTCTCGTTCATGCTTGTCTGATCAAAGTGGAATAATCCTATCTCGGATCTTACAGATGCATATTAGAGGCAACAAAACTTAGGACAACAGAGACTTGGGTTGGTCGCCCAAATTGGTAATCCTTTCAAGCTTGAACTGACCTATTCATAGGCACTGTTGCCACAGAAAAAGAAGGACTACCTCACTTCGAAAGAGCAACTGTTCCGCTAATTTCGTACGCAACCTTTTCGAGTAGCTCAAAGCCGTTGGTTAGTCGTCGGATCGGTGGTTAGTAGCCACTGGCAGTGCGTGTCAAGTGGCTGAATCTCTGAAGCGAGGGTCAATTGCTTAGCCAAATTTTGACGTCCAATAATTTCCAGTGATGCTGTGCGTGAGGAATGCGAGTTCGTCTTATTTGGGTGTGCGAACTAAACGAAGGAGACAGTCTTAAGATAAACCTAGAATGTACGTATGTAGTGGTACCATGCTTACTGGCCTCATGTGAAACTGAAGATGGCCAGTCAAAAATGGTTGGATGTCCGTTTTTGTGCAACGCCTTACTACTTTAGAGGTCATCCAGTAATGAGCCTTCCCAGTCTCCCTGCTTGCACAGATTGACTGGTAGAGACTACAGTTTTCGTGTATATACTGGATGTAGGTACATCATGGGCTCTATGATGGGGATTCTCTGCCCAATGACCTTCAATACCTCACATCACCAGCCAATCTCAGGACAGAGGGAGAGAGGAAGTTGAAGATGAGTCTCGGTTAAGCCTCATAATAAAAGTTCGAGGTGGTTTCATGCTGAGAAAAAGTTGAACCTCTCAGACAGGTTCATGATACTACAAGTACAAGGTGCCCAAAGGAACTGAATATGCAGCCAGCTAAGGTTGTAGGTGCGTATCTACCTCCCCGAGGGATCGCACATTCCTTCAAGTAGTGAGCATGACAGGGATCGTACCTGGGGTGCAACATTTTCCTGTGGTGAACTATGTTCTTTACCACGATGGAGCGAGCTCATAGTCAATAAAATGATGTAATGCGAAAAAGCAAATGCTCTGGTCCGGTTTAACCCCTTCAAAAATGGCTTCCGTTGACCTAGATGAAATCTTGCGCTTGCGATAAGTCATAAATCGTGTAATTTGACAGCGCCCACGGTCATTTAGGTGATGATAGAATGCCTGCAGGTAGAGAAGCCGTACGTTATTATAGGGTAGGCTTGGACTTCAATTTGTGAGCGTAATGAGCTCGGAAACCTGACATGTCTAACAAAAGATGATGATAAGGATAAACTTTAGGGTGGTAGATGGATTAATGAGGTAATCCAGTTTTTTATCGTCTGAAATGGTGGAAGGGGCTGATCTTATCGCAGGAACAATGTGAGGAGGAAAGGTTTAGAGTCCAATCCCCATTTCCTTGTGAATTGTCCTTATTTCAAGCCTTTCGAAGGACGTTGGGTCTTTTGAAGTGTCCTTCATGCTTCTGGGATTTGCCAAGTTCACTCGAGCGTGATCAAATGCTCTTTGAATTGAAACTACCCGTCAAAACGACTTGAGCATATTACATTGAGGTTGGTGGATGTGCTCGGTAAACTGCAGTGAGTCAACGTCTAATTAGAGGTTATATTGGAATCATCTAAATCTATCGTGATCACCCCTTAAAAGGATGCCGGGCATAAAATCAAATGGTGTACTTACCACTCCTGAGCTGCCTTTTTTAGGCAAGGTTACATGGTTTCCTGACTCTTTAACCATCATCCCATGACTAAACGTAGTAAAAGTAAATTCTAGGTTTGCTTCAAATTCCTATATTTGGCATGGGTACTTAGTACATTGAACGAAAGAGAAGAGAGAAGGAGGAGGAGGAGGCTTTTTGGATTCAAAATTAGGGGAGGAGATTTGGATTTCCTGTCGTCTTCGTTTCCACCAGGTGTGTGCATTCGCTTGGAGGTCTGAACCTCCTTAACTACATGATGTCTTTCAAGTTCAGTTGAAAAAGTCAACCAATGTCAAGGATTTTCGTGCCTCTAAATTAGAAATAGAGCCCACCTAAAGCTTCGAAGCTGTTCGTTAACCCGCTATCGGAAGGACACCTCCGGTTCGCCGACATTACCACGAATTTACCCAAGAAGTATTACCTTATCTGAGAATCATGTGTCTACATTGCTATGATGCCGAATGCATTTCCACCGCATTGGGGTTCCTCTGTCAATCGTACATTGCTACAGTAGAGGCTGCCCCAAAATCAAGATCTGGGCACTGGTCATGTCAGCTTTGATTTCGAGGCGAGATAGTGGTGAGAAATCTTTTTGTCTTTACCCTTGAGGGTCGGTCCCCACAAAATGGCGCAAAAACAATTTCCTCTCGGGGATAACGCGTTTTCTTCCATCCCAAATCAAGAACGGTATTGCCTTTGCCTGAACCTAGTTTGCCGGTTGCCCACAACCGTTAAGGTCCAATTTTCTTAATGTCAATTTGAGTGGGATGATCTGCACTCCACCTTTTGATTACTCTCTGTTCGAAGAAGACAATCACAGGTTCGAGTATTGTACTCATCCGCCCTCTCGATCATATTAACTGGCTCGTTGAGATGATGATGAGGCCTCAGTAGGCCTATCAAAATTGAAAGAACAACTAGCGTGGTTTTGATGGTTGGCCAGACATTTAGGCCTCATTTAATCACTCGTCAGTTGTCACTGTTTCGTAACTGTTTCTCCTAATGCACCAAAGGATACTATCCAGGGGGGTCAACACCACGGGTGTAAAGCCTCAAACACGGAACAAGCAATTAATTCACAGTTCCACAGATTGCTCATTAATTTGTGTTCTTTTTCGTGTTGCTGAGGTGCTAAAAGTTCCTTGTCTTGATATCAATTACTCTTCAGGTATGACAGACACATCGTGGCACTTCCAAAGACGGAAGAAAATCGCCAATTACGGTAAGATGGAGGATAGATCTGAAGATGCGACGCACCAAACTCATTTCAGTCAAAAGAAACGCAAGTCATTCTGTTGTGAAGAGAGAATAAAAAGAAAGACTTGAGGGTATCAAAAAATTCAAACAAAGTGGATCTAAATGACGCTCTCAAGTTCCGTATGGATCCCATTTTCGGTTCACCCGACCGTTTTGTTGCGTTGTTTGCCAAATGTGCTTTAGCACTGGTTTCGCTCTGCATTTTTTTCAGACGGTCAGAGTTCATTGCAAATGAATTGCGGAATCCTAACTCTCGGGTCACCCACTAGTTTTATGGCACGCTCCTCTAGACGTTGGGCTTAAAACTGGCGGAAGGGCTCTTTTTTGTTTTAGAAAAGGGTTCTACAATTTAGGTTGCTTATGGATCAAGCAGAATCTCTTACATTAGGCCAACCTTGACGATGATAGCCTATCATCAATGGGGTCATTTGCTACACGGCGATTGGCAATCGTAAAGGTCTGCCCTGTAATTTATTGAACCTTCCTTTCTTCTCCCTCCATTCAGCTTGCCAGGAAAGATCTTGGGCCGAAGAACTGTGGGCGATAACCGGGTAGATCTTTTTTTTAATATCCATCCATTGGAATACCTTTAAATCGCTTGAGTCAATGTTTCATAGTAACACATGGTTTACCCCAACCTTGAGGAAGTTACACAAAATGTTCCCGACTCACAATTCGAGCTTTGTCGGGTCGAGAAGAGAATGGTATTGTTCATTAGGACACTCGAGTTTCCCTTGGTTGTTCAAACTTGAAACGCTTGGAACCCTCTCATTCCTCGTACGTACGTCCGTCCATCCGTCCATTCAACCAACCCGAAAGCTCTGCCATTGCCCATCTTTACCCCTCGGGTTCATCATATCAACTTGCTGTGAAGGACTTGAATAGGAGATGAGAAAATTCCAAAAAATACCAAGTCAAACTTCTGCGATCGAAATATGCTAACTTCTGTGTTGTTGTTTTTTGTATTTATAGATGCCAATATTTCAGCGAGGTCGTTTCTCTTCATTGAGACCTCTATTCAAAAGGATCCTTTTGGCCTTGAAGCCATTCAGAATCGTTGTTGCTGCTCATTCCATGCCATTACTACGAGGACGTCTTCTTCGTGGTTTGACAATAGAACAGGTCGGTCAACTGAAAGCTGGCAACAAGCATTGGGGTCCAGGTCAAACGAGCATGTGGCCATTAAGCCATAGAAGTGCTTAACAAGAACTAGAAATTAGTCGAGAAGGTCAAGATCACGAATTCTGTGCATTTCTGATTGGAATGATGAGCTTCACAAGAGATCCATGACAAACGACTCTTGGTTGAGTACAGCTCTTGAGTGTTCGGTATAGTACAAAAGTACATTTATCATCTGGGCATCCTTGCAACGTAGAATGAATCCTCCTGTGCTAGTGAATCGTGATGAACGGGCTTTTCCAGCTCCGAGAGGTCAACATCATAAACGCGTACCAAATGCTTCTTCATACATACTACCAATGAACCCGCGTTCAAGTCTCCTCAGATCATAAATCAAGCTAGGTCTGAGAGAAATTGGTCTGAGATGCTCAGAACGATGGAAACAACATGAGGATGGCCATTCGTTCGCAAGAACACAAGTCAGCACCAAGTACCTGCACGACACTATTCATTACAAAGGAGGGTTCAAACACGAGATCACATTTCCAAGCGGAAACTAAATGGTGAACATTTTCAAGATGTCGAAACTTGATTCCAAATTTATCTCCAGTTTTTTAAACTCTTCCCTTGGTGAAACAATGGCCGATGCCTTTCCAAATATATTTGATCTCAATTATCAGCGGTTTCATCTTAAACATTTTTTTGAGGATTGTTGATGCCTATTCCAGAAATTGTCCTGACTAGTTAAGCCTCTGGAACGAACTAAGGGAATCCCAGTCCAGGCGGGATACTAGAAACGCAGCTTCATGTGATTGCACGTCTTAACGGAAGACGATCTCCTCCAGATGAGTCCGGAATCCCTATGAAAACTCTTCAACATTCCGCAGCACTTCAGCTCATTCGGGGAAGTGGCATTTGCTTCAGACCAGTCGTCGCGATTTGCAACAATTGCCATAATAAATTTTTTAGGGCCGTGAAGGTGGCCCTCTTGAGGTCTGTTGTTGCTCTTGTCTTGATTATGAGAGTGATGATGACAATGATGAGATTACAAGCCAGTTGATCACTCACTCTTTCTTGGGCCTCTCTGAGCCTCCTCCTTCTTTCTCTCTCTTTCTCTCTGTCTCTCTTCCTCAAGACATCCGTCATTTCTTTGGGAGTTTTGACAGTTGTTCATGACATTGGGCTTGGCTTCTCCATTGAAACACGTCGGATTCTCAAGGTTTTTACTCTCTTTCACCGCAATCACAATAGGAGGAGGATTCCTTTGGAGATATACTCACAAATGCATTTGAATGCAGCATTAGAAATCGATTCCTATCCAGAGGGTCCTCTACGATCTCGTACAATACCGGGGGTGGTTTTGTGCTGCAAGGGTCTCTTCTCTCGCCACATTCATATCGGTCCCTCGTCACTCATCTCCATAATTGTCTCCCATTCAAAAGATTGTCACGGAAGTGTTGCTGAAAGGAGGCCTGATTTACAAATTTCCGAGCATATCGACCAATCTCATGGGCAGATTTTTTTCTTTTACGACAATATGAGACCTTGAATGGGCAGCATTGAATGACGGACTCATTTCATAATGTGCCAAACAATTACGATATCTTTAATGCCAAGGTCCGAAACTTGAGACTTAATAATTACTTAGCACTTGGGTTAGATTTCATATTTTAATTGATGGCTTCAAATAAGACTCCGGAAGTGAATTTTCCACGAAATTTAAGACAGAATTAAATGAAAATCGATGATGCCGAATAATGACTTTACCATTATCTTGTTGAAACAACGTCAAATCAGTAATAATGTGAAAGATTAAAGCGAGAAAAAATATTTTCATACGAGCCCCATGCAAGACAACAACGTTTGTTTTGATTTCACTTCAAGTAGCCTCGCAAATTGTTTACAATGGTCATTTAATCAAGTTCGTCTCAAGCCATTATCGCCTGCTCTCTTGTTGTTGTTGTTGTTGTTTGTCTGAATCAAATCACGATAAGTCTTTGTTGACGAGTCATGAAAATATGACCTTTGCCAAGTTGGATTTCCAGTCCCACAATCTCGAATCAAGCATCTTTGATTCTATGATGGAAAAAGAGTCGAGCGGAACTGAACAGAATCTGATCATCTTGAAACATTACATCCTTGAGGTCATGCGCGGGTCTTGAAGACAGGGCCACGATTTCCTTCTGCACAGATAACGTCGTGTTATGAGCAGTGGGCAGAAATGGAAAGAAACCCTTTGAGAACATATCTGCTACAATGCTGGATCAGAATATTCAATGAAGCTTCAAGTTAAGATGGGTTTGAGAGGGACTGTTCTGTTGATGAAATTCTGTTGTTGAATGGAGCGTCGCTTCGAGAACGCAAGAAAAGAATGAACGGATAGGATAGCTTGATGGTTCCTTATTAGACTAAAGTTCAAATTCTCAGGGAAGCACGTACAACCTAGACAGGTATGTGTGCATTATATGACATTTACTACTTTGAGTGTTCTACACTGAGAACATTCCCAATTTTGGGCAGAAGTAGCAATTCCGAGACATGCAATCGTGGATGGACACTTTCCAACATCCCTGGCAAGTATTTTCAAGACGGGGATACAAAAATAATTTCTTACGTTGATCATCATTTTGTGCTTCATCTCATCTAAAACGATGGCGATCGTTGCGAAGAGATGCAGCAATAGCTAAGTAAATTTTTAGCTTTTTCATTCTTTATTCCTCCCCACTTCAAGCATAACGATGTAATTTCGAGACTCGTTTCCAAGAAAATGCTCTCTTTGGTAAGCAACATTTTGTCGCCAGGGGCTAAAAGAAGGCGCTTGTCCAACGCTTTTGAGGTCCAGAACATATAGCACCGATTACCAACTCAAGGTAAAACGAGAAAGGGAAGGAATCTTGAAAATGAGGAAGAAACGGTCCATCTCACAAATTCCCCCATTTTGATCTCAAGTGCACAAATCTGTGGACAAGCTAGACTGCACATTCCCCATTGATGTAAGAGCAAGTACATATCACCCAAGTTTGGATGAGAACGCCATTCCAAGCCGATGATCCCGTTGTTTCTCAGAGTTATTCTGTGTACTACATGGTGTCAATGCTGACGAGGAAGATGATGGAAACCCAATCAGTAGTTCACTTCACACCGATTTCAAAAATGAAGCCCCTAGTTTTGCCTGTCTAACACTCCCGTTGTGACCTTTGCGGGCAAAGCCATTTCGAATAGGTTCACCACTTCACGTCATCGCGGGCTCCATTCATGATATCAACATATCATCATCAACCTAACCACCAGCTTCTGAGGACTGTAATTGATTCCAGACATTAGACATGGTCCTGCCGCATTGGTGTCTCCCCACAAACCAACCCACGCACAATTGCTCATTTGAATGGCAAGATGACGGACCCGAGAGTGGGCAAATTTAATTCTCCATATTGGTTGGGGGCCTCACGAAAGAATTGTTTGGTCGGGAGCAGCGTATGTGTTTCAATTAAATTCAGAGCAACACCACATTCTTTCAACTCTTTTCATAGTGTGAATTTGATCGAAAAACCTTTGATTAACTTTTCTTTATGTATTAATACTGTACTTTTGTTAACTGCGTGGCAACTAGAGATAATATAAAATTTCATCAGTTTTGTTGGATGTTACATAGATTCAAATTTGAATGGACTGCTTTATGCACAAGGCATTGAAGGATAAGGCGATAATCTCGATCGAATTAAAGGTTATTACATGGCCATTACCCAATCATAACAACGACTTAACTTTAAGATGACGAAGACACAGTACTTACAAGAAATGTAGGAGGTTGAAATTAGCTTCAATCATAAATCACCAAAAGTGATGAATGGAAGATTTAGATCATTCTTCTGTCAGATTTCTATAGTGGCCAACCACCAAAGCACGGAACACCAAAAGCTTGAGTCTGTTTCGAACATTATCTTGAATAGGACAACGTTCATAATTCCTCAACACCACGCTAAATAATGGCCTGTCATTCAAAATATGTTAAAGCAAGGAGGTGGAGGGCCCATTTTTGCTTAGCTCGACCGCCCACACTAATGCCATAAACTACTCGACAATATTCGTAGGTCCACATTGCCACAGACAGCTAATAGAGCAATTTTCAATTTCGTATGCGCATCATTTAAGGGAGGTCTTCCGGATGCTCAATCTCCAGCCACCAACTACAAGACTTTGAGCAAACAACGAGACCCCTCAATTATCAAGTCATAAAGTTTCCCACACCAAGTAGTAAGTACATACTTTAATATAGCTTCGCGTAACCCTTCCAATGTTTGCTTATCGTCTTTTGGGCCGATTCTGAAAAGGGAGGAAAACAGGAGTCATCTCCACCATATAAAAGTTAACCCGTTGACAGATACCCTGGGTATGGTCCTCGCATAACCTGCTATGAAAATCAATTTCAGACTTCAAGTGCTAATTTACGATGCCGTACGATTTGAACCGTTTCCGCCTTGGTCGACTTGTTTGAGCCATCTGTTGTCACGTTTCAGCCTAATCATAATACTGGGTTGTTGCCCATCTTCACTCGGCGTGAAGAACCGCAAATCCTTGTGGTCCCCCTCATCCACGATTTGGGGCTCGTTTAGCCCAATAGTTGCCGTGAGATTGGGTCGTGTGGAGCTCAGAGCACGAATGGAATAAGACGATGGCGCTTATTGGGCTATGTTGGTTGACGAGTTTGATTGGATCGGAAGAGGAACCCATTTCGAAAGGGGTGGCACAATAAGTGTGTCTTCACGATATTTGAATGCATATGTGTCTAGTTCAATTGTCGGGATTCAAATCGGCGGGCTGGCCATAAAAAGTATTAGCACTTGTTGGCCACTTCAATATAGGAGTGGAAAAACGAATGAGCTCTTCTACCACACGGCTTTTATTTTATGAACCATGTTCAAATGTTTTTATGAACCGGTCATTGGAACGGTTAAGGACTCGGAAACGATATGCTCAAACTGCCGTTGTTAATGATTTTGGACTTGGAAGAATATTCTCGGAAGAATCACGTGTATTGCTAGTACTCATACGGTACACTTCACCTTGAACCCATCGTTTAACCCATTTTAAAAAGTTAGTGAGATGCACCTAGTTACGAGTATGATGAGTGTAGCTCCTTGCACTTCCGCAATGATGCGTTTTTGCCTCAAACTGTTGCGAGGATGTCACATTCATCTGGGATGACACCCTGAAAAACACATCTTGGAACGACGTGCCACCCGATGCCTCGTCGTCTTTGCTGCCGTCGTTGGATAAAACTTGAACTTACCCAGGAACTATTGAAGTGTGAAGAGCCAAAGATCATTTAGAAATGCACCCACTTCCTAGTCGTCCTAGTCCCAGTCATATGCCACCCGAGTGTTTCGTTCGGCAAGAAAATCGCCACCCTGAAGATAACTGAAGTCACGAATCGATTTGTCCGGAAATCGCTCAAAGGCCCCAAGGTGTCTTCTAGGCTCACACCCAAAAGTCTAGTCATCAGCCTTATGTAGAATTAGGTGCAGATAATCCATTTGTTTCACCGCCAATGGAAGACAAATGAACGAGAAATGAAGCCAAGTCTTCTTTTCAAAACCGGAGCATCAAAAACACCCCATCGTTCGTACACAGTGTTAGCATTTCTCAGCAAAGACAGCCATGTGTCCGCAATTGGGATGGGAAATGAATCCTTCCATTAGAAACCACATTTCTCACTAAGTATTACATTTAGGGTGGTCATTAGTATCAAAACTCACTGAAAATGAGAAACAGAAAGTTTTTTTGGCTCGTTATTGTACGTCTGTGATTCTGAACCTACGTTAACTTTTGCAAATTGATCCTTGAACCCGACCAAAAAGTAGCCGAGAGGACACTGGATGTAAAAGAGAAGACACGTTGTCTGGATCTTCTTTTAATTCGACTATTGTTGATGACATAGTGTCATCTCAAGGCCTAATCCGCGATTCCATTAACAAAATCGTAAAACCGCGGCGTTATAATCTCCATTCTACTTGGCTCTTCCTTGAAACCAGTATTTTGTTGTCATTTTCCTGCTATACTGTGCCTCAAGTTATCTCTTTAAAGATTGATTAGTTTGTTACATTGACTCGTGCTTGTTTCAACTAAGCTTGTAACACAGAAATTTTTTGAACCCGAAGACTGCCAAAACCGCATTCTGATAATAAGCCGTTGAAATTTGCAAGCATTTTGATCCAATTTCTATTCATACTCCCATATTCTCAGTTCTTAAGATATCGCAAATCATTAGTCTTTCAGAATGAGGATGACAACGATTGAGAAATGGCTAAGGCTTGAAATTAACAACACCTGAAATAGTTTTGTTGCGTATTTTACTAATATGGGTCCCGTCAAGTCGTTTTGTCTTGGACCTTGTTTGAATTTGAATTCAAACTCAAATAAGATTTTTTATCTCTGGAGAAGATTGGAGGACCCGAACATCTTGTGTAGTCTGCCGTACGTATATTTTGGAGGGACTGACTTCTTTTGTGATCTCACGCTCAAAGTGAAGAGTGGCCAACACATTTCCAGTTCTTTTTTATGTCGCCTCTATGTTCGTAAACATCTGCCCCGGATGAAATTCGCGTCTGTGATGCATTTTAAGCGATGCAGACTCATAGACAGTGCCTTAAAATGCCACTTTTCAAATGAACTGGATTGCATATTTCCAAGTCCGGTTGGAAGAAAAAAAGAAAGATATATATTGTCATTGAATCGTACGCATGCTAGTACCTTTAAAAAGAGTGTGCTCATCTTGTGTTCAAATCTTTTCAAAACAAAGTGTGACAGGAGACGATGCAACAAATTAGGATTTTGAAAACGTTTCTCGGTATTTTGCCTTGAGCTTGCGCTGCATGAACGTCGCGCCATCCACCTGAATTGCCGTTTTCGTGGCCCAACATTCCTTAGGCTCGTAGTTTTCAATGTACTTCTTATAGATAGACTCGGGGATATTATCCGAGACGTGGCTGTACTCGGCATAGATGGGCAACTTGAAGAAGAGGAATGTCACGTAAGGATAGTAAGACCTATCGAATTTGTCCTCCGTTTCGGGAGGCAAAAGCGACGCGGGGATTTTGGTGTTGATATCCGCATCCGCTCCGGGCTCATAGAAGAACGGCATTGAAAACCTAAATTGAGACACAATTCAAGAGACATATTAGAACGATCAAGACCGAAAAGAAAACCAAATGGGTTCTAAGAGAGAGAATCCTTACCGGGATTTTCCGATGTCCATAACTCTGTGGACAGTGGCCGCAAACCGTCCGTTGCTCATCTCGCTCAATTGTTCGCCTACATTAACGATAAGGGTCTCAGGGTTGGGTGGAACGGCATACCATTTATCATCCACCAATAATTCAAGACCAGGGTAATCAAAAGTTTGAAGAAAGGTCAAGAACCCACTGTCAGCATGAGCAGGGGTAGATATCACTGAAAATTGGTAAGGAAATGAGCCCTTGGATGCACTTTTTTGGTTTCTTTGCGATCTGATTGCACTGTAACACTGAGAGTACTGACCTCGACCGCTTGGTAAGATAGCGTCTTTTGGAACTTCGCCCACCCTTTGGGGATATCGGATTGGTCTTAGGGTGTGTTGTGCAAACTCGGAGAACATTCGCTTGAAGTAATCCGTTCGCTCGCCTCCGGCTTCAGCAATGAGACTCATGATCGTGTCTCCAACACCACGAACATTATCGCGATGGCGGAAGAGTACCTAGTTGGGGGAGGGGGGGGAAGGAGGAAACCCACTTAGATTCTTGTTCCACTTTGTATGAGGATGTGATTGTAGATATGTACCTCATAATAGTGCTCAACTTCCTTCTCTTGGCCTGGTATATGAAGCATAGGGGTTTGTTCGACCAAAGGAATGTCTTTCAAATGATCCGGGATCTCCCATTGAAGGCCCACATCGTAACCCTCTTTGCAAGACATCCGATCATGTTGGGCAGGGAAATAGCCACGGTAACTATTCTTATTACTTGGATTATAGGCTCTAAAAGGCGCAAGGTGATTTTCAGCTCTTCTAATAATGGTCTAGACAACGTGTCACTCACTTGGTGCCAATTTGGTCGAGTTTGGTTTGCTCCGACACGTCATCGAAGAACCATTTTGATCCTTGAAGTAGTGCTTCTGCGGAGTAGTCATTCATTCCGGAGACTTGACAAAATCCCAAGGTAGAAAAACTGTTAATAATCTGTTGGCGGGCTTTTTCTCGACGATCAGCGCATGCAAGAGCCTCTGAAGATAAATCAATGATTTCCAACTTGATATTAGGTGGAACGGCATCCTCTCCGTGTCTAAAAATGGATATCAGTGCCGTCAATATATTGAAGTCTTTCAAAGCAGAGGCGTATACTTACTCTTTCTGACCTTCATCTTGATGTGGAGCCATTTCTTCAGACTTCATTTGAGTGCAAACGGCCTTACTTCCAGCAGCTTTTTATATGGGGTTGCCTTGAGCTCAGAAAACAAATTGAGCTCTTCACTTGTTTACATGTACCGATCGGTGTAAAGTACTCCTCCGGTTTGAAAAATCTTCAGAACAAGAAATGATGTCAACTGCTGATTTGGTATGTTGCTTTGGCCGACAAATTCTTCATTTTAGCACAAATTCCCGTGATGATTGAGGCAACATGTAAAGTGGGAATATTTTCCGAAGACTTTATAGTAAAGCAATAAACTGAAGACAAGATTTTGATCTCTCATCCAAGGGTTTATCCAATGACGCCTAGACCTGAGTTACACTTTAATTTGTTAGGTAAGAAAAAACGTCAACAAATATGGATTTCACTTTTTGTTATATTACGTTGTTTTTTAACGAGAAATGACATCTTTGCCATAATTATCGATCAATGATTGATTCCTGCATACTCTAGATATTATTTTTCCAGAGAAACTTATGTCTCAGCAAATAAATGTCTTGCCCAAAACGCTTCGTGAACGTTCAAAGCACTCAAACGGGTTTTGTTTGAATTCAAAAGATTCATTCAGTACAACTCGTTATTTGGTTATGTATTGATTCAAGGACATTTGGATGGATCTTATCATAGAAATATCAAGATCAAATTTACCTCTACAACTAGGGTTATTTGGTTTCTAATTTACTCCTTAGCCACGAAATGACACTTTTGTCCATCCTAAACTCTTTTTTTAAACTTCTTTTGGAAAGAGCGGGATCATTAATAAAGTATGCGGTTCAGTGTGCATCCTTACATTTGATTTTTCTTGCTTCAATAAATTACTACGTTTTACGTAACTTTGACATCAAACCTCAACTTGTCCCTCTCTAGTGATTGCACCCAAGTTTTCTGAAATATGGCCTTTTTCATCTATTTTTGTGTTGCCACTATCTTCAAATGGAAACTTTTCTTGTCTCATCCCGAGCACAAAATGCTATCAATTGCGAGCTAAATTGGTTGAATTTTACGTTGTCTTTTAGTCATTCATGACGCCAACTAGTTTGAGGATCATTCATTTCAACTCAGTTTTGTTAGTGTCATCTGTGAGATTTTCCAAGGAAAAGTAGTCAGTCCAACTCAGGTCACGAATACAACTTCTCTCTCTCCGTGTTCAAAATGGAGGCTTCTCCAAAAGACATCATCCTAGATGTGGTCGATCTGTCCCCAGAAAATCTGCTTAATGCCACCTCTCGATCTATGGTCATTCAACAGCTTCTGGACTGTTTTTCCAACGTTGGTTTTTGTCAAATCAAAGGGATTGAAGGGTATGACTCGGCAAAACTGCTTAAATGGACCAAATTTTTCTTCTACGACATTCCTGAAGAAGACAAAATCAAACAATGTGGAACACGGTAATCTCAATCATAGAGTGAAATGGACTCCTCATAAATACTTTATGATTAAACTTTGCTCTTCAGAGCGTTCAATCCAAATAATTCGAATTCTTACCGCGGTTACTTTCCCGTCCAGCCGGGACAATTATCTTGCAAACGAGGGCTCGACCTTGGCCACCTTTTAGAGATCCCGGCTCATTTAAAGGGCATTCCATTGGTGGAACGTACCCCTTTCTTAAAAATTGAGACCCGAGAAAAAGAGCTTGATGAATTCTATGAGGTAACGACATTGTTTTGGTTTCTTACTCTTTGTATCCAAGAATAAACTTACATCCTGTGACTCATATGTAGGTTATGTATGATCATCGACATCTCATGCATCAAACGGCCGACTTAATCATGAGCTTGTTGGCTGAGGCAGGAGGTGAAGATCCCAGTTACTTTGAGACAATGTTTTCTGATTGCCCTCTACACACATTCCGGCCCCTTCAATATCCCAAAAGAGTAGAGAACATTCCGCGAGGAGCTTACCTTCCAGACGGACGAAGTAACAATTTCATTATTCATGTCGGATTTGGAAACTATAAACCACCTACTCAAACTCATTTTCAATTTTCAGTCTTGTCGACGCCTGCTCACATGGATAGTGGTTTCCTCACTCTCCTGCAAACCTTTCATTATCCCGGGTTGGAGATCCAGGTTGATGGGATTTGGTATGCCGTCCCGCCACCCAAGACTCCCAACACCATTGTGGTCAACTTAGGGGAGCAAATGACGGAAATGTCTAACGGACGATTTAAGGCAACCATCCATCGTGTGATTGATATCGGAGAGGACAGGTAGGGTTCCATTCAGAAACAATTCTTTGGCAAGTCATATTCTTTTTGGGTTTGTGATCATGTACTGTGATGGACGAGAATGCAATGAAAAATATTTTTTAAGCATTTCACATCAAAAACAGATACTTATTGACCAGCATGAGCTGACAAAAGTGATCATTAGTACATATCAGGTGCAAAAATATTGAGAAAGAAAGAAGGCAACTATTGGGCAAAAAAACTGTAACACATTAGAGCCACATTAATTTGGGATTGAAAATATACATTTGAACAATGAAGTGGAAACTAGTTATGCTTTTATAAGCAATTAATCATATTAGTGATTCTTTGCTTGCAGGTTCTCCATTCCGTTCTTTTATGAACCCGGCTGCGACACCAACATAAACGTGAAGATGCCCAAGAGACTCTTGCCCCCGGGAACTGAATCGAGCTACCCGACAGAAAAGGAGCCTCTACCCTTCGCAGCTTTCCTATTGAATAAACTCCCCATCTATGCCGAGTATAGTTCAATTTGCGACCATTTGCCCGATTGGGTGAGGAAGAAGTACCTCGGGCACAAATCTATCACTGGATGCTGGGCGACCCAATCTGGTATTGAAATCGACGGATCCAAGTTGGAAATTTAACAGGCCGAACAAAGCAGTTATTTCTTATTTCCATTATCTGAAAGCGTTGAAATCAAAGCTAATTTGTGGCTTTCAGAAATAAATTCTACACCCGGAAAAGGACAGACTATCACTCATGAAATAAGAGGTTGAGTGAAATAAAACCACAGTACGTTTGAAAAAATCACGAAACCCCAACAATTAGGGAGACCATTCTTGGCCGAAAGCTGAAATCAACTTCTCTCACATCCAATGGATATTGATCATTGCAAAACTTGTACTGCAATTCATGCGCTCAACTTTCCTTGAAAAATAAGAACGAAAACAAGTGATGATTCCTTTTCTTGTGAAGGCTTCCTTTGGTGATACATATTCAACATTCCTCATTTGGCAAGGAAACAAATCAGGTTTTAGCACCGAAGTAAGCTGAAAGGGATCAATCTTCAGTGTTCGTGTTGTTCCCGCTCGCAACGGATCAACATAACATTCAACTTAAAGGAGGTTGCGTCCCTACCAGAGTGTGTGGGTGTGCCTGAAACCACTAGTTCGACTCCATATATTTCTTTTCACCTTGGGTGAGTATTAAATGAAGGGTCGGGAACTTTGATTTTCAGGCTGATATGAATAATGATGACGTCAATCAAGCAGCCATCAAACCCTATCTACGGAGGACCCGTGGTTGATATAAGAGTCTTAAGTACCATTCAATCCTGGTAATCATCAAATTTTCCATCCGCGTGGACTAATGAGATCGTTCTTGATGTCTCGCTGACCTTTGCTTGTCCCCGGATTCCTAAATCCTCTCCAGGTCTGTTGTTGCGCAGGATTAGCGTGTCTGACTTGTGCGTCATTTGCATTTACAGATTGCTCGGTTGAAGTTACTACTTACTTGAGAAGAGCCTCGAAATCAGGTAATATGATGGTTCCGTTATGAGTATGGTGTCCCCTGCCCGAGCATACAGTTGGAAAAGTGGAACCTCAATTGTTGATTTGATCATTGGTTAATAGAGTATCGTATTATCACGCAGTGCTTGGAACACCATGGCTCGGAAAGTCGTGGGAACCCTCTTCCAAGTGAACAAAGAGGCTGTGCTCTTCGAGTTCATGGACAATGATGAGGAAACCATTGGAGTTATTCGTCCCGGATTGGTTCGACTAGGACCCAAGGGCAAAACGTTGTCCGCTGAGGAGGCCAAGTCGTTAGATGAGATCAACAAGTACATGAGTCCCGGCGATGAAATTGTTTGCAAGGTAGCCTCAAATTCGGAGGGGACGAAAGTGACCTGCCAAGAAGATGAAGAAGAGATTGGTCCCAACGGGGATATTCAAGTCACATGTCGACTGATCGAGATCACTCCGGATTGGATTGCAATTGAAGGGTACTTAGTAGAAGTCAAAAAGATTGAAGGGGGTAGAAAAGTGGATGAAATAGGTGATATTGACATACCAAGTGGAGAAGAAGTTACATTGGCCGCTATGGGGTCTTTGCCTCCTTCACCGCCATCAGGGGCTACGGGCGAGAAGAAAGATATTGCGGAGGAAGCCCAGAAGAAGACGGATGAATCAAAATGCAAACCCACAATTGTACCGACGAATGTTGCGGTCCAAAATCAACCGCCTGAAGGAAAGGAGACAACGGCCGATATAGCGTTGGTGGCAGGGAAAATAGTTCAGCTTAAAAAACCGGCTAAGTGCTTCACTTCCAAAGCCAAAGTTTCTTCATTGTATATTGTTTTAAGTGAGGGTGAGTATGAAGGCCAGAAGTTTCTTGTCCAAAACAACGCCTTTTACATATGGGGCCATTGTCTACGGCAAGCCGATTTCCTGTACAATGTACGCGGTGGGGATGAAGTTGTGGCTGAGGTCCACACTGTCAATGGAGGAGGGAAAGTTAAGAACTGCTACATCGGTCAAATCAAAAAGGAACCAGTCTCAATAGTGGATGACCTGGAATTTGGTACATGGATGGGAAGTCGGAGCCTCGACTACGAAGCTTTCATGAGATGGGTGGATGGTAAATTGATGCTCAAAAACTTCTTTCCTTTGGCTTCTCGAGTGGATGAAGGAGAACTAGTTGAAATTGCCAAAGTAGAAGCTCACACTCGTGGACACGGGGGTTTGGTAAAGCTTATGTCCGGCTCAAACGAAGGGAAGTTCGCATTTTTCACCAGAAGAGATCTTTACATTCATTCTGTTAACGTGGGAAATGCAGACTTATTCCGATTTTTGAAGATTGGCGACAAAATCAAATGCCAATTAGAGGAAATTTCAAGCTCCGAGAAACGAAAGTTCAAGAAATTTCTGAAGAGCTCCAATGACATTCACTTTGTTGCCTATGTGGCATTTATTGGCGATGTCCGACCCAAGTCTGCCACTCTAATGCCCCACGAATCCCTGACACTCAAAGATTTTTTGAAGGCTTATGATTTGTCTCCCTCGGAATTTCAAAAGATGAGGATCGAACCATTACCGGAAGAGGATTACAAAGAGACCACTCGATGGGAGAAACCGGAAGAAAGCAGTGCGTTGTTGCCAAATCAGATTATTGCGCCCAATGAAGTACCGTCTATAAACACGTTCCAGCAACAAGCGATGGCTGCATGCAATCCCCATTATCCATTTTATGATGCCATTAACACCTATGCCTCTCAACACAATATGATTGCTGCCAACAGTCTCTGTGCCAAGGCACTTATGATACAGAATCCCGATGGACCTGTGTCAATGGATCTCCTTCGGACTAAGGTCGATTATGAAGTTGCTTACCATTTGGCCAAGATTTTCACCACCGCTCTAACCCAGCAATTACACGGTGATATCAGTCAAAATAGCCTGAAAAGGTTGAGCAAGAAAAAGCTCCAGAATGATCTGAAGGGCCAAAATTTCAAGCTCGGCACCATTGGTAAAAGTCTTGAGAGCTATTTGTTGGACGAGACGTCATTGATGAAGGCGGAGGATCCGATTATTATTGCTGCAAGAGAGCAATCCTTAATTCAAGCTAAAGTAGACTCACTGCAGAGCAAGTTCGAGGAAATTGAACGGAAGAATAAGGAGGAAATAGAAGAGGCAAAGAGGAGAGAACAAACCAAGAAGAAAGAGGTAAGTGTAAGCAAGATGAGAAACATGCTTAATCAGTTCAAGGCATCCAAGGGCCATGGACCGTCAAAATCATTGGAACGCCCCAGCAAAAAGGAACTCCCAGCTCTACCTGAAGACAATCTTTCCCCTTTGGAGTTGGTCAGACTTTACACTATGGAAGGAAAATCAATCGTCAGACGTGAGGGCAAGATTCATTTCGACAAAAGATCCTTTCCCGAAGAAATCAGCACAAATTATCGAGTTGCCCGGACCTCTGGCATTAATACGGAATTCTACTCGCTCCTTTGCATCGTCTTCTTCATTGAAACGATATCCAGAGGCACGGACAATTATGAAAAAGCGGGTAAACTTCACAAGATCCCGCTGGTTCGGAATTCCGATATAAACGATTTGGAAGATTACCTATTGGGCAAAACAGCGACTTCCTCTAACATTGCGGACACGGTTTCTGTTGAACGTAAACCTACAACGTCTGAGAACAGCACAAATGAAGACGCTGTAGAATATGGAGGAATGCCTCAATATGATGTTAAGGAGATTGCCAATATCTCGCATAAGACTTCAGATCCAAAAGCTCATTCCCATAGTACCAAGGATCGCGATCGTTCAGGCAGAAATTCCCAATCATCCAGGGAAAGATCTCGAGGGAGTTCGAGGCGATCAAGAGAACGGTCCAGATCAAAACGCTCGCGTTCGCGCGAAAGTGCTCTTGACAAATCAAAAAAGAAAACTAGAGAATCAATTCCAAGAACGGCAGAAAGAAGCGGTGGTAGTGCTGAAATGAACCAAGGTCTCCAAAATGAATACGGAACTCAGATTCGGCCATTTGATAATGACACCTCGTTTCCAGGGTTGAGTAATCAATTTAGATCTACTCCTTTAGACAAAGGGAACGGACTTGATCAGAAATCTTTTCCAATGAGTGACAATCATCCGCAACCACTTAATATGTGGACTGAACAAACCCCTCGTTCAAGAAATCCATTACCATTGAATCTTGTAGGCCATGAGCGTGTCCGCTCGCCTCTAGAGAGACAACCCAGAGACGTTCCAATCAATCCATGGCAACAAGAACAGTTCTCAACAACCCCTAAGAGAGAGAACCAATCCTCGGGGGTTTACGATCCAACTCTGCCCACAGAGCCATCTCCACCCCGTAGTCCGGCTCGAGCCAAGTTTCAGCCATTGTCTGGTGGGTTAACCAAGCGTTTGCCCACTCCATTTGAGTTATCAACTCAGCCATCAAATGGTCGGAATGACAGCGATTTTAACCCTCGTGAGCCTTCTTGGAAGATGCCCAGACAGAAAGAGTTGCAAGATGAGCGATTGTCGCGGTGGTCTGTTGGTCAGGAGGACCAATGCGAAACTCAACCAAGACCAATTGGTCATTGGAGTGACCCCCAGAGAGACGAAGTTGATCTTAGTCAGGCCATGTCAATGAACCCGTGGAAAAAGTCTGGCACTGAATCAAAGATTAGTTGGCAAGAGACTTCTGCAAGAGAGGGATCCTGGATGTCCGGGGACTCTGGTTGGAAAGTAACCCCTCCAGTCAAGACGCCGTGGGACAAGGTTGGTGGTCCCCTGGAAATGGACGACTCGTCTGATCTTCATCCCCCTACTCTCCGTGGATTTAACACGTCCTTCAGTTTCAGTGCTATGAATCCCAATCCTTCAAGACCTATGTTCGAGAACAATATTCGACAAAGAATGGACTCGAACATGGGACGAGATGATGAAAAACATTTCCAATTCTCAGGCACTTCTAGCTCAGAATTTGATAGGTTCAGAGGCTCGAGCCAAGAGGGTAGGTTTAGTGGGGGTGAAATGTCTGGGTTTAGTAGAAATTCTATGATCAAAGATAAGGAATTCATGCCGGCCTCTGATTCATTTTGGAACGAAAGAAATTCAAATCCCCATCATCTTTCGAATCCTTCCAAGTTTCCCACTAGAGAGCCTGTGTCATTCTCAAGTACCGATTTCATGGCCAACCCTCATCTGAGGAGCACAGACGGGCCCAAGTATTGAAATATTGAAACACACTAATTATATTCTTGTGTAGAAAAATAAACATGTATCTTTTCCATGGACTTTCCAAGTCCTTGCATCGAAGCTTGTTATGATCATGACCTTGAATCGAATCGTATCTTTTTAAATACAGGCAATGATGGGGGCCGCTCGTTTCTGAATCGATGAGCGAGCCTGTTTGTTAGATCATTGAGTAGAAAGAACACCAAAGCATACCTATGTGGAGAACTGCAAAGAGTGCGAAGACATTATCATCATTCTCGTACCCTTGGCTTGCGCTCGAGATGCGTGATGTAATGCCAAAACAAAAGTGCTCGTCGCACCAGGCGTGTTTCTCAGCTGTAGATGCTAACTATTGGGTGACTTGAATGACGGCCTCGTTATGCAGACCTGCAAAGGTGAAAAAAGTATTCACGCCTCTGAAGCATGATGAAAGGGCCCAAATGTTACCTCAAAGCCTTCAGCTTTGTGAATATATTAGCCTATTTATTAAATGATCAAGTTTGACTTTCCGCACCAATGACAATGAGGGCAAATAGGTAGGCTTTGTCAAAAAACAACAACAACAACAAAGACTTTGTACACTTTCCTTCACATCCAGCCATTACGAGGGAACAAAATGTAACCATGGATCGGTCCTTTTCTCTGTTACACCCTGTGTTCTGCTGTCAAGCGCCTCTTGGATTTCTACGCTCGTTGGGTGCTTGCTTCCTCACCACCAAAATCACCACCACCACCACGATTGCCAGTGAATGGATGGACCTGTCATTGCTCTCCTACACCATGGACTACATCTACTGCCATACTCCATGCCTACACGCACGTAAGTACGAAGTGACGGCCTCTCTTTCGAGCACGGAAAGCCAAGCCAACATCGCAGGCCAGCTTGTAGCTCCAAGGGACAAGTGATGCTTCTCTCTCTAGAGCTCTGTTTGGCTGCCAAAAGGCACACACACACTCGACAACTACTCACTTGAATGCACGTACTTGCACTCGCATACACGCACATTGGCCATGGATCGAGTGCCTCCTGAGGAAGATCGTTGTTACATTTGAAGTTGAGAAAAACACGACGCATTTCTTTGGGCCAGTTCCAAAAACGCTGGGATTGAGTTATTTCATGTGGAACTATTGATTGTTCCTGGGTGGTGCTCCCATCTTCTCTTGGCCCTGACAAGGTTGTTTCTATGACGTTCTTCCGAAACAAAAACGGCCTTATGCGTTCTTCTCCGTCTTTGTTTGGCATGTTGTCATTGTGATTGGTGGATGGACCACGAAAGGACTCTTTTGTTCGACTCCGTCCGAATGGAAATCTTCACTTGATATTATTCATCGACTCATCTATAAACATAAGTAAGTACAAACAGCCCTATCGAAATTAAAGTTCAAAATAGTGTACTTACGGATCTGACGGATGCTGGGATGAATCTCAACGAAATCGACTCCGTCCTTGAAAGCAATAGTAGAAGGCAGAGCAAGCGCATATTTAAGTACTTGCACTGGCTTTCTACCCTCCTCTCGGTAAAGTGCATGGAGGTCTACCTACCTTTTTAGCTAATCACTGAATCATCATCGATCGTTCACATTGCCGCAAGAAGTAAGTTTCAATCGTTACAAGAGAGGGTATCACTTCTTTATTTCTATATATCGGTGGGCTTGTCCTTGTCCGATTTCTGACTTGAGAGATAATCAGATGGGATAAGGGGTTTTACGGCATTGCTGACATGCTTAAGTCAAGGATCTTGTTGTGCATAAGGTCAACCAAGTGTGTCCATAGTCTTCAAGAGGGGCTCATTTCACCTGTCATCATTGTTCCCACCATTGCCTTTGTTACTTTAGCCGCGAATCACTTGGTAACTCGTGGTCTCTTGGTAAGTACGTAAGTCAGACAGACCAAAGAACCACACAAATTCAATTGAAGTTACGTACGATTCCTTTTGAGTTTTGCACCACTTGCATTCAGTAATCGATATTGGCCCTTGAGTAAAGAGTGAAATGTGATCGGCTCACAATCCGATCTTGATGAGAGGGCGAGACGTCATTGACCTCATCTCGAGATCTTCTCGTGATTCTTGCCGAGGGTTGAGAAGCGATTTTTTGGTGCGTGGGCGATCCCTTCAAAAAGTGCCTTCACAAGAAAACGTCAACTCGAGATAGTGATTCGTAATGTTCTTGTTAGGCCTTGGCCATGGCCAGTGCACTAGTACTCTCGCCAAGCAAGATGAAATGAACAAAGGACTAGTTCGACCATAAATGATGTTTGATTTCGTTTCCTAGTTCGCTCGTGATAATCTCAAGATTATCATGGAGGTACTTGTGCTTGGAAGTGAACAGAAGTTCACATGGTTGGCTCGGACTTTGGTGGATTGAGCAATTAAGTGAAATATTTGAATGCACTTCCAAGCACTCGTTAGCCAATCCGAATCGGCCAAAACAAAATTGCTCAGTTCCTTCCGCATGTCATAAAGAGTTGAAGAGCACGTCAGAATGGGCATGGACCTGGATGGTCAGGTGGAAATTATACGTACAAATCCTGTCCACGCAATCGCATTTTTATTGATCACACAAGACTCCATTGATCCAACAAACGATCGATTTGTCAAGAATCTTGGTGTAGGCGTGCAAAACTGCTAAAACTTAGAAACGTACCATACATCACCACAATGAACGTTTACGAGGATTTAGGTTTCGAGAATCCTTGAAATATTTCATCTATGGCAAAAAAGCCTTCTTAGTGTGTGGTTGAAAAGGTGAGGAGGATTAACAATCGCTAATCTCATATCTCACAAGTTCTTTCATCTTTTCTGTCGAGATCAGCGTGAGTCTAACTCGCGGTAAAAAAAAAGTTAAATACCATCGAGTGTTTCGAAGTTTTCCAGTGCTCATCACTAGTTCATCATAAACAGGTCTTCTCACCTTTTCCAGGTGAGTGTGAGGAACGAATGTAACAAGGCACGGTTGGCTTCAATCGACCGGAACTGCCAGGAACGAACGAACGAACGAACGAACGGTCGTACGGACGGACGGACTGTGGGTCGGTCGGTCGGTCGGTTGATTGGACGGTTGGTTGGACGGACGAATGACCAACCAACGGAAGGAAAATTGCCCTCATTGTCGCTTGGATCACTAGTTCACCAGTTCGACAGTTTAGTTCATTCATCACATGCTATATGAGCGCAATCCGTAGACCTAAGAACCAGGAGAGAGCTTACCCCGCATTACCCCGATCCGATGCCATAATTTCGATTAAACTTCTGCTTGGAACGCCAAGTCGTGATAATCAATACCTAGTCGCATGTGCCATTCATAATCTTCCCTGCACCAACCACTCTGTGATTGGCGTCCGGATCAAGAGATATACTTCCTCATGATGGTCAAGAACATTTTGGAGAGTATTGTGGACAAGTACTCCTCCGAGGAATCCGAGGAGGAAACTTTGGACTTCATCGTCTTCGTGTCCACCTCACCAGAATGCAAAAGAGGCATGTTTCCGCCCATTATGACTCTAATCGATTACGATTTGGAGGCAGTGGGTAAGTTAGTCATCATTTTCGACTCTATTTGAAATCTGATTTGGGAACTTCTCATCCCGGAAGTCCAAAATTCAAATTACCAATCCGCCGAATATTGAACTCGGCAAGTTTGTGGTTTTGATTAATTGTGGGCCAACAGGTCCTATCATTTGTTTTTGTTATATTTTGGATATGTAGACATAGAATTGGTACACCTTCTTCCTATAAACAGTCTTTATTTTAATTCGCTTAAGCAAAACTTCGCTTAATTTGATCAGATCTACGTCTATGAAAAAATTGAGGTTCTGACGTCCGGTTCTTACTTTAATGTGTTCCAAGAATATTTCATTTCATTCGACAGATAATTGCTTGTAGTGCAATCAAAATCACTCGGTAACTTCAATGACCAACATGTTTTGTCCCTGGTGTACCCTCGCCAACAACAAGCAATCTGAGCGTTAAGTTATGTAACCACTAAAACCAATTTAGCGTCCATATCCTGGAGATCTTTCGCCTTGGTCGTGCGGTTATAACGATAGCAACTTCGGAACCACGATAAGTGTTCATCTCTGATTTGTTTTAGGTTCGACTCATCTCAGTTTAAGCAAGTTCAGCCACATCGCTGAACTCGATCTCACGGATAACTTATTGTCAGAATGGTCCGAGATCTTCGTTCTTCTTCGCGTCTTTCCTAGTTTGGAGTTCCTCAACTTGTCCAACAATCTTCTTCACGCTCCAATCACTCCAGAGGATCTGGAGCACCATGTTCAACAAAAACAACAAAGTCAGAGACCCACGCTTATGACAAAGAAACTTGTTCTGAATGGAAACAAAATTGATTGGACCTCCGCGGATAGATTGATCCAAATCATGCCACAGTTAGAGGAGCTCCATTTGAGCACGAACAATCTTCACAATCCTTGTGGCGACGAGGCTCTTCATCATGAGAACCTTCGTCTTCTGTTTCTCAGCTGTAACCCGATCGATGATTTTCAGGACATGGCCGAGCGGTTGACAGTCCAATGCCCGAAGTTGGAACAACTTTCGCTCTCGGAATGCCCTGTGACATTCAATGGTGAGCCCCTGACACCCTCCGATCCCATTCTACCACACTTGAATGCTTTAAACTTAAGCACCACCAAGTTGTCCACTTGGGAAGAAGTGGATAAGCTCCGGGGACTGCCATGCCTCACTGAGCTCCGTGTCCAACACGTTCCACTTCTCGGCGATTGTACGGTCCATGAAAGGCGCAGTCTCTTAATTGCTCGATTGCCCAATATCCAAATTCTCAATGGCGGGGATATCATCTCCAAGACGGAGCGAGAGGATGCCGAGCGTGCTTTCATCCGGTTTCATTTGGACTCGGATCCCAAACCCCAACGATACCACGAGCTAGTGGCCGTCCATGGGGAGCTCGATCCCTTGGTCAACATTGATCTGACTCCGGACACAGTGGTTCGGGTGAAGGTTTGTCACAAAGATTTGGTCAGAGAGGAAGATATCCATCTGTATCAAACAGTCCAACAATTCAAAGGCCGACTCCAAGATTGGTTTGGCGTGGCCCCTCAAAACATGAAACTCTACTATTGCGATAAGGTGAGCTCTTTTTCTCATGGAACCAAACTCGTTTTTGTTTGGTTTTTTTGTTTGGTTTTTCACGGACTTTTCTAACCGCTATAGGGAATGTAATCCCCAGTACTATTAGATGAAAGGTTATAATTCGTCTATTTATTACCTTTCAATCTTTATATGATATTTGGTCTACCAACGAATTTGAGTTGGCAAACCGAGCTAGTCCTTGAATGTAGGGTCGATCTAGAATGCTATCTAAAAATTTGTCCACGTTTAGCTTGAAAGATGCAACCGGATCAATAAGGCCTACGTATTCCCAACAAACATTAGAGTGAAGCAAATTAAACAATGAAGGTGCCCGAGAAAGAAGAGAGTTGGACTTCATTGTTCGAACTAGCCTGGATTCTTGAGGGCTTGACGGTGCTCTCAAAACGCACATTAAACCTCTGCGGTCACTAGCATTGACCCTAAATCCTGGGTTGGGACAAAGCTCATGGATACTTTTGAAGACGTACAGTATCAAATACCTTTCTTACCTTCTCTGAACACCGTACAATCCCAACCTTGTCAACCTCTCCCCATACGAGAGCTCTCACATTCCTGTGATGCTCCTAGTGAAACATCTTTGGACTTGCTCGACCTTTTGCAAAGCTGCTAAACTCATTGGAGCCCAAATGGGTGAAGCATATTCAAGATGTGGCTGAACAATTGACTTGTACAGAGTTAGCATGAGTTGAGCTGCATCTCTTGTAAAGTATGTACTATTTATCTACTACACCCTCTAGGCTGTCATTAGCCTCATCAATTACAATACGTACAACTTGACATACTTGAGGGGATCCTCGTTACTGTAGTTGCTTTGTTTTTTTGTACCCTCGCTCTCAACGTCATCGTTATTGTCATCAATTTTGGGGTGTGGTCGACTAAAACTGAGGAAATCCGAGAGATCGGGGTGTTACAATCGAATGATAAGAGAATTAGAGCAAATGCCATTTGATGTAGCCTGATGCGGTTGGGAAGCAAAACGCAATAGGTCTCCAAACTAGGTCGTTCTTTGATATAATAATATTGGTCTTATCAAACTGGAAATGATACTGGACAAAGAAATGACTTGTCTACCCTGCGTACTTATTACCTAAACCCTTGCATAATTCTCCTATTCTCCTTTATCTTGATTAGGATTACGTGGACATGGCCGGACCCGAAGAGATGAAATGGGCGCAGAAGGCTTTGTATACCTACAATGTGCAGAACGGCGATAAATTCATCTTGGACGAGAAGATGTTTCATTCCCGCGTTCGAACCACCTCAAGATCCAGCCTCGGATCGTTTTCACCCGGATCAAAGTTTTTAGAAAATCGGAGCATCACATTTTCGATCAGTCCCAGAAATGGCTTGATGATCAGTTCACCCGGCATGAAGAAACCAACTACTCCCATGAACAAGAATAACAATCACATCAACAATAACAACAATCACCACCCAAAGCGTCAACATGGGATTTCGCCCAAGAATAGTGTGGCAAAAAATCTATTTGGCAAGAGTCAGAAGAAAAACTGAAGAACTAATATCAGTTCTCTCGTATTGTTGTATATACCGCTCACCAGCGTTTCTCTAAACGCTGCTCACTTTTTGAATCATCCCTATCTTGGTTTGCCAAGTTTTAATGTTTAGTTAGACACTACAAGTCCAATTCCTTATGTACAGAGCCTTTCAGGCGACGAAGATCAACTAGAAACTCTTCGTAAGGGTTTCCCCCACCGAATTTCATACAGAACAAATATATCAGCAAATTTGAAGCACGAAAATGCCCGCATTGTTTTTCATTCTCTTTAAAACTTAAAATCTCGGTGCAGAGGCAATAATGGATTCCCACAGGAAAGTATGTTGTGAGTACGTACCTAACAAGGTACATAGATTTATTTTAGAATGGCAGCCATCTTTTTTCTAAAACTTGCATTTATTGCTCGCTGGTTCAAAAGCATTCTTGGTTACGGCTTTTTCCTGAATGGAATTTTCATGTAATGTCGAAAGCATTCACGTTGGTTGAATACCGCAATAAGTTGGTGACCTGAGGACATCTAAGCCATTTGGACCGAAACCTCAATCATGTTATTATGAGGTACTAACGCAGTATTACTATTGTTTATTTCGGAGTCTAAAACACATTACATTAGTTTCTAGTATACTCCGATGTCACTCGGCATCAAATCATCCTTTTCAAGCGCAGCAATTTTTGTAGAAAAAAATCTTTCAAAAAGAATATGAATTTCAGAATCAATAGGCAGGTGCACAATAGCTTGTGATGAGTTCAAAAGGGTTTCATGCTATAATTTTTCATTTATTTCTACTTGAGACAACACTCCTGGAAGGGCCTAAACAGTCAGCAAATCTAAAAAAGATATCTTCGATTTCTCATATATTTACATGGTAGGAAATTCCTTTAGAAAGAACTCTGCTAGTAAAGCCCCGATATTTCATTGTTATCTCACTATCAAAATTCACAGCATAAACTAGGAAGGTAAAATCTAAGAGAACATGCAATATGCAAAATATTTGTTCAACATAATTGTTTTGATTTTTTTCGTCACATTTGGGCTCATTTTATGGCTTTGGGGATAACAATCGATACGAACATCCAATGAAGTTTTTTTCAATTGGGAAACGCGTGGCAAATTTTCAAACGCAAAGGGACATGGTTTGAGATTGAAGTTGTAGGAAGCCGTCGATCTTAAGACCCATCCCTTCAAGTCTTTAAAAATCTGACTTCCCGGATCGAATCCATTAATATGGATTTGATAAGTGGTTTCCAATTTTGTTGCAACTATCTCTGTTTAGAATGAACCTGCTTCAGTTTCATGGCAGTTCAGGCGAATAATTTGAAGTCTAAGGGCGGCTTTGCACTAGGATGAAAAACCGGGATTGAATCCGGTTTGAGGATTGAAGTGGGACTAGTGCTGGGGCAACTCCAGCGAGAGGACTCGAGTCTTTCACTGCACTCAAGTCGAACAAAAAGACTCATACTGCGAAAAACTCGCCCCAGCACTATTCCTTCTTCAATCGTCAAACCGGATTCAATCTCGGTTTTCCATCCTAGTGTAAAGCCGCCCTTATTATGCCACTTTTGCAAGATGAAGTGTTATTGTTCTAACGTTGTTTTCACCGATCCAATTCAAGTTCAGCTTCAAAACTAAAACTGTGTTTGAAGTGAGTGGCCTCTTCCCGTCCAAACATCTATCCGACAATGCCCCGGCCAATTGCTTTAGAAGACCACCACCAAGTTCTTGTCTATCATCAAGAAGCCCCCTCCCCGTATGCAAGAAATAATCAGAAATCCGTCACCGCCAGAAAAGGCAGTCGGAACGCTCCCATGGGGATACGTTCCAATAAGAATTGTCCGACCAAGTAAATTCCTGAGAGGGCTTTCACCTCAGACTCTCCCTCTCAATTTTTCTTTGCCTACCTTAGAGACAGCCGGATCCGCACCTTTTCAGGAGAAGGGGAAACTTCTCTAGCTCACCTGAACCATGAAGCACCACCATCCTGATTCCTGGCCATGAACGAGCCCACGTATCGGGTCCGACCATTCGACGAACTACAACCAGCGTGCCCTACTGCTGAGTGGGACAATGCCAGGGCCTGAACCAAAAGTAACACAACCAGGCATACATTCATACTCACTCACATGAACACGAAAATCACCATCGGTTTGACTGCTACGGCACATTCACAATGCCAGGTGATGATTGACTGATGGCGCGTTGGCCGCGGTTGGGGCGACCGACAGGGCCGTCGAGGATAGATGGTTGGTTGGTTGGTTAGTGGTTGCGTTGTTGTTCCTGGTCTTTGAGTTTCGGGAGAGCGTTCGACTAAGCAGTCGATCTTCATTGTGGGCACACCCGGCGAATACAAAGTAGCTAAACGGACAATTAAAGGACAATAATTGTTCCATCTGACTGGGAAAGGCATTGTGGACCCTCATTGGCAACTATTTGGACAGTTCAGGATTTGTCTGCCTTGAGGTAAGAAACACTACTTGTAGAGAATAAAGCAAAAAAATGTATTAATGGAAAAACTTTTATTTGGTGACAAGTTGTCCAGAACAACTTTCAAAAAATGCAGTCCTCGAACCACATAAGAATTCGTCTCAGGTTTATATCACCTGATCAAGGATGTTCAATCTTGTTAGAGTAATGAATTTCAAAGTGAGTTGAGGATCTTTTCTAGAAAAAAAGGAGATATCAGATCAGATTTTCTTCATTCACTAAATGATTCAGAACCAAAATTTAGAGTACTCCGCTCTTACATTGAACTTAAAGAATTATTCAAGCGTTGAAAAGGACTTAAAATCAAGGAATTTCCCCTAAATTTGATCACTTGCAGGAAGCACATTGACCTCTTGATTTCAAAGGAAAAAATAGGTCAATGAGGCCCTTTGATGGGACCCTAAAAAGACAAGGGCTAAAGATATGGATCTTTTTGAACAACTCGTGGGGATTAACTCACTATTTTCATTGGCTTTCTCTAAGACCTGACTTGAGAGTTCAATGACCTTTTAGAACTATAGCTTTACTTTCATTAGACAGGAGATTGATTTCGTGTCTCGGAAAAGCAGAGAATAACCGCTTTTTGGCATCTAAATATTTAATGATTGGCTTTTGTTTCCATTGAGCCCTTAGTTAGACATTTTCAAAGAGATAGAATATAAAATGGCAGTCAAAGCAAAAAAATCAACACCATTATAATTGAAGGATGGGCCCTGAAATGAAATGACACGATACGCAGTCAGCGCAACCAACGGTTTTGGGAAGTTTGTCTAGCTAACTTCAAATCATGAATAGGGTATTGTTCTGAGCGGAAATGAAATTAGTCACGTTCATTTAAAGAAAGCCGTTGCTTAGAGCACTTGATTGTTGTGTCAGCGTACGATGGATCCAACGCTAGTTTCTAAGGTACTATGATGCGATACTCTCCATCATGAAGCCCTTTATGTTACACGAGTTTCAATCGAATTCATCTCAGTCCATCATAGATGAGCATTGGCCAAAAGTAATGGAAAAGCGTCGGTTTGTAGCCATTTTTAGTTCCAACATACGTACTTCCCTATAAAATACGGATTCCAACCAGCTAAAACACAAAATTCTGATGGACAAAGAACCTTAACAAAAGTTTGAAAACATGAATTCCTCACGTTTTCCAGCCTAACGGCAAGTATTCATGTAAAACAACTTTTCGTTTCATGGGGGAACTTAGGCCTTTCATGTTAGAGTCAAAGTTTCGAGTCAATGGTTGGTGCTGTTCATCTTCTTGGTCGTCGTCGTCATCTTCGACAACAACAACCTTTTGGCATCCCTCTTAAAGAGCTTCTTTCTTTCCAACTCTCTTTTCTTTAGATACTTCACATCAAAAAATGGGACCTTGTGGGGCTTTTGGCCTTACTTTCGTACTCCTCTTTGGTTTAAACACGGCTATGGCCCAGGATGACAACAATCTTTCCAATGGTCTTCAACCTCTACCGTTGGTAAGATTATGCGAATCCCTCAAACGACCTTTCCCGACTCTTCTCTAGTTTCTTTTCGTGTTTTTAGACCAGAAATGTCAGACAAACTGATTCGGATGAAGGTTCATTTCCTTCCACCTCGACCTCATCGTTTCCATCGGCCTCGCAGAATTCGGACCCGAATTCGCCGGTATTTCTGCAAGGAGATTGCGATTTTGGAGCTGGGTCCTCACTGGAAATGTGCGAATGGGCCAATTTGAACATGTCGGCCTTTGAATGGAAAGTGTCCAATGGCGAGGACAGTTTTTGGATCGGTGGACCTCGAGTGGACAGGAATGATAACAACGATAAAGGTACCATTGCTCAAGAGCATTGATGATCGATCCAAGAAGACTCCTTTTGATGTTGTTCTTTCATCTTTTATTCTTGACTAGGAGGCTACGCTTTCTTCGAGACTTCTCAGTTACCCAATTCCCCAAAGGCTCAGAACACTGTGAGTGCCATGATGGCCAGCCCAAAGCTCGAATCCACGGGCTCAGAGGGATTCTGTGTCAGTTTCAGGTAATGGAAAAAAACATTCCAACGAGCTCAACTAACTGGTCACCCTTTCTTTGCTCGTCATGCGAGCGATATGAATGCGTGCATGTGGTGCATGTGCATCAAAGAGGAGAAGTGAGGGGACTTGTGACACAATCGAGAAGGGATCTATTTCTGGCCTGGAATCTTTCACGACGATTTGATACCTAGCTGGAGGGTCTTTTAGTCACTAGGGGATCGGGTGATTCGTGTGAGCCATAGGTTTTTGATGAAACCAGGCTCCATGAGAGAATACTACCTACCGTTGGGAAGATTCTTGTGAGGTGGGGAAAAGTATTCCATCATGGCAGGAACGAAGATTTATGATTCCCAAGTGACAAGCTTTATGATTTTCTGAATATCTACGTACTAGGGATGAAAGCCGCGGTGTAAATAAATACCTTTTATACGACACCGTTGCACTAGCGTTCTTCCTTCACTCTAACAACGAAGAGTCCAATCTTTTTCAAGTGCTTTTTTCCCCTTCGAGTGAAAGTAACGAGCGCCTTGGTCAGCTTTTTTGGTTCTTTCTCTACAACAGCTATGCCTCTGATGGATTGTCTCCGACAAATTGCGCTTGCTTCTGCATCCAGTGGACGATAATGGCATTGAACATGATGAAGACTCGATTGGCGATTCGGCAGTTCCTTGACCGACCTCTTTAATTCGTTGGACAAGACGAAGGCTGTCCGAGAAAATAAACCTCCGGGCACGTCCATGGTTTAGAGAGAACACTGTTTTGGCCACGCTTCAAGATAGCACCGTGGGGTATGGAAACAGCCCAAGTTATGTATTCCTACCACGACTTGCATCAAGTGAGTGCCAATGGAAAATTATCGAATCTCATTAGGGAACAGTTCGAAATAGAAGTCAAACTTTCTTTTCAAATTGATCAACGAGACATAATTTCTTGCATATTAATGAAATATTTCACCCTCAATGGCTTGGACTTAACTGACATTAATTCCAGCCAAATTTATTGTGGTGTGTGTTCACCTCGGTCAAAATCTGTTTTGAACAGTTAGATGGGAATATTTCTGGTTTGATGTTTTTGGGGTTTTTAACTGCTCCAAGAAAAGATATCCCCCATACGATGTAAATGAAAAGTATGGATGTTAATGAATAGGGACGGAGAAAAAGGTAACAGACATTTTTTGCGGACAAGTATCATATACCAAGGTGAACAATAGTAGTCTATGTGCTAATTTAAATCAACGTCAACTAGTTCCACTTTGAACTTTTGAGAAGTAGTGACTGAGCGGAGTCGACTCGGAAGCTTGTTCTAGCTTGTTCCAATGAAGGATCATCCGGTTGCTGAAGGAGTGAGTGCGACATCTAGGGTGCATTTCTTTTCTCATATTGAAATCTGTGCTACTGAGTGCGTTTGTATGTACGTATAGGGGATGTCAGGTAACGGGATTTAAGGAAAAATGTGGTCCAGCACCCTGATTTTGGGCATTTTGGGGAGAGAGAACTAAGACAAACATCACAGTCAACTCGCACCATTCGCTCCATTGATTTTCAATAATCGAGTGATTTTGAGCGAGTTGTGTTACAAAACCCTACTAAATGAGCATGTTTGGTGTTAATCAGTGAACGCACTTCAAATTGGCTCAATACCACAATGCTAATTGCCTAGACAAGCACGTAAAATGAAAAAAATGTCCAAATCCAATGCATGCACAGTGCGGTTTGGCTGGGCTAGTTGTCTTTGATTTTACTCCATGAATAACGTCAGTTGTGCATGAACGCGTTTACTTGACTACCTATCACTTAACCTTAAAAGAAGAGTGGAAAGAGCCACAACTAAACCTTACCATTGAAGTACTAAATGAAATGTTCAAAACAAATTTGAGCCGTATAGGACTACTTAATTCATTCGTACCAAGAGTTCTATGCAATATGAACGGATCCTTTCAAGGCAATGTGAATTTCCAAATGAGCTTGGAAAGGATGGACGAATTGAATGTTTTCATGACTGATGAAAATTATATAGGAAGACAATGATGCTTGAGAGCAAATCAAAGCTCTAAATATAATTATGAAATGTTTTTGCCTTCGACCCCAAAAAATCCTCGTCACGACAAGCTTGATCTACTTTGAGAAACTTGAAAACGGCCTTAGTGACGCCCATCCAAATTTAGACATCAAACCATGCCAAGGTTTCTAGATCCTTTCGAGCTTTTCTTTTCAATAAGCTTCCCATTTAGCGAGTTTAATTAATCGAATCGCCCAAAGTGATCGTTAATGGTCCAGGCAACATCGCAAAGGCTTAGGAATCCAAAGATGATAAAAAAGCTCTCAGCACACCATGCGGTCGCCTTTAAGGGCCGTCACCACAGTGGGATCTAGCTTTCGTTCATTCTTACAACACAAAGAAGCCAATCCGTTCTCTTTATGAGAAACGACTTTGAAAGAGATAAGGAAAGAGAGGCAGGCGCCTTTGTTTCTCATAAGAAAGAATCGCTATAGGTATGTGGATCAAGCTCCACCAAAATGAGTAATTAGTTAGTAACATAACTGAGCCAACTTCTCCAAGTCATTGTTCTTACCTTGACTACAATATGGGTCGTAAGTTCATTATTAATGCCTCGAGAGGTCTCAAGAACACGAACACCACGATATGCCGCATCATTTCCTCATCTTCTCTTGTATTTTTTTTAAGTCAATTGGGACTTGTCACTTTCAGATCATTTTCGAGGCCATCCCCAAGGACGAAACCGACCAATCTCGAGGCTATCGGGGCTACATCGCCGTTGACGACATCTCATTCAAAACGGGATCGGATTGTCAAGGACATTGCACCTTTGACTCTGGATTTTGTGGCTTCACCAACTCCAATGGAGCTGACTTTGAATGGAAAGTGTGTAAGTGTGGAATTCAAAATATGGAATACAAGGACACGAAGTACATAATCTTCAAATACGTGCATTTTCCCTTTGTGGCCTTGTTTCCCTGACGGCATCTTTTGGCCTTAAAATAATTGATGAGAGGATAGATGAGGTATTCAAAACAGATGTGGTTGTGTGGAACACCATGAATGGATAAAGCTAGTGCTAATGATTCGTTTTAAGCAGGTGCAACCTATTCATTTATCAATCGCTTCTGATCTTTATCAAAGATACACTTCGAGGTTGTGATCCGATCTTGGACATCATGTCAGCCTTCTTTATTTAGCCTTGATCAACGTTTTCTTTTATACTTGAACGGTTCACTGGTTATTCTGTCGTTGTCATGGTTCCGAAAACTTTGATCTGGGAGGAGATGGCGATTCGCAGTAAATTCTCGGCTATTTCAGAACAATTGGCTCTCATGTACCATTTTTAGTATACAAGAAGTGATTCTTGTAGTATTGTTCAAATCCCGGAACACATCTTGAACGAAAAGATTGATTTCGCCTTTACGCAGGAAAAAACATCTTTCTGAGGCCTTTTTAGACTTTCTAAACGGGCATGGCTTTTGCTTTAAATTGGTTGAAGACGGGCATTTTTTGCTCCATAGATAATTGGGACATTGAAGCAGGAAAAGAAGATGACGTCATCTTCAAATTTTGAGAGCACACAGTCGTCTTTGTTACAAGATTAAATTAAAGTTTCAGCTCTTTTATCCATTAAAGGAATGATTTATTTAGCATTGCATGTTAATAATAAACTGTCTCGGTTTCACTCATTAACATGCATAAAAACTACTTATTAGAAGAAAAAAGCTTTTTTTGGACATATTTTTCGTATCTTAGAATTATTTTTTTTACAATGGGTTTTGTGCAACCTTATAACAGTTTTTTGTCAAATATTGAGACCTGTATCTTGGGTTTTTAGTAACTCTTCTGTATCTGCTTCAATGTCTCATATTTGTATTAATATTCTCAATCTCATCTCACATTGAGCCCGGAAGAGTGTCGGAACTGTGAAGCATTATGATTTGAATTAACGATTAAATACAGGCATCTAACTAGAGGAGTGGATTTCGGTGGAGGTATTCCGATTTTATTTTTTTTTGTCAAAGCTCTTTGACGGATGTATTATTGGAAAGAGAGGGATTGTCACTTTAGGGTAAAACCATCACCTTTTATCTAATTCATAGTTATCTAATGCAAGGATACCTTTAACAGGTAAAAGATTAAGGCCTCTCAGTGAAAGGTCTCTCTTTCTAATGTTACTAAAACTCTAATCTTTTTATTTCATTAATCAGAAATTTTTGATGAATTCAGTTAAAGTAAGATAGCTCGGAATTTTAACTTAAAAACAGTTACTTCTTTTCTTTGAAATTCTTATTTATACAGTACACCTGAGGCATCATTTGCTACTTTTGGGGTTGAAATATTGCTATCACAAAGTGGCCTAGCTACGCTAATTCCCATATCCAATCCTCTTGTTACATCCTTGGATTGCTTTGACAACTTCTTTCCGCTTTTTATTGTTTTTTGATGTTTTTGTGATTACCTTGAATTTCACGGGTTCGAGCTCAAGCCCAAATATGAAGTAGGTAATAGCAAAGCTCAGTTAATTAATACAGCGGACAGAAACAAGGTCCGGTGACAAGGGGCTTCCTGAGGATTTGAATCATGAGCAATGTTCTACGTACAGAGATTATAGAGACTTGTTCAATGACTTGGATCTAATTTCTACGGCTTGGGCATTGTTTGTTTTGTATTCGTCTTCATGGTTGGAGATGGGGAGAAATTGTAATTTCAAATTGCAAGTGTTTAAAGCAGTACTCGTCTTATTTGTATGCGCATAGGTATATGCTTTCATTTAGCATTTTGTAATAAATATTTTGAGTTCCTGGGGTGGTGGTAAAGTGCATTCAATTCACCAAAGTTATGGCATGTACTGAACCAGTTTGCCACTGTATTGCCATTACTAACCTACTACTTGAGTTTTTTTGAGCTTCAACGAAAAAATAAATAAATGAAAGAAATACCAACTGTCGAGACTCGGTAGACATAAAGGGCAAAGCACTGACAAATTAACAGCTTTGTCCTGTCAAATGCCATTTTTTAACATTGGCTCAAAATTGTGACATACCTTGTTCCAGGACCACAGTCATTTTTTTCTATTAGCCGTTTCTACGCGGTTTAATATATATCGAAAATTAAACATGAAACTCATTTTTTTGCAAATGACATATTTTTGATGCCATGGTGCATATTTCCCCGTCTCTAGTCATGACTAACAACCTCCGTCGCTTAAGTTTCCCGTCCAATTGCTGTAGAAGTCTTGTTTGTACCATACCACTCTCCTGGCATAACGTGCGTATCTTGTATTGGCGTGCAATTTTCAGTCATTTCAGTTCATCATGCGACAATTTATTGGTACGTTATATGTTTTACCGGCTTTTCTACGAGTAGTAAGATTTACTACTCCCATGAAGTGCCAAGAAGGCTGGGATTTCCTCTTGTTGCATGCATGTTAGACTAGCATGTATGCATTATTTGACTGATTTTGCGCCGAAACCAAGATTTCAGATGAATTTTAGCCTGAAAACGTTCGGGGGATGTTGTTGGTAATTAGAGTGCCAAGGTCGGAGGAGAGAGCCTCGCCCAGTTAGCAAAGCTATAGATCTTACGACATCATCAGATTATCTATGTGATAGTGTCGTGTCCGTACCTTTAAGGGCCTCCGTTTGTGAAAATTGTTGACAAGTGAATCGAACCGAGGACCTCTGTCATTCTATGCAACAATGCTAACCACTAGACTGCATCCCTCCCCCCTTGCAGTTTCCAGTGTTAGGTATTTTTGGTTCGATTGTCCTCTTCTCAAGCAGACGTTTAGACGCCTAATATACACAAACAATCTGATACTGTTTTTGCAACTAGTTAGATGAGAAGCTAGGGTCATAAATGAATAGGAGTCTATTTTTGATTTAGTCTTTCTTGAGTTAAGAAAGGTTAGAAATTAGATAAATATCACTAAAACGAAAAACTTTCAATTCTGATTTTCAAACGAAATAACATGCAGACGTAAAAACGTCAAGTTAATCTGGGAGAAAGCATCGAACAAACCAAAGACTGCTTGATAGATGGCAAATCAATTCCGCTACCGAGTCTGATCTTCGTATATGGGACCCGTTTGTCCCCACAGGTGAAACCATGGGTGCATAATGCATTCATCAAATGGCGACCTCGTACAAATTGAAATACTTTAGACAAACTTTTATTCTTGCTGTGTCATTTTCTCATCAGCTAGGATTGAATTCCTTTCTTTAAAAGGCTCGTGGTCTCGAAATTCGCGTCCACGCCTAGGCAATAAAAGATGGACTTCTCGAACCGCTCCTTTTCTCCGAGTCTCGCCTGATCTCGCCTGATATGACTCCATTCCCGCCTCAGACGCAGTGTGTGAAATAGACTGGCCTCGTACAATGGACCCTGGGAGCGAGGTCGTCGCCGCCGGAAAAGTCTTACGCGAGTCTCGGGGCCTCGAGCTGGCCACCATTTTCGGCTCCGTATTATTTTCAAGGTTGGATGTACTTCTTTTTCGACCACGCGTTTTGGCTGAGGCGCCAACAACTCGACGAGTATAGTCGACCTTCTCATATCCGTTAGAACACACACACGGTAGTCGATCAAGTTGCATTCAAGTGGTAACACTGATGTAATGGTGACAGCAAATCAAGTACACGACCCTGGTCTGGGATTTGATCGCTCCTACGATAACGTATTCGTTATTGGTGACCTAACCTCTGCTGACTTGCCATTTGATGGCTCAATATTCGGCGAGTTCACCCGTCTGAGATTGGTGAAAAAGCCCTGAAGGAAACTCGGAGCGCGAGTGACCACCTTGTTCAGCCCATTTACCACCCACTTTTTTTCGAACATGGATAAATCGGGTGATGATGGAAAAATCAAGCGCTAAGGCTACTCTGACTTGGATGTGGACTTTTGGCCTTCAAGTGCCTCAGGATGAACGTCAAACGTAGAGCTTGGCCATCAAAATCCACTGAACGCCTCACGCTGATATGCCCTCGTGCGTCATTCTCGATCCGTCGGATTCTGCTATGAGCATTACAGGCTCCACCAAATGGGACATCTTTGTGGTGTACATTGTGTTCTGCACATTCTTCATCGCATTCTGCTGTATGGCCATCATGTGCTTGTTCTGGTGTTGTCCCGCACGAGGATCGGATCGACTCCGAGGGGCCAGTTTGTACTTGGGTGGATCACCGGTCCAAACGCGGACCACCATTCGGCGAACGTCCTCGTGTCGCCGACTGACTTTAAATGGGATCGATTTTCCACGTCCAAAGGAACCGTGTTGAAACGGAACCTGTCCAGCGGTGAATAGAGCAATTACTGAGTGAACCCGAATATCCACTAGATTATGTCAAGTGGCATTTATTTGGCCTTATATTCTCGAGGAGTGAGTGCATTTCAAAGTGGGATTCCATGCTTCGAGCGGCTTAAGCAGTCCATCTGAGTGTGAGCATACGGAGCATAGGGAGCATTCATTCATTGTTCCATCAAAGCCACTATTTCCGTGTTTGCTTAGAGTGAGGCAGAGCAAATACTAGAAAAGTATATCCAAAGCCAACTTGAGTTTGCCACACATGATGAACGGGACCTCGATTGTGATTGTGATGACAATCCAATGGAAAGCAATACAACAATGTGAGCCTTGGAACCTAATGAAGGTGAACACAAAGACAAAACTTCGCCAATAACCGATAGAAGAGTCACGCTCGAGTTGAATGAAGTTCGTTTGTTCATCAAGAAACGAGAGCTCAGTTGTGAATAGTCGGCTATCGAGCAGAGCTCCAAATGCAAGACACCGCATTTAATATGGGTATGGCGCTTACCTAGTATCTTATATGGAATTCTTTCACAAAGGGACGAATTGCCTTAGAGAGTGACATTCTTCCATGTGGAATTTCAAGTAACTCGACCTTACAAGACTCTTTGCTTCTAGACAGGAAACTAAGAGTCTTGGCCTAAATTTCGTTCCTCCTAATGACCAGGAAATCTCTGTTGAGAAGAGAACCTCTTTAACGGCTGCGATTGGATAATGCAATTACTGAATCAGTCAGTTTCCATTGGAGTTGATTGATCCCAGAAGAGGAGGCATTGGTCCTCCCTCTCAACATGGGTCACACGTCCAAATCCGACGACGACATGTCCTCTTGACACCTTGATAAATGTCAGCATACCATCGCCTTTTTCTTTTGACTTGCCGGGCATTTCTTTCGGCTCGATATACATCATGAGGAAAAGGATGGAAATTTAGTTCCAGGAAACATTTTTTGGCGCAGCAACGACTTGGTGGGTGGACCGCGTCTACGGCATCGGCATTGGGTATTGGACGATGACAGACTGGCTTTCGTTTCTCACATTTTGGAGGGGGAAACAAGGGAATTTGTCAGGCTCCCTCTGGTCGGACTTGAGGCTTACCAACTTCAATGGAAAATGCCTTTGCTACGTCAACATCAAAGTCCCAGCCAAGGCAATCGAGACGAAAAGGATGAACACCTCATGCCAGGATCACCAATGAAGTTGGAAGAGAATCAGATATCGGGGTTGACCACAAAACCTTGACCATGTGTTCCACATCCCCGGTGGCCTGCACAAATACGACGTTTTCTTATTTATGTATTTCTGTGATAACTGTATTGAAGTCCATGTGTGACCACAGACTTGCCAGAGACACCCAGAAAAGCGGATATTTGTGAATAATCCATATCCAGCGAAATGTATCAATTCCAACTCCGTGGAACATGTAACTTCATACTTTGATATTGGAACATACCTACTACGCGAGAATGCAATATTTTGGTCCTCAATTGTGCTGAATAAATGATTCAATAGGTTGATATACACGAGCGGAACAAGTACACAAGAAATGGCGAATATAGGAAGTTCTTCCTGATGTACTACAATACATTACAACAAAGTTTTCGAGGGAATACATGTTCTTGAAATGGTCCATCTTAACCATCTAACAAAAGTGTACGTATAAGAAGAAGCACGATAGGCAGAAGTAAGCATGCATTCAAAAGTTAGTACATCTTCTCATACTAGAGTGCTACACTCAGGCAAAAGAGAAGTGAGGAGAATAACCTCATTTCCAAGTCTATTCCACATGACACGAGAATACTCTACCTGCAACTCTCATCCCGGCATAAAATGTGATAAGCTGCCACACAAAAATGGTTACTTCACGCTCTCTCTCTCTGTCTCTCTGTCTCTCTATCTCTGCTCAAAAGCACATGCTTCGTTCATTTCCTTTTGTCTCATCATGTACTAAAAAAGCGGGTAAGGCTTCTCCAGGAACTTGTAGTACATCTACAAATATTCCACACGGCTCATCCTTTGAACGGGCACCATTTGAACAATACACTCAGAGAAAATCATAAACAACCTAAGGCACCAATCACACGACCTTTCTAATTTCAGAGCCGAGGCAGTGAGAACCCGAATACAGGGCCAATCCGAGACCATTCCAGCTTCAAGTCCAATCGTGTGACTGGAGCTTTTGCCGTGATCGATGCCAGCTCGCCTCGCAGACCGCAAGACTTTGCTCAGATTGTTTCCGATCAATTCCCAGCTACCGAGAGTAACAGTCCATTGTGCTTGAGGTAAGTATTTTCTCTCGACCAGGCTTATGATGATACACTGCAGGACGCAAGACGGGGATAAGAGCAATATGAAGTAAATCAGGTTAAATGGCCTAGGGGATAAGATCCTCCCAAGAATTTCCTTAACGTTGATTGGAATGTGATTTGTTGTAGGAACGCTCCACACGTTAGTCCCTAAGGGATGGATGGAAGGAATAAATCGATTTGAGCCTATGACATGGTGTAATAATGATCAAACTTTGAATTTTCCGTTGACTTGCTTAATTTTAAGCATCAAATTTTCAAAAATAACCAACCAGAGAAGAGCAGAATGGCGAGATCAAGGCAGGCCACTCCAATAACTTCCAAATAAGTTCCAAAGTCTCGCAAAGTTTTGGGCTAGCCTTCGTGAAATGTTCCCTAAGAATGGAAATTTCGTTGGCATTATTAATCCATCTTGGCTTTGAGCTTAATTTGTTTGGTACGTAGCTCCTGAACAAAGGTATATGACGTTTAACGAACGTATTACGAGTACTATAGAAACTAGCAGTGTAATGATAATCCTCCAATTACTCTACATACGCTCGTCTACGTGGAAGTGGCTGCTCCTCTTTACTTGGTAATTTGAGCTTATATTCAATGTCGTACATGTTTGTTCGAGTCGTTGAATGTACTACAAACCTCTTCTGCATTCAATATAGCTTCCTTTCATAATGATCGCTCAAGAAAGAAAATATCTTGTATTTAATGTCGATGAACGAGGGGCAACATTTGCACTAAATTGGCCAACGTGCAAAATCGATATTATGTATTCAGATCATATTCAAAAAGAGATCATTGCAATTTTTGCCCACACCGTGAGAAAAGCCCAGATAAGCGGAATAATTTTGTCCTCCTGGATCATAAAAGGTTTGCAATTTCCAAAGTGACAACTACCATATTTGTTTTTCTTTCCATAAAGGTTTTGGACTCATATGTTTGGCAGTGGCATTGGGGACTTGAATGTCTATATTCGTTCCGATGGGAGTGACCGAAAAGTTTGGGGCTTGAGTGGTGATGCCGGCAACAATTGGTATATGGCTCAAGCGCCCATTGCTTCTCCAAAAACCTTTAGCGTAAGTAACCAACCCGATAATTTCATCTTAACAGGGGTTTGTTGAGAAACGCTTTTCCACCTCCAAGAAGTCCATCTTAAGCAATCTTACCCAACGTAAGGTAATTTTTGCCACCATTTGACCCTAGTGTGATCTATAAAACGTATTTCTTCCTTTGATTTTATAAGCAATCAAGTCAGGGCAAAATGGGAAATGTGATGTCGAAGGTCGCTCTTTCTATTTTCTTAAATGACAAATGTTCTGCTCTTTTGAAAAAGAGCATCACTTCGGAACCAATTTTTTGGCCCAACTTTTCACATTTCTCAAGACTGCATTAGGTTTCACATATGCCGTCTCAAAATTATTGCAGATTGTGTTCGAAGGTGTGGTGGGTCGTAATAGATTGGGAAATATTGCGATAGATGACGTTTCCATTGTTCCCGGAGTTTGCCCGAGTAAGTTGCCAAGCAAAGGTCACAGTCTTGCTTTTGCCAAAAGTGGTTGGTTCCCAGTGAAGGAAACTTTTGAAGAGTGTTTGTCCATCACTCACGTGGTAGCTCTTTTTTCATCCTCACCCCATACTTTTTGACAGCCTCGCCACAAGTAGCCTCCTCAAGTCCTGGGGATTGCGCCTTTGAAGACGACAGCTGTGGATGGACCAACCCAGAGGCTCGAGAAGCCGTAGATGAATTGAATTGGGAAAGGGTCGAGGCGAAGAGTGATGGCAGATTCCCACAAAGTGATCACACCACAGGATCAAGGGAAGGTGAGGCAAATGTTAAGGAAAGTGAGTGTTCCGTACGTAGGTAAGGAATGAATTTTTGAAGATTACTTAGGCCGGACTTCTCTCTAACCGCACGTATGTAGTGTGGTACTTCAAAATTGGGTTATTTTTAATTTCACCACAAGATGTCGCCCTAGTGCGAGCAAATATTGGCAAAAATTGAACAAAAATGATTTTAATTTTGCATCCACTTTGGTACTGTCATGATTGAACCTCATTTACTTTTTTGATTTCGAGCCCATTGGAGCCTGTTTAGGATTTAAAGAAATTTTCGAGTCTCATTGTAACCCTGGTTAGTTACAAAATGAGGTCAACCATTGGACCAAAAATTCCAAAAGATGATTTCTTTTTTTTTGGGAGCATAGATAGTTTTAACAGGTATAAATAGTATGGGCAAAGGTAATAGTGCCACTTGGAATTGGCGTAAACATTTAAAGAACAGTTGTTGTTTATTGTGAGACTGTAAGGGGACCTTTCAGTAAATGCGTCTTGCATTATCTAACTCGTTACAATCTGATGTTCTCTTGCAATCTTCCGTTTATAACACACATGAAGAAAGGGTGAATACTGCAATTATGCTTGATTTGTCTATTAGTTCAGATGGGAGTAATAATGGTTTCAATAACAATTATTTAATGAAATAGACTGCATTTTTCGACCAAGATAATGCAACAGATTACATTTTTTGCCATGAAATCAACCAATTTTCAATTATAAATCACTTTAACAAAAAACAAGTATCAAGCGCCAAAAGTTGATGTCTCCAACGTTGCCAAGCGGTCTCAACATTAATAGCATAAGGTATCTGTAATCGACAAGTATTGCATTGGCTCTAAATTGTGGTAGTAATTATGTTTGGATAAATAATTGACTAATCTCAATCTATCTTCGCCGAGCTTTGCAAAAATGGTTGCAGTATTTTCATTTTCGTAGGTGAAGTAATAAAAATTGCATAATTGATTTCGCCACAAATCTGACTTACAGAGCAGTAAGGAAGAGTTGAAAACCCTCAACCCTTGTTTTTACTTTGTTATCATTATTATCATTTTTTATTTCCAAAGAAAAACAAGTCATGACTTATTTCTCCATAATTTGATATTGAAATTTCTTGTCCCATTCATCTTTTATCAGCAACAAGTGGCTAGAAATGGCAATGAACTCTCGCCAGTCATGTTCTCAAAATTATACTTTGATACGCTAAATTTCAATAGTGACCCACCAAAAATTAACGAATTCAATCAATATTTTGATCTTGTCTGATTCAAGTCCCTGTCCACTCTATTTGCCTACAATCAGTTTCGCCATTGAAGCATGTTGCATATCATTTTGCAAAATAATACCATATCATGGCCAAAAAGTGTAACTGTCATTATTTTTCTTCGAATAGACGTATTGATTTGGTTGACTTTTATATTCTTGATGCGGGAATGATGCCTACCTCTGCGTGCGGCATACATATTCTTCCTTGAATGGGAAATCTTGTCTCCTAATCAAGCTCTTCAGCACTTGGATAAGAAAGCCTAAACCTTATGTAAGCAAGTGGCTCCTTGGCTACCATCCTCTGGCAAACAATGAACCCCATATAAGGCTGAGTCTCACTTAAGTAGAGAGGTGAAAATAGTTATCTTCAATCTATGTGAAAGGTACCCCAAATGTTAGATTGAGTGTGGTAAGCTGACTTATTGGTGTGAAGGGACTTTCTGGGTTAGACTTTTGCATCTCAATCCTCTTGAGAATGTCAGTTGGTCAGGATAACATGAATGGTGTCAAGACCAGAGCCAGTAAGGGAATACTAATTCATGCTTATACCGGGTTTAGCCAGATGGGCCGGAGACAAGTTTTGGCGAAAGTGATTATGGTATAAATATTTGGCTCATTAGATGCTTGGAAATTCTTGAGAAAACGTACCTAGCAACATTGCAAGCGAAACAGTTCCAACGTTCAAATAAGCGCTCTCTAAGCGTCCTAGCATGTTGATCTTTTGATCTGACATGTCATGGAACGTTCTTTGGCCACTTCATTGACAAAGGATAATGGTCCATGATGGCTTTATAGCCGACTTCATTAGTTTGTGTAGAAAATGTAGTATGCATGCTGGCTTCTACACAAGAGTTATTGCCATTAGATGACAAGTCTAAATTTTGTCGATAACCTCCCGCTATTCTGACGGGAAGCCATGAAATATCCTAAAATGAAATTGGCCTGGTGCACTCTTGGATTGATGTGACTCCATTGAAAGTCAGCAAATGGTTTTATTAGTCAACAAGTGAAACGTAGCGGTGGAAGTACGAGAAATCTATAGAAATGGAAAGATGTGTGTTCGATTTTCAGGCAACTGCCTATTGGGCAAGCAGTAGACTCAAGATTATTCATTCCCTTTTGTGAAGTCTGGACGGAACAAAGTTCATCCAATTGGCACAAAAAGTGAACAAAGATTTAAGAAAATCAGTGATGCAAATCATGATCAAAGTATTCCTTAAATAAGTCTATCCAAATCTAAGTTAAAGATTGACTCAGCTTGCACTCTCATTCTGGGAATATATCTTGGAAGCCATTTGGCTAAACTGATCTCATTTGAAGAGTGCATATTCATTTGATTCAACCTTATGTATGCTGTCTCAAATCAAAGCCAATATTGAACATATACCAATTTTCTCCCCTGCGTGCTTATCCCCTACTTTCGCATTTGATTTGGCAAGTCCCCTGTGACGTCATTTTCCTGTTCAAAAACGAGAATTGCAACTTTGACTTGAGTGCTTTTAAGGGGAAGCTTTCACTAGGCTGTCAAAAGACTCTAGGGTATGTATGATAAACATCTTTTCAGGATACTACATGTCCTTGTCTCGAAATAGCGTTCAACGAGCTGGAGATAGAGCGTTCCTGACCTCCTTGGAAGTTGCCGGCTCTGATCGTCCCAAATGCCTCAGCTTTTGGTATTACATGTATGAGCCCATTGTGGATAACACTGGACCCAACTTGGGAAAGTTGGCAGTGTGGGTCCAATCTTTTGATAGGTAAGTCTTGATCAAGTCTGGTGGTGAAGGACAAAGTCAACGAGAGATCTGATGCAAAAAATAAAGGAAGGCCAAATGAAGTGTTTAGCCCTTCCGTGTAATAGGCGCCCTTGACCTTTCCGAAGGTCAATATTGGAAAGTAGCATGAAAAGCTGACAGCCTCGACAATCTGATTACATTAGGACGTCACCATTGTTGGTTGTCTCTAAAAGGCTCCTGGAGTGAGAAACAAATTGGATCAGATTAAGGCTCAGAGCCACCCAACACTTCAACTCTCTATCACCCACTTCCGAGGACAATACACTGACCTTGACCCCAATGACTAACCAATGGACAGTTTGTGAAAAACGAGGCTAATGGCATTTATACCACCAACGGCAAAAGCTCTTTTCCGAGGAGTAAACATCACGCCCAACCACATCTTGTACATATTCCGTCTATAATTCCTACTTTACAGGAACGATAACTTGGTAAGAAACCCCGTATGGAGGCTTCAAAATGGACAAGGACCCAGCTGGAAATACGCTCAAGCTAAGATTGAATCGGAAGTCGATCACCAGGTATGATACATAGGGTTCGTGGACTTGATTTGAAATTGGGAAGATGCGGCTTTAGTGTTAATGGTTTTCATGGACCATAAATGATGAACTCATCTAATTACAGCTTTAATAACGTTGAGATAAGGGAACAGACAAATAAAACCAATGTATTCCAGGTGATCATCGAGGGTGTTTGGGGAAACAATCGTGTGAGCGGATACATTGCCATTGACGACGTTACCTTTTTTGATGGCGATTGTGATAGTAAGTTCGATAATAATTCAGATTATTGTCTGCCACAACTTGAGCCTAATTCCTTGACTCTTTCAGTCGTTCCTCGCCATGCGGAACAAGTCAAAGCGGAATGCACCTTTGACCGAGATTCTTGCTCGTGGAGAAATTCTTCCACCGGAGATTTTGAATGGAGACTGGCTACTTTGGCTCGGCGTCCGGCCAATCTACCCGACAAGACCTTTGGAGCCCCGGTGGGATACGCCTATTTCGACATATTCAATACAGGCACCAGGTAACCCAACCCACCAAATATTAGCAGTTTTGAATTGCAATGAATGGAATGAAGTAGCTCTAATTTGATGCTATTTGTTTAGATCCAACCGGGTAAAGCTCACAAGTCCTACCATCTCCGGAGCATCTGTCGAGGGTCGAATATGTTTCTCGTTTTGGTGAGTTCGGGGTTCAGTCACACAAGTTCATAGGTGTAGATAGCAACGATGAAGTTAACCAATGAGGACGGAATCGTAGGGAATGTAAGTTTGATTTGGTGGTGCGTACTTCTTTAGGTTTGCGGCATTTGGAGCTGGAGATACCACCAGTTTGAAGATTATGAAGAAAGATTTAACCGAGGCTGAATCCGCGGAGAATGAGACCGAGGGCAATTCTTCCGATTCTGAGGATGATGAAGACCAGGACGAGGACGAAAACGACGACAGCACGGTAACAGTCTGGGTTATTGACCAGTCACATGCTTCGTTTGTACTAGGGTCATTAGGTAACTGATTCATTTCCATTCAGATTTGGTCTATGTCTGCCGCCGAGTTGAATACAGCGCGACCCGAATGGATGGCTGGACAAGTGGACATGGCGACTAATTCCGATTTCAGACTCACATTAGAAGGAAAAGCCACCAATGGAGGCTTTGCCATTGATCAGTTGGTCTTCAGTCCTGGAAGATGCAGCAGTAAGAAATAATGGTGGGCTCTCGTTAGTACCCTGCAGAAAATGAATGGAGCTTTCTTGTTTGTTTTGTAGCTCGTCCAACCTCGGCCATTCCAGCGGCAAAAAAGTAATTTCGCTCCTCAGAAGCTCGGTGAACCAAGACTTTTCAATAGTCGTTAGAACAAAAGCACCTCCTCAACTTCAAACGCAATATCTTGTAGAAGAAATTGAACCATCACAGCCCAAGAAGCGGTCCAAGAAAAAGAATGAAGGATCAACCCAGAGCGTCATTCAGAGTTCCGCGATCCCAGATGTCGCATCTTCAAATGAATCAGAACCTCCAATCTCTTCTTCCGCTAACACCGCCACACTTCCATTCTCCCAACCATCGTCCAGCTCTCGGGCTCAAACACTTTCAATGTCGTTTGTTCACACCAGTAAAATTTCCACTGTACCAGACAGCAAAAAAATGACAAGAGTAACAACAACAACAACAAGAACAACAACGACCAATGCAACATCATCAACAACAACAACAACTGATCGTACTACTTCTTTTTCTTCTTCTACTGCTACTACAGCAGCAGCAGCAACAACAACAACAACAACAACAACAACAACTACTACTACTACTACGAGGACACCGATAGCGACCGTAACATTAGAATCAATGACAATGTTAGCATTAAAATATGATAACCATAGTCTCGAGACCCAATCTCCGGCTACTGAGCCTGAGGAGCAAAAAACATCGGATTCTGCCTTCACAACAACGCCCACTAAAAGAGCGCAAAATAATGCGAACTTTACTCTTAGCTTAGAGAACATCAGACTAAAATCCACTGAAGCTGAAAAAATCCCTCAATTGGCAAGCCAGAAGTCCCGAAATCAACAAGAAGTTCGATACGGGCTCTTGTTTGGTCACTCTGACAATCCGATTCAGAACAAAAACAAAGCAACCCAATTCGTCAGTGGAACTTTTCATCAGCACGTTTTTGTGTTCTTCTTTCTTAGATGTGTAATTTCACTGCTACTTGCACAAGATCATGAATAAACAGTATTATTTTATCCAAATGTAGCTCAGCTTGTTGTTGATTATCAAAGGGGCGTTCCGATGATAAAGAGACCAAGGAACCTCACAAAAGCATCTTTTAAGTAGAATTAATTGCGATATCATCTCGTTGGTAAATATAGACGCACAATGAATAGAGATGTCGATACTTCGCCTTTTATACTGTTTTGCAGGGCCTATGCATCTTTTGATCTAATGATAATTGCCCGATTTTACCTTTGGTTTGAGTTATAGGAGGCTGTCGGAAACCCTCGGGTGAAAATGAATCCTTGAAGTTCCCTTTGATGATTTAGTGGGATCATCAGGTAGCGAAAACAGAAACGTCTCTAAACCCACGGCTTAGTGAATGATGGAATGTCAAGGAATGCCACTCCTAGAAAGAACCATTTTTTAAGGAATGGGCCAGGTGATGAATGGAACGAAAATGGCAATCTAGAACTGGTTAGACATATGTTGGGATAGTCATAGAAAATCCTGTCCGTCTCAAACTATCGCTGAAGATCAACCTTGATATTTCATACACGATTTCAATAGATACGTCTTTTAATATCATAGCATCCTCTTTCAATGAAAAATGAATAATTTTCTTAAGTATTTACGTTCATATTTGAAAATATCTTTGTCAATACTCAATTGTCCTTGCCATTCCGTTGGAATAGTACAAATTACATCAGCAAAGGTTCTTGTGAGTCTGGTCTACCCCATACTCGGCAATTTTTTGAGGAGTTCTTGACCGCTACTGGGATTGGAATTCCAGCAATTCAAGATGATTTTTTTCTATTCATTTTACTTACGCAATTAATAAGATTTTCAACACTTGCCTCTGCCGAATTGTATTTGCAGTGTCGACTCCATGCCTCTTGATTTCTTTCACTTAGACTGAACCAAATTTAGTTTACACATCTGCAATATGACGACTTAAACATCTATCATAATAATTTTCCATTTTTCTTTGATATATCTTTTTAAATTGTGCAGTATAATAGGGGCCAAGCATTTTCAAATGAATATTAGCTACCTTTTTCAAAATGTTTGTGCCCTAACATTTTATCCACAGCATTGCAAAGCTGTATACTCTAAGCTAGGCTGCAAACTTAGTGGCATGTAAAGTTCCCAGTTGTCCCAGGGATGATTTTGTAAATCATTTCAAAATTGGCTGTAATTAAGCAAAATCATTTCAAAAGTAAGTCTCGTTTTTATTTTAGGTTGCAATGGACCAGTGATGGGCATTATTGATTTAAAGTTAATTTTGTCAATTTTTGGATCAAAGCTTACCTTATTAATCTTTAATTTATTACTCTTTCCATGATACAGGCTCCCATTTGAACAAGCTAAACTTATATTACAAAAAGTATGGGATTTTGATGTTAATTTATGTAAAATATGAAGTAATATTTCTAACTTTTGGGAGGAAACTAGATCATATTAAAACAAAAAAATTGCCAAAGATTATCAAATACTTTTTTGGCCCCTATGTATAGCCCGAGAAATCTCACCTCAAATCCTATCTAAAGGTAGTCACAATAATTGCATTCATGTTTCAACCAAATTTCAGACAAGGTTCTGTTAAAACAGTTTGAAATTGATCCTTTGCTAGTTTGGAATTTCATTTGAAGATTGACTCACCCTCCATTTTGTATAATCATTATGTAGAATTTTTAGAATTTTCATTGGGCTTGAAAGCCTTTTAAGATTGGACTAACTCGTCATTTCAAAACACCTTCTGTTAGATGTTTTATCAACAATCTTGCCATCAGATATGAGGGAATAACAAGAAATACATAAGGTTTGAGTTTATTAGACAGTTTTTCTTCCTCTGCGGAGGCGAAAAAGGCGACCTGGCCAATTAGCAACAAGAAGCAGCTTTCGTCTGTTATCACATGATTAAAGAATAATGGAAGGAGTTGGCTTGAGATTGGCCAAGCTGGAGATTCTTCTGCTCCCTGATGAGGCCAAGTGCGAATCCATAACTTGTCCGGTATAGAGTCGCTCGATATCTTCAAGTGTTTGCCCGCGAGTCTCCGGTACGAAGAATATGATGAAGGCCAGGCAAAACACCAGGATCACGGCAAACATCCAGAATACACCATGAGGACCAAAAATACCCTGCAATCAGAAAGGACACATACATATACAATACAGGCATACATTCATAATAGTGATGAGGTTCTTGTCTGTCCCTGAATGGTTTGGCAAAATGCCAATATCTGTTGGAAACATCGGACCACGTACCTGAAGGTCCATGAATGTTTTGGTAACAATGAAGGTGCAGGCCCAATTAAAGGCTGTGGACAAGGAGGCGGCTGCCCCTCGAATGCGACTCGGGAAGATCTCACCCATCATCAACCAAGGAATGGGACCAAAACCCACGGAAAAGGACACCACATAGACCATTAAGGCCAGAAGGGGAATCCAACCGGGTGCCTCCGTGTGAGCCACCTCTTTCAAGTAGAAGTATCCACCAAAAACAACCAAGCTAATGATCATGCCAACGTCAGAAATGTATAATAAGATTTTCCGTCCCAGCTTATCGATGAAGGCGTTGGAAAAAATCGTGGCCCCAATGTTGACAACTCCGAGAATGATGGTGGCCAGATTGGAGTTGATTGAGGATCCTGCCAACTCGAAGATGGACACGGAATAGAACATGACCGCGTTGATCCCACTGAATTGCTGGAAAAACATCAGTCCAATACTGATCATTAACGGCTTCACATGGCAAGGCTGGAATAGCTCGCTGGCCCTTAATTTGGTCTTCTTCATCAGAATATTGGTTCGTTCCATGTCGTGAAGCTCTCGAGCAATGTCCTGTTTATCCCCGCGAAGCCATTGTAATGCTGCTTGACATTCGCGGTCCTTGCCCTTATTCAAGAGGTACCGAGGCGTTTCTGGGATCATGCACATCAGTAGCAAGAATGGCAAGGGGATGATAGCTCCCACCAGAGAGAGTTGGGACCAATTCAGAAAGAAACCACACACGTAGCAGAGCATAACCCCTCCATTACCCAAAGATGTGGGGAGCAGTCCCAAGGTTCCACGGACCTCAGGGTGGATGGCCTCAGCCAGATACACGGGAAGGGATAGGGATATCATGCCAATGCAGAAGCCGGTAATGGCACGTCCGGCATAGATCATCTCTACGCCATTGGCGTAGCTGACTAAGAGACTGGCTCCAATGAAAGGCAACGCAGTGGCCATGATGGTCTTTTTCCGACCAAATGATTCCAGAAGTGGGCCCCCGGTGAATCCGCCGGCCAAGGCGGCCAAAGGCATTAGACTACCGATCCAAGATGCTTCATTTTGTGTGACCTGAAAATGTAAAGCCTCTTACTTTTCCGAACAATTTAGCAACCGGAACGGGATTTGCTTAACTCTGTGTCGACAGGGTCATTGTTGTATTCTGATCTCTTTTAACATCATTTAAAAGATAAGAGCCCTAAATTCGAAAATGAAAGTTTTCAAGAGTATTAGCTTGTATTCATTTAGAAGTGTACAAAAAAAGAACGTTATTGTCTTTTGGTTCCAAAAGAGTTTGTATTTCATGGGACGTTTTCAGGGCTTTGGGGAATACTTTTCCCGATAGTTTTGGTGTTTTCTGTTTTCTCTGCATTAGCAATCAACTTGATTTTCAGAGAATACAATACACCTTGACCATTAAATTTGGGCACATAATAATTGATGACAACAACTACATTTGAAATTCGCCTTTGTTTTTTTTGGCATCTACAATTGGCAAAGACATTGGAGAACGGATCGCAGTAGAACGACACCATCTCCTCGGGATTGGTCCATACATCAATGAGGGCTAACTTCAATTCCGGGATACTTATTACTTGTGTTAATTTCGGAGCAAGCCCCGCCTCAAAGACCAATCACGTGGGAATTTCCATCGTCGAGGTCCCACCTTCCTTAACCTCGGCCTAGTTGCCGCATGGACCAGTATTCCAGAGGCGATGAGGCGGTCCTGCTATCATTTGTCCTGAAATTAGTGACTACCCTAGCACATACGTTGTAAAAACTGGTCGGAGCAGAACCACTCCGTCGGCTCTGGAATATTGCCCAATGCAAGCAACAAGGCCTTCATCAAGTCCGAATCTCAGCATGGCCTTTTCCACTTTTCCACGTGATTCATATTTCAGGCTGGGGCTTGCTCAAAAAAACGTAAGTATCCCGGAATTGAAGTCTGCTCATATTGGCGCATGAACCAATATTCCAGAGCGGATGGCGCTTACTATCAAATCCTCGTGGACGCTTCCTAGACCAATTTGCATTTTTTCCATGAAAAAAACAATCAAAATTTCTACGGGCATTGTCCCGTTCAACCGAATTGCAATATCGATAAAATACTTGCTTTACATCATGTTCGGGAGTCAACAGTCGTCACGGTAACGACGTGTAATGAAACCAATATTCTAGAGGGGATGGTGCGACCCTGCTAGCATCAGATTCTCAGCATCAGTGCCATTTCCTTATCAATTGCGGCGGCCATTGTGAAAGCTATTGAAACAAACTTGAATCAAATATGTCTCACCAATGATTTTTTAAGATGTCAATTTGACATTTTGCCGAGTTATATCATCGTATAAAATACCGTACATTCTCTAATCCCGTATATAATGATCATGGGATATTTGTCCCTAACTTTCTTTTCGACAAAATGCTTCTGACGTTCATTCTTTGTTTCCCTCAAAACTTATGGGCTAGCTTTGATAAGTGTTGAAATGAAACATAACTTCAGTTGCAAAATATCCAAGTGTAATTCCTTTTTGACTTGGGGCAAATTGACAAAAACCTGACATTGAGAAGTCATTCCACCTACTACTGTGGTCTCTACAAAACAGATCTCACTTGGATTCCACTTCCGGGTTCCATTAACGAAGCAATGGCGGGTGAAGACCAAGCAGATGAGTATCCAACAATCATGGATCCCAAGGACACTGCCAACGAGGCCAACAACTGAGTTCTGGTCATACATGACGCCCCTTTAGGAGGTTCAGGTCCGGGTTGAGTCAGTGTAATGTGGGTGTCCGACCGAAACATTTTCACAAATGTGGTTCTTTTTCACTGGACCACCTTGTTCGCAAGGCTGCCTAATTCACCGTTTCACAAAGTCACCACAACAAAGTTCACCTTGACTCATTCCCAGATAAGACATTTTGCTGGAAACATGAGAAAGCCCAGTGCGCAGAAAGTCTCGAGACGAGATTTGCCACTGCACGGCCAACAACTCGTCTTGACTGGGTTGGGATTTGCTATTGCTATCAATATCAAATTACTTGTACATCATCATGTGGATCACAAGGGGACGACTTTAACGGCACCACTTTTCATGTGTCTCTGCGCGTGGTGATTGATTCCAATTGGAAACAAGCTCTTGAGAGCGAGGAGGATCACACTGAGCGTGCATTCATCCAAGACCTTGTCAATGCTGCTGGACAGTGAACGGCATCCTTCCCTATTAGCTTCTTGCTCCTTGCTTCTTGCCCCCTTCCCCCTCTATCGTCTGAAACAATTCCCCGATCGAGACTCGATTTCGTCGGGAACTGGATCGACCACAATGCTCCAAATTCCGTTCAATGATAGTAATGATTAGTAATGATAAGCATTAACTATGGGCAAACGGCCCTTCATAGTCTGAAAAAAAGACAAGTGGTTGCAGTTTTGTATATTTAAGTTTTCAATGATTTCAGTCTGTAAAAAGCTAAATATCATGCAGAGAAACGGGGGTCATCAGCCTTAGAAACATATGTTGGGCGTTGCATGTCAATCCTATCGTGTACTTTGGACGATTACTGAAAGCTCTATGGAATAAAAGAAGCGTGTCATGAATGAAAAGGATTTGCCAAAGATTAAGAAATCTTTTCTTTTGATTGATGCAATCGGAAACTGTCTCGTCGACGAGTTTCTTAGTTTTCTCAAGGCCCTGCCAGCTACATAAAGAGTGATGGACTTAGAAACACTTCTGAGGAAATGAGACATGTTTTTTTTCAATTTCATCTAGTACAGGAAGATTATTAGAGAAGGCCAGACCCTTAGCGAGGTAGATGGGGTAGCATGCATTTACTGAAGCATCACTTCACAATCTTATGGAAAACAGTCATGCACTTCTGTTTCACTGCAACGCATAGATACGCCTTTATCAGAAAAATTATCTTTTCCTTTAAATTGGTTCATTCCATTTGTTAAAACTGTCGAGCCTCGTTCCCTTTGTTTACGTATCAAATTCAGCTCCTTCTTACAAAAATTGAATACCAAAAACTGTTGCTATCTTTTTCAGGCTCATATCAAGATCAATTGCAATTGTAAGGGAGAATGGAGGTCCCAGTCTTGCCAATGCACTGCCAATAAAAAGCTTACATAGCATTAAGTTACATTTCATTCATTTCATTGCAAACTACTAGCTGAAGAAAGCCCTTGGAATTATTATGCTTCGTTCAAAGGAATCCGGTCCTATTTGCTTAGCTAAAATTCATCGATCAGTGTAAACGGGAGCAAGGAGGTGCACCCTCAGCTTTATGCAATACCTAGACCATTATGTCCCCAAGACATGTCAATGATAAAACAAAAGAAAAATCCTGGTAGGAGAGCAAATAGGTCGCCGGTTCGATCCTCTTTGATGTTCCACCAAAAATTACTTGCATCATTATTTTTACTCACGGTTTAACTCTTCATCTGTCGAACATGATTAAAGCCTGTCTGTGTTGATCAAAAATATGGAAGGTGGGACAGCCCAACTTCCAATTAATGTTCGCTCATTGTTGTTGGTATGATTGTTCTAGTGCTTTAAGCACATGCACAAATTGTTCAATGACTAGCGATGTGGCATTATTACTGCTCTTCCCCTCCCCCTTCTCGAGACATCTAGACTGAAAAAGATTGTTTCTCAATTGACGTTTAGTTATTCCAGTATGGGTGAAGGGACATTGGACTGTCCAACGGAATTTGCAATTTCTCATTCAACTTAGACAGTTTAAGACCCAATAAAAGAGACAAATCTCTCTCTTCCTCTCGCGCAATAAATCGTGTATGATGATGACCGAGCGAATAATACAGTCGTCAAGAGCCTTTGTGACTGAACAAAAACATACTTTGATGGATGTTTCAACACTTGGTTTATGTTCTGAGCAAAACATACAAAAAATAATACTACAAAATGCGATTTGAGATCAAAATGGATTGGTTTGTTCACGAAGTGGAAGACGTTTCAATTGGAAGGGGTGAAGGCTTATTCGTCATGCCTTCGTCCAAAGTTTGTTTCAAGGCCAAAAGGTGAAGCCCATGATCAGCAATTCCACCTCGGCGTCCTCGATGATGCATTTGAGGCAAGGGTGCCCGAAACTCTGGAATGATCATCTTCAACTGATTCTCTTTCCCGGATTTCTGCGATGAATCCGGTCGATCGTAACTGGAGGGTATACTGCTTTCATTGCTACTCGGACCTAATGGCCCATGATGGACATGGACAATATTTGGCTCAACGTGCCTTAGTGGTTGAGATTCAGCTTGAGAAGAGGAAGTGTTGGTGGTAGTAGCAGTAGTAGTAGTAGTAGTAATAGCATTGGTATTAGCACCCAGTGCGAGAGGCTTCTTCCTAATGGCTTCCTCAAATTGGACGCCAGTTGAAATGAGTAGGGGATTACTTCTGGTGAGGCCGATTTGGCTGAGATCCGTGACCGAGGTTTGGACACTAGCTTCTAACGTATTGTCTTTCGAGGGTTCGATCGCTGGCCGATTCTCGGCTTTCGAGGATTTGGTCGAAACCTCAATGGGATCTTGTGACACCGACGCTAGGAGAGCCAGTTTGTCCTTGAGCTCTTTGTGTTTTGGGCTTCCAGTTTGAGCAATGTGAAGTTGTCGTAAGGATTTCATTTCGATCCCCGTCAGTCCGCTCATGGATGAGGCCATACTAGGAAAATCTGACAATTGAGACGGATCTAAGGTAATTGCAGGGAGTATTTGAGAGACCCCCGATTGGTCGGTGGAAGTCATATTGCTGTTTCGGCTCGTGATGCTCAAGGTTCGTTTGAGCCTTCGAGGCCTTTTCCCCTTAAAAAAGTTTCGCTTACTACGTTTCTTGAAAACTTTCTTGTCGTAGAGCTCTTGCAGATGACGAAGTTCATGAGGCTGAATGGAGAGCTGGGAGTCGAATGATTGCCGTCGGGACGAGAAATCAAAATTGGCAAAGGACAATCGGTTGCTTTGAATACTGATTGAGCAACTCGAGTCGTTGGAAGTGTATCGGCCTTTCCTCTTTCCTTTGCTCTTGATTCTAATGGCAGAACTGCTGGTTCGCAACGATTGTCGGAGTTGGTTGTCGCGGACCATGTCTTCTAGGCCGGTCAAAGCGTTTCTTCTTTGCACAAGACGAGGCAATGCCGCGGCAAAGGATGTGTTAAACTCTTCCGAGGATTCATCTTTTTCAATTTTCATCTCTACGGGTTTGATGGCTTGGCTGAAGCTCTGGAGACTCATCGAAAGTCGTCCGTCCCTTTCCAATCTGTGGCGGTCTTGATAGACCTTTTGAATCAAATTGGACTTTTTAAACTTGTAGGTCTTGGCCTTTGGCACTAGCGAAGCGCTTTTCCCTCTCCAAATATTCCACGTTCGTCGATTCATCAGCCAGGTATGAACCGCAATGCATCCTACACCGATCGAGATTAGCACAAACTTGTAGCCCATAATGTTAGGACGATCCTCGAGCTCGCATTTGGTCGAGACAAAATCTTGTTCCAGGTCCACGCCCAGCTTCTTTATCTTACAAAGTATGTAACCCTCCAAACTCGAGTTCCAAGAGTTTCGCCAAAGGTATGGATAGAACTCGTGGTAAATGTTGAAAATAAGACACAAACTGACAAGAGACACAAAAATGGCAATTTCCCGAACTCGTCGACCAATCTTGGCCCGCTTCTCCACGGCTTGATTGACATCCGTCGAAATGGGAACTAATACTTGCAAGGTCTTGATGGCCATCGCGAGAGATATGATGAGGGTCAAGATCATGGGTAGAATCACAGCTAGTAGTCGGGCATAAAAGTTCGAGCGACTCACGAAGCACACCTTGAAAAGGATATCCGCCTCCACGGTGTTAGTGGTGATCACCAGAATGGTCATGATGAGGGCTAGAGACCAAGTGGACAAATGGAACAAAGCGATCTTTTCTTGAAGGGCATCTTTTCCTCTTCCCGTGCGATCCGTGGCCACAAAATACCAACAATAATTTAATATCACATACCAAACCATGTGGGCTACGAAGAAGTAGTAAGCGAAGAAGAAGGAAATGTAACACGCTTGATGGCCTTCATGGTCATGGGGACCGGTTATGGCGGTACCGTCCGAATTGCACGGTATATCCGACTCGTCAGTGACTAATCCGATTATGAATCCTCCCACTATTCCCAGCCAGCAGAGCGTCATGAAGAATACAATGACGCCGGGATATCTATGAATGCTCTTATATCCAGCTTTGATGTGCGTGCTCGCGCTAAAGGTAACGACAAGGCCACAGAGAACGACGATGAACACTTTGATGTAATCCACCGTGTGGTACTCACTAGAACTAAAGAGCGGACTTCGACATTTGAGTCCACATCCATCAATGCCTGGAAAGAAGGCTGGCTCATGTTCGGTTTGAACCAGGCCCTCGGGACATTGCGAGGAGTGGTTGAATCGAATCTTTCGTCGATAATCGCATCCAGCTTCAAAAATGGAACTGTCATTGCATTGGAGATAGTCTGGCCAATCGAACAACTGCGGCACTACTCGACAAGGTCCTCGGGCTACTTTGCATAACTGATGGGACACTAACTGTACCCCTTGGCCTTCACAGGGCGGCATTAACACAGCGCACAACAAAGGTTGAATGACCGACCAACACTTGGGCACCACTCGCAAGGACTCCCATCGCCTCAATTGGCTGGTCACGTGCCAAATGCCCGGAGACCGTGCCAAATCCAGGCTAATGAATTCATAGGGGAGTGGCACGCCAAAGCAAGTGGCATTGGTCACATGGAGGCAGGACACATTGTGCCGCACTGAGCATTGTCCACCGACAAACCCCTCCAATGTGGCTCGGGTCCTCGTGTGGGGCAATGAAGCCACTATTGGAATAGGCAACGACGTGGTGAAATTCGACGAAAGCCCGCTTCCATCGGAAGTCATCGTAGTTGAGGACATGGCTAAAGGAACCCCATGGTGAACGGGTTGAGCCATATCAGAATGAGCCAACCTCGCCACTTGGAGACCGACCAACAAAACCGCGGACCACCCCATGCCTCCCACACGTCCGGTTCTCAGAATCCCATGAATCTTTCGACGGTTCGAAATGCTTGTCGAAAAGAATTCAACAACAACCTCATTGGCCTGCCTGCCTGCCTGTCTGTCTGTCGCAGTGGCCAGTGGATAGTCGAGCTGATTCGTTCACTTGTCGTTCTCCGGCGAGTTCGGTCCAATGTTCGGTCTCACGTCTCACTCAACCGAGAGCTTCATCATGGGTCTCTGCCTCCTCCTGCTCATCATTGTGGTTAGCCCGGTGTTGGTCGTTTTCTTGAGTTGCTCAACCTCGCTCCTCCTGTTTCGTCTCGCCGAGTACCTAATACCTACCTGATCCAGCCCATGGCCGGCAGCCCGTCCGAGAGTTCTTGAACACTCCATTCACGTTTGGCTAGTCATCTCTCTATCTCCATTGAATAGATCCTGCCGCGCATCTCTCCATTGAAAACAGCGAGATTCTCTCCGGCCGAACTCGACTTACCCGGACCCTCTCCGGTCTCAAGTTTCCTTGGCTGCTTGCTTTTTCAATGAGAGGCGGGAGGGTCAAGACACAAGATCTGACTGGGGACCTCCCAAGACGAACCGATTCCCGGGGACCTTGTCCACGAGGATGAGCCCAAACCAAGGTTCCGAGAGAAAAAAGAAAGAATCCTTGCGCCACTGATTCCTTTGGCAGATCCTTGAAAAGCTTATTTCATCTGCATGCACGCAGTTACGGTTCGATCACTCGACCAAATGCTAATGCTGATGATTGCAAATACATCATCAAGAAATGGCATTAATCAGCATATGGCATCGCATTTTTGGGATTGTCAACTGGAAAATTGGACTGAAATGTTTAATTGCGTTATCATGTATTGATGTCATCTTTTTTGGTAGCTTGTTGGCATTCTTTTAGGTAGCCATTATGCCTAGCACAGTTAAAAATGACAGGGACAAAGCGGCAAATGAGAAAAGGCTATCATTAAGTCCTTGAAAAATATACAAGTTTATGAAAGTGACCGAAACTGTCTCTGTCTCTGATCTGAAGTTTACCATGTTTTCCTGAATTTATCTAGTTTTCGAAATTTAATTAATGTCCATGGTTCGACAGAAAAACTTTACAGATGAACTTGCTAAAGCTCACAGTTCAAGAGACTGGCACCAATATTGCGAAAACTTTCAGCATTGAGGTTAACAACAAACTACGAGATCAAACGCCTTCTTGCCACCCTAAACTTAAGAGACTTAAGATTGATAGCAGGCCCTCAACTACTTACATGTAGTGCATTGAGGATGTCAAAAAGGCCCTTAAGTGCACTGGGAAATGCAGCCGTTGCTCTCTAAGCAAGGTTCCGGAGATTTTCTTGCTTAAGGAAGACTTATGTTTCAAGGGTACATTGGGGAGCAAGTTCAGGACCTAGGATGGAGCAAAAAGTTTGCTAGAACACTAGTTTCTAAGAGACTGCCCAAGTCACGTTCCAAACGCAATAAAGGTTCAGACGTTCGATAGTACTTAAGGTCGTCAAAAGGGCTTGAGAGGAGAACATTCAAGATGCATGCTTTGGTGCTGAAAATAAGATATAGTATTGGAGATATGCAGAAGCGAATGAACTTTAGAAAACAACAGCCAAAAAGGTAACAATGAAACTAACCATTTAGTTCTGGTGCTGTGATACAGCTGTCAGAACGAAGACTCCACGCCAGTTGTAAGTCGACTGATAAAAGGGCCTACCAGAAAAAGCTGGAATACTCAACTTCCGTATTCGACTAAGGTCACACGACCAACTCACTACTATTTTTGAGTCAATTGCTCATTCGATCTTAGATTATTGGGCCACGAAAACACAGATTAAGAAAAATATTTGGTGAGACACCGAACCTTTACATATTTTTTTGGTGCGGACTTCCTTACCGCTACCGGGATTGGAATCCCAGCAGTTCAAGACGAGAAGATTACTCATTTTACTTGACTTTTATTTATGTATATATTATTTGATCGACCAACGAATTAGAGTTGGCTGATCTGGCTAATCCTTGAATATAAGGTTGATCCGGAATTTTAGTCAAAAACTTGTCCAAGTCTGACTTAAATCCTGCAACTGGATCAACGCCTACATGAGCCCTACGAATATTTGAGGGCAGCCAATTGAACAATGAAGGAGCCCAAGAAAGAAGAGAGTTGGACTTCATTGTTTTAACTAGCCTGGATTCTCGAGGGCTTGAAGGAACATTGATTAAATTTGTTTAGTTATTTTCCTATCAAATACCTGTATGTTTCCATGAAGATTTAATGCATTGTTGTCTGTTGATACGTTTCCGATGGCTTGGCCTATGAATCAACTCACAATGAGCGAGATGAAATGTGTTGTGGGACGCCCAGAGATGCAACGATATCTCATTCCGAAAGAAGGAGCACCATTGTTTGTCGGACTTATTTTAAATGCAGTACACAGAATGTCAGCTTCGCCTAATGTTGCTTTTCCCGTGATAATGGAGACTTTTTCCCCAAGGGCATTGGTTTGGATGAAATGGTATGTCTGGAAAATGTTCCATCTCATTCTGAACGATATTCTTCCACAAGACAAACCCAAGTCTCATTGGATGATAAGCAGGGCTGTCCAAATAATGCAAATACAATTGGCAAAAAATAAAATAAAAAGGGCAAACAAATCAAATGAAATATGCAAAAAATGCACTTATTTCTAGTTCAATTTGCTCTTTTTGAAAGAGCAGAAGCAAAATAATGAAGCAATAAAATGACTTGGTATTCAACAAATCAAAAGCATCCCAAAAAGGGTGCACAAACTTAGCTTATAAGCACTCTTCTCTACTGAATGATCATGTCGTCCTCAAAGTGCGCCACGAAGCCGAAGCCAAAATGTTTAAAGAATGCTAGGTTATTATTAAACTCTAAATACAGTATTAAGTATGAACAAAACCAGCTTGCGTCTTGGCAAAACATGTGTCCGTAAGACAAGCATCAAGTGTATTATGCTTACAAATACAGAGTAAGGTAGGGAATTTTTCTTCCAAATTCGTTTTATATTTCCCGCTTTGTTTGGGCATGGACACCAACGCTCATAAACGAACAACAAAGGCGTAAGGTGTTCCTTCCATTTTAAATTACCAAAAATCAAATTAAAAGCGAAATGAGCTCTTAACAATTAAAATGGCAAAGGGTGTCGGATCTGCTTCAATGATATTGTCGGGGCTTCTTGGCGCACTCTGCGCAACGTCAGGACCGTAATAAATGACAGAAATGGCATCTCCAGACAAGCAGGAAGTGGGGGCAACGGTCTCCAACAGGATGACGACTTTCTAGTAACTTTAAAGGCCAAAATTCAAACCAACCCATCACTCTCCTACACATGTGCAGGTTGACTGAGGAGATGAATGTGGACTTGGGCACTATCAGGAAGGCTGTTCACAAAGACCTTGGGCTTTAAAGCTATTATCTATATTATATTGCCCTGGCTGAAAGTCAATTACCCATTGAGCAACTGTGTGTGGAAACAAGATGGTACCCCTGCTCATACCTCCATCAGCAGGGCCTGTACATTTTGCAAGAAGTACATGGCCAATTTCTGGTTGAAATAAATTTGGTTTCCATCATTGCTTGATTCGAACCCTTGGACTATTCTATCTGAAGTGTCATGTAGGAGAAGGTTGTAAGGACCTTCCTCCCCAATATAACATGCTGAAGGCCAGGATTGAGAAAACTGGGGTAAGATGTCCGAACACTACATTATCAAAACATGCCCCAAGATTGGTCACGTTTGGAGGCCGTAATTGAAGCTGAAGAAGGCCACATTGAATAACTATTGTTGATTAACACTTGAAAGAGGCTTTTGTTAAATATTTTTTCTATTACTTATTTGTTCATGATTTTACCTGATTGTCTAAAGAAACTACAAATAGAACGGAAGTCAATGTTTCTTGCACTAGATGCGTTGGCCATGCACTGAAAAAGTATTTGGAGAACATTGTTTTTGAAAGTTGAAGGCACGTGATCTTGAATGGTTGTGCTATCCAAACTTTCATGCCAATTATGCAAAGAAGATATTTGAAACTACAAAGCAAATGTCATGATATGGTGGGAGAAAATTTGCTTTGCATCCTTTTACGATTCAAATTTTCCAGGAGTTTTTGTTCTAGGAAAAGGGGTAAATTAATTTAAGAACAGTTATAAAAGTTATAAAATCAGCCGAAATGAGTTCTGAAAACGTAAAATTAAGTAACAACAAGATTTTTTATATGTTCAGTTATTCAAGTATAATGGAGGTTTTTAAGGCAAAATTTGCTTTAAGATTGGTTTTCAAGACGTTGCTGTTTGGCCTCAAAAATCAAGTCTTGCCTATACATCAACAAAAAATCAACTTCCTATGAAGACTACTCACTGAAAAACATATTTAATAACATCCTGAAATTCTGGTCCAGGACAAAATAGATGAGTGGTCTCTAAAATCAAAACCCTCAATGTGTCAGAATCTAAAGGTATTTAATTTAAAAAAAAAAACTTGTGGTATAGTTCATAGAAAAAGTAAAATACACCTTCAGTTACCGAGCAGACCCAATAAATACAAACACGCTTTTTGGGGGAGAGATTATAGAAGTAAAGGAATTCATTAAATAAAATGGTAACAACAAATACGAGGTGCATATGATTTATTTACTTCTTTGTTTTTTATGGGAAAATGTTATGCTGAATCCATCACATGAAGTATTATGTACAGGGTGGAGAAAAATTAAGGGCCACGGAATTCAAAGGAGTTGATCCGAAGGTCATTGAGCGGAATTTCATTCTGTTCAAGGCCATATTACTCTCAGTTACCCAAGAGTAGATTCGACCTAAGTCCTTTGCAAGGCTACTCGAATCTTGGCATTTCTGCTAGAAAACTAACTTTGTATCGTCAGCACAAAAAAGAGAGACTGGCAGTAATACTAAGCTTTTGAAGCGGGGCAACGAACATTATAAAAAGGAGGGGCCTCAAGATGGAGCCCTGGGGAACACCTGACTTGACATCATGTATGTCACTAAGGAATCCCTCAACCTTAACAATTTGCTTCCTATCGTGAATGAAGCTTCTTATCCATTTCAGAACCTTGCCTTGGATCCCGATGTCATGAAGTCTATTCACAAAAGGCCATGATCTAGTTTATCAAAGGCCTGGCAAAATCAAGAATAGACAACATCAACTGACTCGTCGTTTCCATTCCCTCAATGACATGCTCTATATGCTCAATCAGTTGGTAACGTGCTAAAATGTGCTCGGAACCCATGCTGGCTAGGAAGGACTTCATGAATATCAAGAAATTCAACAAGTTTGAACTTCATGATCTTCTCAAACACCTGCGCAATATTTGAAGTTAGAGAAATCGGCCTATAGTTACTGGGGAGCGACTTATCTCCCCCTTTAAAAATTGGAACAACGTGAGCTAATTTAAGTGAAGATGAAACTTGCCCTGATCCAAGATGCAACGCATCAAGTACGAGAAAACAGGAGCAAGAACCTGTGAGCATCTCATCAGAAATTGAGATGTCACCCCATCAGGGCCAGGGGAGCTCGAGAGTCTCAAGTCCCTGATGGCCTCTAAAGCATCCTGATCTGTGACTACAAGATCATCTAAACGCTCAGCTTGACAAGCCTTGCCAGTCCCAACAAACTCATCAATAGAGCAATGGACTGTTGCTCCTAAACTCAGTGGAGTTGAAAAACACTAGAGAACTGATCTCCAAGTATGTTGGCCATAGTCCCTACATTGTCGATGGCGCCCCATCGATCTCAAAAGGCCCTACAGGGTGTTTGATATTTCTCTTAGAGTTTGCATAAGAGAAAACGCCTTCGGATTCGACCTCACCTCTTGAACAACTCTACTTTCCTTGTTCAACTGATCTGTCTCAATGGAGGCTTTAATTCTACCTTGGATTAAATCCAACTTTCTTTGAAGGCTAGCCACAACTACTGGATTCAAAGTGCTCTGGAGCCTTTTTGCTAGTTTGCAACTCTTTTTGAACAAATTCTTCCTATGATTCGGAATTTTAGAATGTGCCCCGCCCTGTGGAACACATTCAGAGATTGCTAGAGTGGAACAGACGCCCTCAAAACTAGAATCATTGTGTGTAAGGCTACATCAATGGATGATTCCTTTTTCAGCATTGAAATGAGGTCAAGCTCTCCTAATCTTTCTATAATCAACGATCAATGCTCATCTTTGAACTTAAACTTAGCCAGACCGACCTTTTTGGCCGGTCTTACTCTAGAGCACGCCGGCTTTTGAGTAATGGAATCTTATATCGAGCATGATGATCTGGCAGATTACTAGGCGTCACATGGACATACTGGATCAGATCAGGGTCATTGGAAAAGACCAAGTCGAGAACGCTATTTTCTCTAGTGGCTAACATGGTGGGAGAAATTGCGCAAGATCTCAAATTCCTCCAGCTTTTCGAACGACTGAGACGTCGATTTCGAAATGGGAATATACCCATCTGGACTAGCCTCCCACTCTACAACGCTAGCCGGAAAATTGAAGTCCCCTACAAAAGAAACCTTCAAGCAAACTGCCTGGTCCAACTCATTTCCTATGAATTTGAGAGCTGATAAGAACGAGCTTACTGAACAAGAAGGGGCCTATATATTGTTACAATGGACAGATCAAGACCTTGAAGATGACAAAACAAGACCTCTACTTCTCCATTAGACATTTTTACATCCTAGTCGCCGCATCCGGCCTAGTCGCCGCATCCCGGCCTAGTCGCCGCATCCCGGCCTAGTCGCCGCATCCCGGCCTAGTCGCCGATCCCGCGCGCATCACGGCTAGTCGCCGCATCCGGCCTAGTCGCCGCATCCGGCCTAGTCGCCGCATCCCGGATGTTCCCGGAATTTATGGGCGGGATGTTACTGGATTTTGGGGGGTTGTTCCAGCAGCTTTGTCCGGCCCGTTTCCCAGGCCGGCCGTATTTTTATTCATGGGGGAAGTGGTGTGGCGAGCTTGTCCTCGCTCATATTGTGTCTATCTGTGATATGTATATTAAGCTAGGAACCCCTGGTCAATATACTAGTCAACTACCATCTCTAGACTCATTTAGATGGTGGACCATGCGTCCGCCATAATGGGATTGTCAGGGCGTACTCTATCACATTGAACTAAATTGAAACCAACCACGGCCAGCTCCTCATCTAAGACTCCTGGTCGAAGCCAAGTTTCTGTCATGGAAATGAACGAGACCTGCCTATCTAATCGATGGACTAGTGCTATCAAATCTTTGACTAGGCCTTCTAACCTTAAAAAATCCTGTTTTTGGACAAAACTCATTTTAGGCGGAGGATGAGAAAACCTTTGAGGAGAGGGTAAAAGAGGGGGGAGAAGGAACTCTGCCCGCCACCTGAGCATACGATTTAAAAGATTCGTTGGGCTCATGACGACCAGAGGGGGGATTAGGACTACAAAGTTTGGGCAGCAGAGAGGTTAGAGGAATTGAGGATGAGGTTGGAGGAGAGGGAGCGGAATAATGGGAGGGAAAGAGGGAAGGGGAAAAGAAAGGAGTGGGGTAAGTCTGTTGAGAGACTTGACAATGAGGTTGAGACAACTGCTGTCTCTTCCTCCTCGTGCCCCTGAGATGGGCCTTTGTGCATTTGAAATTGAGGTATACCTTGTGCCTCAATGATCTCATGCACATAAACGGGTGAAAATAGCTACATCCCTGTTTGGAACATCCCTTCTCATCGAACTTGAGAAGGCCAAACTCTCTAAGTTTGGGACACCATTCTGGGTGAGCCAATTTACACCCTTTCCCTGCCTTTTTTTGCATCTCTGTCGTTTATGGACATTGGAAATCTCAAGAGCAGTCTCTACTATGCTCTCACTCTTTCTGACCTCTGTGACCTCTTTGACTACAAGGGGCGTTTGAAGCAAGTCAAGAGTGTCAGTGCCTGTGTCCCTTTTGCCTACACTTGACTGGTTCATCCCACGGTCAAGTAGTGGCTGGATGTGGCCAACTCAAGCTATTAAAGCTTCCATAATGAAAGGCTTATTAATGGAGGACGGTGTTTTCCCATCCCAAACCAACTAAAGACAGTTCCTGGCCCCTTCAGAAAGTTCCTTCAACAAAGCTTCCATGTTTATTGAAAGCATGGCTATTTGAGGGATCCTAATCAGAAATACTGAGAGAACCCAGCGCATGCAAATGAAAACCAGCTGTACAGCAGGTAAACAGCACACACGTGCTGGGCAGAAACGAGGGAGGAAAGTACTCCCTAAGGACAGACAAAGAGCTGTTGGAGCTTACAACAGAGGAGACGAGAATGACGATGACCTTCTCTTGGCTGACCCAATAGCTAGCCTCAGCCAACAAACACCAACTCGACTACAGGAACAAACAAGAGTCAATGGAATGGAGTAGAACAAAAGAAAGTTCTAGAACCTATTTTGTTTTGAAAATGCTGAACTAAGCATAAATAATACAACAAGAAAAATCAACTCCATTTACAAGTACAGGAAATGAACAGACTAAACAATAAAAACAAAATGAACGACTCCTTAAGCCAAATATACATGAATTAACCTAGAATTAGGATAAAAGATATTGACAGACGAAAAAAGTTAAATACGACATGAACAAAAGATATAAGACTAAATTACTAGAGATAGGAAGAAATGAAAGCTAAAGAACAAAAGTGTCTTACCTTAAGCAGCCACACGACCACTTATGCAACACAACACACTCAGGCCGGCTGTTCTGTCAAGATCAGAAGCAACAAATCGTGCGACTGCTCTCAACAAAAGACAGGACTGAACTGAACACAATTTGGACACTTTTCTCATGTTTTTTGAGGATACAGCATTAACGATAGTTATCTTTCTTGAATAATGAAAAGTATTATTAACTTGCCCAACCATGTTCTTTGTCGTGATGTTATACATCTTTATGAGTAGCTTTTCAAAGAAAGTTGAATTGTCTGTTGCTTGACATTCACATTGGCTTTGAAGCTTATTACAAACAATCCAAGCCCTCGTGAAGATTGAGAAATGTTGCTACAAACACATCTCTTGGAGCACTGAATGACAGGAGCATCGCTTTCAACCTTGGAACCTCCTTGATTTTTGACATCAACATACAAGCATGAAAGCACACCTCGAAAACACTGTCTGAGGGGTGTCACCAAGCCACCTCTATTTACAGTCTCCATTAGAATGGCATGGTTTTCCTTTTCAGTTTCTTCAAGGCCAGAGAGGAAAACCATTCAAAGCACTGCACTTTCTTCGACAGGCCATTGGCACAATATCCACTGACATAAAAAAGGGCATTGGCATCTCCTTCATTCATTTGTGGTCTGGGTTCATCTTGTTTAAGATCCTCAATTTCGGTGACGAGAGTTGCAATATCTGAGGATTTAGTGCCAGATCTTTCACTTTACTCCTCATTGAATGTTTGTTTTAAGTCCTTTGGGGCCAGACCATCAAACTTTAGAAGGTGTTTGACTCTTATCCTCTTCTCGGATTCCAAAAACTGGCTAACTGAGAGATAGTAATTGGCTTCAACCATCTGACGCCATCGACCAAAACATCTCTCGATTGGATCAAAGGTTATTTGTCCGAGGAGCATATATGAGAACCCCTCCATCTCAAGCAAGTGCCTTGCTAGCTTTGGCATTGCTCTGCAAGTCTGAACTAGACAAGTCAGGGCCTGAAGGCTCAGGCACTCTAATCTGGGAGCTTCGTCATTCCACAATTCTAACCATTGGGCGAAATATTCTAAGAACAAGAGATTTTCATGGTCCTTGCAGTCGATTGGAACTTTGAAGGGGTCTCGTTTACGAAATCCAATGGAGGGAGTTCGCACATTTAACACAGAGAACCATTGTCTTACTAATGACCAAAAATTTGCAGTCACTACCAACGCCTCATCTTCTAATTCAGTTGCATAGAATCTGAGAGCATTAGTGGTTGACTCGTCAAAAAGGCGGCAAGTGAGGCACATTTGATAGCTCAATGGGAAGTGGCTTCAGGACTCGGACTGTCAACTTGTGCTCAATTTTGACAATCTTCTGATGCTCCGTCTTGTAGAACAGGTCTTGAATGTGTTCAAAGTTGGCCTTGACCACTTTGGTTCCAAAGTTGGGACACATAAATAATTTCTTGTTCAGAAAATTAGTGTATATGTTCTTCAGGCCATGGACAGGATCAAAGAGCAAAAAAGACATCTCGGTCGTTGATGGTAACCATGGCTTTTTCTTCATTTGGTACATTTTGCGATTTGCCACATGACCGTCACAAATGGTGGCTACCACAAGAAACCCAAGCTCGGTCAGATCATCATGCACCTTCAGCCAAAGGTCCTTGAGAGTTTGGGCATCAATCATAGCCATTGGAATGAGAGCCACCGCATCTCGGTAACTACTAGTCAAACCATGAACAAGGAAAACGAGGATGGTCTTGGCAACTTGCTCACCCTCACTAAGCCCGAAAAACTTGCCTCCTGCTTGATCACCTCTCCTTGATGTGTAAACCTCGTTAAAAACCGGAAACACAACTCTCTTGCGATCCCCAAGATTTTTTATCCTTTCTTCTAAGTAGGTCAATGATGACTGAGCCAATCCCGTCTCCATGGTGACTACGGCAGAGAGTCTTTTGACAGTGTCGGATGCTGGGAGGGTGAGACAACCTTCTCTTACGATGAGTGAGGTGAACTGTCATATCACTGCCAATGACATCAGCTCTGAAGAGTATCGCCTGGAGTTCAAAAGCCTCATTTGTTCACAAAAGAATGAATGCAAGTTTCTTTGCTTTGTCCTCGGTCATCGTTGGGAGTAAATCATGGAGCTCTTTGACACACCGTTTAAGAATACACTTGCGATCCTTAACCGAAGCTCTATTCTTGGCCCAAACTGCAAGATTCAGGAGGTCTGTGAATGTGTTCACTTTCCTGTCTTTGAATTTGTTTGAAACGACGGTCACCATTTCTTCCACAAAGTTCTCTTCCGAACCATTGACAGATATGGTTACTTCCAACAAAACATTCACCGAAACCGACCACAACAACTTCAATGGAGCACACTCATCCTCTATGAGACCAATGAAATGAATGACAGAAGATCTGTGTACCATGGCAGTATCAGGGTATTGGTTCTCGTACTCCCTCCATTTGTTATTGATCTCATCAAGAGAACAAATCTGATCCGATGAAAAAAAGAAAGCAACTTCGGCATCATGCCTAGCCAATTGAGTTTCAATTCGTTTCGAGGACGTTGAGAGACCTGATCGTGATTTAAAACAATATGGATTGAAGTAATGGCAATATTTTTGGCGATATTTTTCTTTTACGGCCAAGGAGAGATGTTGTAACGAGGCGTTTCAAATTCATCCCTCACCCTGGCCACCTGAGTTCAAGTCAAAAGCTAAATCCGTGTCCTCTTATTAGGAAGTCCTTGGTTAAAGAAAGCTTTGAAAGGGGATAAACATTATCAGGCAGAGCCACGCAGCCCCAAATTTCGTTCCACCCTGTATTTCCCCTAAATTTGGCCTTGACATGACCAAACCGTTAAATCTCTCCGAAGATCCTCAAATTTAGAGTATTTTAAGGTTAAAGTTCGCGAAAAAGCTTTTTTGGCCCTACAATGGCCAAAATAATTTAAAACATAATTTATTCTAAAGATATTATCTTTCCCACCGCTAATAATAATATTGAGCTAATAATCTATATCAGGATGGCATTCATTTTGAGGTAGGGATGAAATCAAAATCGACAAATGCTCCTTAAAGTAATTACTTTAATAATTGAGGGAGCGTTTACCATCTTACACGCAAAATGGATTGTTTAAAGTCGCATGAAGGGTTATTGTACTGATGTACAAACTTATTTGGGTCATACTCGAACCTTGTTCATCATAACTTGATATCCCAAGACAGGTTCTTTGGGGAATAAAAGGTTCTTTGGAAAGATGATATTCATTGGTACCAGCTATACATGTGCATACTTAACGAGAAAATACACTCGTCTCTGAACTTTCTCCTGATTATTTCTCAATATAACTCTTGTCTCAAAGGAAATTTTTGATCCGCTTCAAATTTTGCCTTTCCATTCAACAAAGATGTTCCATCCCTTGTGGGACTCTCAATAAAGGTAACTCGATGAAAGATATCTTGTTGGCTCGGTAATGGCCTTGCTCTTGAATTTGGCATATCTGCTCGTACTTTTGGATGTACTTTGGCATTCAATGCCCCCATTGATCATGGTGCATTTCATTTATTCCCATTTGTTTTTAGGGTTCCTCGGTACTTTAGATAATCTTCATTTCCATTTTTAGGGATCGCTTCAAGCTGTTAACTAAAATAAAGCTTTAAAAAAAGACTGTCTTCTTTCCTTTAACAATATGAAAATGAACCTAGAGACGATGAACCTAAGATCGAAGTGAACCTATAAATCGCGAAGTTTGGCTGATATTTTTAAAAGAGCGTGAGGCTCTTGTAACCATTTTAAAGCAAAAAGTGCCATCATCAATTTACGTAGAACAGATAATATATTTCTCTCCGTTTTTTTTCAAGTTTCTATCCAATAAGCCATATTCAAAGAATAGAGTAGCAAAAAAAGGACGAGCTTTCTCAAACTATTTAGTCTCTTCTAAATAATTTACCCTACATACACCCTAGCAACGTTGTAAGTACAATCGTCTCAAAGATCCTTCATTTGTTTGTCAGACCCCCAGGGTCTGCGAATTCTAGTTTGAGAACCCCTGGTGCAATGCCTGAAAGCTTGGAGCTATTCACAAAGCCAATGGTTGAATTGTAGTTTGGGTAGCATATCATTTTTAGACACTTTTGTCCATTCTTGTGGAAAATGTCCAGGGTCTGAAAATAGGGATGTTCAAAAGTGTTCAATAGTGTTCATAACTACGAAACTTTTAAGATGCATACAGAAGTACTTTTTTGAGTCGATATTCTGTTACAAAACATTGTTCATTGATGTGGTTAGCAATAAAAATGTCACTAGGACCTTCATCATGAACTTGAAGAGTATACATACATACGTACTACGTGTTTGACTTGTGAGTGTCTTATTACTTTTATTCTTTGCAAATGGGCTACATTCAAATAAATCGTTAGATATTCTATTATCAAGGGTATGAAAAATAGTCTGAAGTTTGTAAAAAAACTTGAACTGAAATCATCACTACTTACTTGCGTAAAAATCAAGTTACTTTAACTTCAAAAGGTCTAACTTGTCATTTAAAACACCCTTAAAACCAAATTGACAAAGATCTATTAAATATAGATGATTGAGTGTTGTTTGCACAATCAGTTCAAACTCGAATTTATTGAGTTAAGGAGGAATTAAACTACTGCATTTCCCAAGGCTTGCCTTTTACTTAATTTGGTTACCAAATATTCTCACAGTACCTTAGCTAAAGTTTATTAATATTTTAAGGCATCATAGTCTCGTGAACTCAGATGAGTGATATCTGCTCAACTTTATAATACTAAATTGGTTCAAAATTGTTTTTTTAGTTCAATAAAACACATAAAAATCCATATATTGCAGCTTAGCAACATTAGCCAAATGCTTTCAATAATATGCAAATGTTACTTGTTATGTTATGACTGGAAAAGTCATTTATATTAACGAAATATTATGCTTTATAATTAAATGACTGCATTTCTTGGCCAAACCATTGATTCGATGAAGTAATAAAATGACTGAAGGTCCAAAGAACACTGCTTGTTAAACTACTTTTGAACATCTGGTACAAATTTTGTTCACTCTTGTCCACTTTTGTCCATTTTTGTCCACATTTGGACATTCTAAATGCCCACCCTAATTTTAGTGCATATTCAGAGAGAACTTTTTCCGCCCATTCTGTTACTAGACCTTCCTTGAAATTCTAGGATAACGATAAATTGATGTCAAGGAACTATCTGATCATTTATCTTAACACAATAATCTTCAATTTTCTTTGTTCTCAAGTTGTTTTAATTTTCCCACTGTTTCAAGTATTAGGACAAATGCACCTTTGTTGATTATAACCCATGCAAACTATTGAGGCTTTTGCGAGGTGACGAAAGGAGCAAAGCAGTTCTAAATCGATATATTGTCGATTATCGTGTCTCAGTTGAAAGGAAGCCTCCCACTTGCGTAAATGCCATGAACAGTACAATCAATTCGACACAACATCAAAGCGTTTTGCTACTTGATTTTCCATTCGCTTTCTTTCTCCCTCTCTATAATTTGGGCTGACATAAATATACGTATTCTTTTCTTCTCGATGCATTCATCCTGAGCGCGGACAATCCATGAAAACCTTCATTAGATGGCATCCAAGTAAAGAGCATTCGATTTCGCGGTCACTCTTTACCATTTCATATACTGCATACTATGTTCAATAATAGTCAATGACCACATTTGTGATCAGAACTGTTCGACGTACTACGTTCCATGTCGTCGAAATTTGATCCACGTTGAACTACCAAGCGGATGATATTTTAAAACATTGACTATGAATGATAATTCAAACTGGATCAATCAATAGAATCCAATTCAGAGCTGAGTTATCATCGCATGCGATGCACTCGTGCTGAGTGTACGGAGTTTGACATTCAGCGCTCAGCACCTCAAAGAACTGAGGCCAGGCAGATCTGAGAAGAACCAACATGGACTACTTTCAGCCAAGCAGCCAAGGTCACAGAGGCGTTTCGTTCAATGTTGTCGTTTTCCTTCATTTTCCCCTCTAAAGGGATTTCTTATGCCGTCATCGAAGGAGGTCGTCGTTGCTCAGGGAGTAGGAGGGCAAAAAAGCGAGCAACTATCCGCTCGTAGAGCAAGTTGGCAGAGGGCCCATCAAGGGGACTGAGCGATGAGCCAGGGTCGGCCAAGAGCTTCCACCCAAGCAGGGTCCCAGGGCACTTTTATGAGATTCCCCCTCCGCCAGCTGAGCAAACTGAGCACGAGGAAGAGGCAAGTGGTCGCACGTTCCTTCGAGGAGCAAAACTGGAGAAAGCAGGTCATGCAGGGGCCTATCAATGCACCATCTTCATGTGCTTATAGTACAAAGGGACCATTCATTGATCTGAGCAACCTAGCCAACCTTACTACGCACTAGGTGAAAATTTATATCATTTCAGCACTGCCACTAATCACATGATGGCCGCTTTCAAAATATGTTTGTTTGTTGAGCTTTATCGTTTATGAATGGAGGTGGCATGCTATTTTGGTTCCGCACAAGGTTCCAACTCGGTTCAGCTGATCACATGACATTGTTTGGTGAAGTAGGAGAAAATAAGGGCTGTAGTCCGAAGAGGGAAAGAAAGAAAAAGGAAGAAGGAAAGAGAGGGGGGGGAGAGAGAAAGAAGGCAGGACCTCTCGTGCAGACTAGAATAGCTAAGCCTTCCTTGATCCTCGCACCAACGACGAGTTCTGGCCCATTTCATAGCAAATAGGGAACCAAATCCCAGCCTGAAAACTGCCCTCTCTCCTTCCTTGTTGGTCTTCATTTGCGCCTGCGAGAAGACGGCGGCCGGAATTGCTTAAGACGAACGAGAGCATTCCTCTCTCTTAGTCCCTCAGTCCCTCACTCCGTGTCCCCTTCCCTGTTTCTCTGTCGGCTTCTCCGTCCTCTCTCGGCCACTTTGTGTTCCCCCCGTTCCCCATACCCACAGCCTCGGAAGCATGTGCCGAAGACTGAAGAAGTCTTCGACTGCATGGTTGTGTCGTTGCCTGACTTGCCAGAGAAACGGACAAGAGGGAGACCTCGTTAGATTGTTCGTCCTGGTGTTCGGTCGGAGGTGGAGAGGCCACGAGGAGAACGGCCTCCAATTGCGGCGGTTGGGGAAGCGAACCGAAAGGAGGGAAGGAAGAAGAAGCCTGGTTGGTGGTCGACCGAACTTGCTCAAACTCGCGTTTGAAGGAAACGCTTCGACTACTCTTCTACTCTTCTATTCCCCTCCCCCCCCCTCCCCCCCAACACACACACTATTGTCGGCCCGTTCGACCGGAGTTCTCTTCTCAAGTAGATCTGGCCTTAGCACTAGTGGAGATTATACCCCCGCCAGAAACAGACCAGCACATTTTGGTTGTGGGGTTTGAAAGGAACAAAAGTGGCCTGGAAGTGGAAACGCGAGAGGCACAAGTGAATTGTTATTTTACGACAATCCAGATCCCAGATCCTTGGCATACGGCTTGATCCACCTTGCTTGATCAGGGGGATTTCGAACATCATCTAGAAGGTAAAGGGTTCATCATCATGTTGCCTTTTTGCATCCTCCAAACAAGAGGTACTTTCGACATAGGGAAAGTTGGTCTGATTTCCGTGATCGTTCTCTCAAAGCAATGAATCTAGCAGCAGGTTGCATCGAAATTGGCCAATAAAAGTTTCCCGTCTTTTTGGGACGTCTCTTTCCTTTACATGTAAATGGTGGGAGGGCTATTTTAGTGTGCTAGCAACTTTCGCCTCCCTGAGTTAGACAGACCCGATCCTCATCCGCATTTCTCTTTCTATGGGCCTCGTCAAATTTGACATGCAATTGGTCCATTGGGCTCTGAAACATGAAGATTTGAAAAAGAAGGATTTTCAATTGATCCTAGAAAGTGACGACATAAGCAGGCTGAATTTGAATTTCAATTCGAAAGAAATTACCCAAGATGATCGAATTGGATGTTCAGTCAGAAATGAAGCTCTAAACAAAAAAATGTATTTAGAGTAGAAATGTTCGACGTCGATTGGTCCCTTGGGTTTCTATTAACCTCATGGATCTTGTGGAAATGGTCCTTAAGTACAAGTGCAGTGGTTAATTCCCCTTTCTCCCCCACATAAAGGTTCCATATCGACAGAAAATGTTTTTGCACGACCTTCGTGTGACAATGCATCAGCTCACGCCGAACTCAGTTGTCACTGCGGGCTAGTTTTCCTCTTCACTTATCTCATTTTCCACAGCTTGCAATAATGAAACATGTATATTTCGAAACCTGCACCGAGCTAATCGCAAAATAGACCCTTTCCAAAGCATAAAAGGGCAGGAATAATAGCAGTAATTTCTTTCATGCATTTAGCTGCATTTAAAACAAATCGTTAGTGTAAGCACATACATGCGTTACCTCTAAAGGCGAAATCGATTGGCATTTATCCTCGTTGAAGACACTAACGGCACCAACATTTTGCAAATGCATATCATATTTCCTTTTATATCCATTAAGTTTGTTGACTGCTTGTTTTTTCATATCAGTTTCCTCTTTTGAGAATGTCAATGCTTTCGTGAAGTGACATATATGATTAGGTTAGAGTGCGAGTACATAGTATCTAATAGCTACCTCAAAGGTGCGTAGAACCAGTTCGTGAAGAGAGTCTTGCGACACCTAATAATAACTTCCTTGGCAAGTGTCATTGTTTTTTTTTTTTATCACGCCATCCTACCAAACGATTCGGACTGATTCTTCCATACTAAAGATCAAATTTATTGATTGTGAATCCTCGTCCGAAAACAATTTATGCAAGAGAGCGGAAAGTTATCTAAACTATCAACTATTGACGTTTATCAGGTGTGGATATTCTTAAACTAAAATATCACGACTGTTTCCGTTTATAACACACTTAGTTGGCCTAAGGCAAGCAATGTCACCAACACGATTGGCAAGAGACAAATTGTTATCTCGAGCGTCAACTTGATTCCACCTTCCAGCAACTGAATGGAGAATAATATCAACAAACCTGAAAGCTATACAAGATGGATGGAACATTAAGCCAGCTTCCTTGAGCAATAATGGCCAATCACCAGACGCTAGTAGACAGCAATTGATGGATGAGCATTGGCCTTTGTTCCTCTGTTCCTCATTTAGGATGCTGTACAAATACTTACATGGGAGCAATTTGGACGAGCTGATGTGGTTAGAAAAAATGATGTGGTAATCCAATGAGACACCGGGACAGTTAATCCAATCGGATCTTTTCAGCAGTCAGGCAGAAAATTACTCTGGTAAGAACTTTCCCGCGAGTTGGTTGGCCACAGGCAGGATAAGGGTCCATGTTAATTTTGTTCATTATTGGTGAGCAACTAAGAGAGAACAAAGGCAAACTTTCCTAACTCAAGTATATTGTAGTAATGTAGGGGTAAATAACCGGCAGGGAAACCAATTGGGAAGAGGGTGGGAGCGAGCTGGAAATAACGTAACAGTGCACCAGAATCTGATTGGGTAACGTACCTCAACAACAACGCAAGGAAGGATATCAAATGGAAGGTCGAAACTAATCAGGAACATTGATATCGTTGGTCCCTCATTAATGTCCAATTAGTGAATGGAATCATTGGTGGGAGTCTTAGTGGAGATTGCTTTTGTGCTCAGAGTAGAGCTTGGCAGTAGTCAAACCAATTTGAGAGATTCCGCCGAGGCTCACTTGATGTCCAATATTGGAATAATGTAAACAAAAAAGACCCGGTCTATTGCCCCCGAAATGGCAACTAGTTTGTTTGTTACCGAGTCTGATTTATAATCTAAAGACTTTCATTGGTCAATGATGCATGAACGGAATACTAAGCTCTTTTTCTTTGGCCAGAGTGAACCTTTGGAGCGGGCATCAAATATTTGTTCTAATCATTATTGCTTTTTCATTCTCTTGCAGCATGTGAAGCCTTCTGGGAATTTCCCGTTATTTCCTCTGTCCAAAATTGACATTGTGTCCTAAGCGGCATCTCACCCAAGCTACGACAGCTGCCACATCAGCTGAGTCCCAAAGGCCACTATGGTTATCCCGAGCAGCTTCTTCGCCGAGGCTCTACCAGCCTCCCCCAAGAACCATCTGCTAAACAGATGGAAACGCGATTCCGCGGAGACCGCAGAGGTACGAATTGAAGAGGCTTTTCTTTGATGCCTATAAGGCGTCAATTACGGTATTTAACACCCAACGCTCGGTTGGGTTGTCTTTTGTGCCTTCTTGGCATACCTGACTTGCATTTTGAAGATGAACAATGTCACTCCAAAAATTTGCCTGCTTTCTCTCAGTTGGAAATGAGTTTACCTTCTACGAAGAGTTTTCAGGATCTTGCGAGTCACGAAACAAACAAAGAATAAGAAAATGCGATGGAAATGCGAATGTTTTTCTCCCTGCATCTACAAGCTATTTTCTTTGCCCGTCTGACTAAGATTGACCGTTGAAACCTGTCGTGGTATTTTTGGACCTGAACGTGTCACCTTCACTTTCCAACCATTGGCTCAACACACTGTTTTCAAGCCCAATGGGGCCCAGTTTGGCTTATTTCCCGAGAGTTATCTCACTTCTAAATGCTGTACTGTCTTAAGCTTGAGGTGTCTGAGGATCAGATGAAGACCTTCCATGTCCTGTGCTTCGTCCTAATCTGCTTCCCTTGGACCCCTATGTCATCGACAATCCGGTTCGGATGAGATGAAGAGCCTTTCTAAAGTGCAGGATAGTCGGTTGGCCTTGGTTGCATTAAGATGAGCATCTTACTTTCTCCACTGCATGTCTAATTGGACCGTGCTCTCCTTCAGAGAAATCCTGGAAGACCACTCCTTCGCCAGCTTCGTCTTAGAGACATCTCAAGAACATTCTTGTGGAATCCTGTTGGGCGAATTTGGTGCCATCCCTCAATCTCGTCTCACATATTGCTATAATTTGATAGTCCCTGTGGTGCTTTGTAGGTTCCGAGATCCACCACTCTTGTCACCCAGAGGCTTCTTGCTTCGTTTGAGAGAACATTTGGCAGCCCACAAGTCTGAGTGCTTGCCTGTCTTTGTGATAGCTTATCGGAGGTGGCTCATTGGTTGTGACGCAGGGTTTTTGTCCCTTGACTACTGCTATTCGTTCTAGGAACTTTCAGAACTGCTTTGTTTCCTCTTTCGTTCAGCAATCCCAGGCACTGGTTGCCGATTTTTTGTTGTTGTTTTATTTTCCTTTTATTCTCTATTCCCTGGGATCACGCGATGTTTTGTTCCTCTGATTCCGCACAATACATGAGGGGATGTTCCCAAGGGCAGACGAAGACAGGAAGGCATTCGTGGATTTCTTTAATATGTATTGTATATTGCAAATCTACGTTTGTCACCTATACATTTTTGTTTGTCTTTCCTCCGCCAGGGTGTGATGACCAAGATCAAGACTGGATTTCACGCTGTGGAAAAAGAGGTCGAGAAAGATGTTGGGATTGTGGCCGAAAAGACTCACATGAAACCATGGTAAGACCTCTCAACCTCAGCGTACACTTGATGAATGAATTTATTTGCTTGAGTATCTTAACGACTGCCAAAGTTCTTCAGAACAGTATTCTAGTTCGAAGAAAAGTTAGGCCAAAGTCAGTGAACTGGGATTTTCCTCAATTGTATACTTATTATATGAACCAGAAAATCGCCTTGGGATCATAAAGGCCATGTTTGGTGTTCCTTTCACTTTGTCATTTAGACTCACTTTGTCGCTCGAGATGGTATGCCTTAGGCAAGCTTTGATCCGCTCACCTCCCGAATGGCCCTGAAGGTTTGTTCAGGTTTGGGAAAAGCAATACGTACGGCCTTTTTTATTACAGCACAAACATAAGCTTGTGTGTCCTTGGCAGGAGCGTGAGAGCATCATCCTCCGCTCTCTTTATCTGTTGCCCGTTTTCCATTGGGCCTTTTTATGGCCTTTCCCCTCCTACGTCAATGGGAAGTAATACAATTCGTGATACAATGATGCACACACGGCATTTCTGATGGAGAATGGCTAAGCATTTCCCCGACTTTGTAAAACCTTTTCCTTACTCATCACGGAATGGAAAACGATTTAGAGAAACCTCAGACAACCTTACTTGGGTATAATCCAGCTGTCTTTAAACAGGTCTTCAGTACGCTTTGTAATCTTTGAGGAAATGCACTGGGTATTCTTTCAAAGGCGCCACTAACCATGCTTGTTTTGAGGGTAAATTGATGATCTGACGTGGACATTGGGCAATGTCATACAAAATACTGGGTAATTAAGGTGAATGCTTCTTTTCCGAGAATGTCTATGATAATGAATTTCCCATATGGTTTCCCAAAAGGCCTCTTTCAATCTTTCTCTTTTACCGACTTAGCCACTCCAGTGTTACCTATGTACACTAGAATTGTCAAAGGAGGGAAACCCTCCGAAAAAGCAATCGAACAACTCCGATACGTTCAAGCTTAATGTGACGGTGCGTAAAAAGCTAGAAATGACTTGGATCATAGCCAGTCGAGAAATTTTTTGTACTCTGTGTCAGAATGAGTAATGATGGATATGTTGGATCGTTCTCAGGGCTTTGGCAACCATAACTTATCAAAAAAATTCTTTCATGTTAGACAGAGTGAGCTTCAGATCCTTAGGATTACACTTGTCTCGCCTTGGGAGGAATATTCTTGCCGTCACTTTCAAGACCCAAGCAAAACAAGTTGATGACTATTGCAAATATCTAAGTCTCCTGTCCGTTATGCCATTTGAAAATTTATCCAAGAAAAGAGTGCTCCGAAATGTTCCAAAGCACTAGGTTCCAATCCGCTTATGCAAATGTGTCATCCACTTAGCATTGAAGGAGGACAGACCTGAATTCAGAACATGCCAATGTAACAGTTTTTTGTCCCTTTCTTTAGGATGGTCTTCGGTATCTTGGCCTTAGTTGTGCTAGCTATTCTGGGCTTGGTGGGCTGGTGTGCGTGGAGGTTCTGCCGAAAGAAACGCCCCAAGAAGGAAGACAAGGATGCTGGCAAAGAGGATGATGAAAATGCTCTGGTCGAGAATGAAGAAGTCAAGGAAGAGGAGGTAGGGAAGAGATTTACCTCATTTCCTGACATTGGCAGGATCAAATTTGCCAAACTACCCAGTCACACATCATTTTTGTGTTTATGTTGAGCCTTCATATCCTGCAAGGATTAAGGCCCTTCCTGTTGGCGTTGATCCCCTTGAGGTCTAAATTGATATGGATTCTTCTGAAAAGCTTGACATTTGAGAGGGCTGACTTTATATAACTTATTTCATCCTTCCATCCATCCATCCACCCACCTCCTACCCGTCACTCAAATCCAATATGTGATGGTTGTCGATCCACTCTTTTCCTCGAATTTCACGATTACGTGTAGTCTCCGTTTCTAGCTTGTTATCTATCTGGGTTCTTCGGTTTGCTTTTCAGACGGATGAGAAGAAAGAGGAGCTCAACAAGGGTCGGATCAAATACAAATTGGAGTACGATTTCACAACTCAGGAGCTAAAAATCACGGTGAGCATCTCATCTTCCCTTTCTTTTTTGCCTCCTTCACTGACTGGTGAGTGAAGGTTAGCGTTCTCAAGGCCATAAGAAGTGGAATTCTGAAGAAGAAGCCCAAGGGATGGGTATTTGACATGACACCTCGCAATTGGCTTGAGAGAAAGTCGCTGAAGAACTGCTAGACATTCTACAGTAGAACCAATTTTTGACCACTCTCAGTCCTATTTTTAGGTCCTCGAATGCGCCGATCTCCCACCCACAGATTGGTCCACGGGCCTGACGGATCCATTCGTCAAAGTCTATTTGCTTCCAGACAAGAAACCCAAATATGAAACCAAAGTCCATCGGAAGAACCTCAACCCCAAGTTCGATCAAACGTTCATCTTCAAGAATATTCCCTATGTGTAAGTGCACCATATGTGTATTATCACCGATGAAGCAACCCGCGAGAGACACAGAGAGATCTTCCTTTTTCCAAACAAGCAATTAAGCTGAAAGCTTTGGTTAAACTACGTCCTAAGCGGTCCTAGCATACCTTCCCACAGCCAATTTCTGCCACGTCTCTAAAAGTAAAATCGATCCCAAAGAGTTTGCCCCAGAAACACTTTTGGCAATGAAGCAAGTGCTTGATCGATTTTGCACTCGCGTAGTTTCTTCCATTTTGCGAGAAGGCTGTTTGCAATGTCTGAAGCCTGAAAATGAAGTCTCCTGTGTTATCATTTATTTGTTTCCAAGATTGTTGCTCCCAGACTAAGTTCCCATTTGCTAATGATTTATGGCCTCCATCCAGTACTGCACAAGGAGGGAAATGAATGATGCCATTTGGAATGCTACTTTTGGCATAGGCGACCTCAAGAGACCCCACATGATTCATGTTTCATGTTCCAGGGATACAGAATAGGCACATGCATATCCAGGGTAGTTCTGTGATACATTCCTATCTCCTCTTTCAGGGAAACTTTTGACAAGACCTTGGTCTTTGCTGTGTACGATTACGACCGGTTCTCCTCATCAGATCAACAGAGTGAGTACTCAATCGTGGCGATTTACTCCCCATTCAAAACGATCCTTAGTTGCCTTGCTTCAATTGCATTTGAACGCTTCAAAGGACCACAAAGAAGCGCCAGCGATGACATCCCTATATGTCTTTTATCATTTATTCTAGTACAATGCCCTTACACTCATCCTCCATCATGGCAAAAATTCCCCTTGTCTTTGCATCTCTTTCCTTTGATTTGAATTTGAAAATGTCTTATCATGTACGTAGGTGAGCTCCAACTGCCTTTGAACTCCGTGGATCTGGCAGCTCCTATCGAAGAGTGGAAAGATTTGGCTCCCGTGGATGATGGTAGCAACCAATATTTGGGAGATCTCTGTCTTTCCCTTCGTTATGTACCATCGTCTGGAAAGCTAACAGGTAAACACAGCACATGAGCAAGGGGATTGGAGATAAATAAGTGTATGCTAAGCTCCAAGTCCGGAAGGAGAGTCTTTTCGTAGGGTCGTGAAAAATTCATCGTAAGATTTGGAGCTAGAAGAGTGGTTTCAGTCTGATATTGTTCCATGTCCATTAACTTGAAGAAAGGGAAGCGGCATCTTAATGTATTTCTAGATGATCTTTCACGTTGGAGACAACAGAATAAACGTTGACGTCAGATGGCATCTTGGGATATAGGAAGCTATTTCTAACCGCGTGCTAAAGTTTGAGGAGATAGACGGCCTTGGTTCAAGTTCATACTTACTCCAAGTGCCACTAGATGCTTCATGTCCAAAATATGAGGAGAATGGACTCTAAATATGAAACCTTGCCAAGATCCTTTCATTTAATGGCATCTTCGCTTCAGTTCGAAAAGCAAGCATGTGCTCAAAAGCATTCCATAATGGTCCGTAAGAGGTCCACAGAGAGTCGTGAAACGCGTTCTAAAATGTGGCAGAAACGGCTTTTTTCCTCGTGGCCTGGTTTTGATTTATTGTCACTCAGGTCTGTTTTCAATGGTTCTCGAAAGGGAGGGGAAGTGCACTTCTCTTTTCTTGCACTCTCCACTTTCTTTTGGTTGGCTAGTTTTAAACGGATAGGGTATCCAACTCCATTTGATACACAAAGATGGTGATGATCCCAACCCTTACATAGGCAGATGAATGGCGATTGAACTTGGAGAATTTCCTCGCTTTGCACAAAGAGATGTGCACATCAAAAACAGTGGTCGTAACTAGTCCAAGTGCAACTCTTTTGGTCTTTGTTTCAGTTGCCATTCTGGAAGCTCGCAAGCTCAAAAAGATGGATATCACTGGTGCTTCTGATCCCTATGTCAAGATCAAGCTTTTCGACAACAAGGTAAGATGGCCACAAGGGTCTTGGTCACTTCAAGTGGCCTAACTTGGATTCAGATGATTTATTGGAGGATCCTTTGTCTGGAATGCTTGACACAAAAGAATGAATGAATGCCGTACATGTTATTCCCTTCTCTGTTTACTTTTAGGGAAAGCGAATCGGCAAGAAGAAGAAAACTACCGTCAAATCCTGCAATCTCAATCCGTATTGGAACGAGTCATTTGTTTTCGTTATCGACGAGATGGACATGAAGCGAGTGTATCTAGATATCACGGTTAGTTTTGACACGAATGAACTTTCATCGGGTCAATTGGGAACAAGTTGAAGAACTGTCATGTTTTTAGGTGTGTGATTACGATTTGATTGGCGGTGGAGACCCAATTGGAAAGATCAAGTTGGGATGGAACCAACAGAAGTTGTACAAAGCCGGCTTCAAGCACTTCAAAGAGGTCCTGGAGAACCCACGTCGGCCCATCATCAAGTGGCATGTACTTCAGGTGAGGATCTGATCAAGTATTTCGATAGCATGGTCTCATATTCAAAGCACTGGGTTAAAATGGGTTTGCTTTAGAGCCACTCATCGGTAGGTTTTCATAAGATGGAAGAAGTATTTTGAGTTTCCTAATTCCCGGAACAAAAGCTCGGCCAAAGAAAATATTTCTGTATTAGCAACAGAAAGGCTTAAGAAATTGCAAACCCTTTTGGCAAGAAGCTTCCACGCGAAAAATCTTCAATGAAAGTCAACAAGGAAAATCGAACCCCTGAAGTATTAGTAAGGCTTCAAAGTGGGTTTGTTCGCGATTGAGTGCTTTGATTCGCCCAAGAAGGTGAGCTAAACGAGTACGGTCTCTAAGAGCGACCAATTTTCCTTCCTTTATTTTATGAGTAGAAATTGAAGATGAAAATCATTGGACTAAATTGTTTGGCCGGATAATCGCCTAAACTTTTAACTGCCACTTATTTGAAAATCACGCTTGTGGATGATTTAAAGTACATAAAGCCGTGGGATTGAGTTGCAATTTCCATGGACACTGTTGATTGTCTCAGATTAAGACTAAAAAGCAAAGATGCAAAAGAAAAGACTCTATTCTAATGAATGAATATAGGAGGACTTTTGATGTACTTTGAACCGAGAAAAAGTGCCAGAATGGAATTTTAAATGATTTTGGTTCACGACAGAATAATATATTAGTGCATAATCATTGCATCTGCTACTCTTAAGATCTATTGCAAAAAGGTTCAATGTACAGGCAATGAAAAAAAAGCGATATAAACAAGCACAATTATACTAATGAGGCTAAAAATAAGAAAGTGAAGAAAATATGCATTTGTATGCATTGAGCAGCTCTAGTTATGATGAAATAGGCCGAAAAGTGTTTTGTCCAATGTTGTCATTTGTTTTTGCAAAAAAATCAGAGCAAGAATGGAACCTTTGATGATTCATAGACCACTGGATTCCAGTGGTCTGGTCTATGGATAAATGTACTTAGTGTCTATATGCAGCAGAAGAGGAAGGGGCTAGATTTCAGTACTTTCATTCAGTTATATTTTCATCTTCTCTCCCCGATTTTGTGATGGCTCATCTGTTCTATTTGATAATTTCTAATTGGCAGGTAGAAGGTAGTGCTGGGGCGAGTCCGGACTCGAGCCTTTTACTCGATTTTGGAGAAACTGGCCGGAATCGAGTCTTTTAGAAACAACTCGACTCTGGGAAAAAGTCAAAAAATCAAAGGACTCGTACAAGTCCGACTTTTGCATGACTCGCCCAAGCACTAGAAGGTGCTAAAAAAGATTTAATACAAAACGGTACTAATTTGCATTGTACATGTACAAACAATCCCTGCAATAATCCAGGGACTGAACACCCTTCTAGTACATTAGTCGAAGCATAAAGGATATATGCCTATAAAATATACAGTATCATTTGTGTTGACCTTACATTTACGAAACATTGGGCTTATTTGGAAAAATGCCCTACGAGTGATGTCTTAGAAGAGTCAAATTGTGACTGTTTCCTTGTTTCCCTTTAACAGGATCCGGAGCCGGAGGAAGATGACGACAAGGACAAGAAGAAGGACAAAGACAAGAAGGACGGCAAGGACAAAAAGGACAAGAAGGACGACAAGAAGGACGACAAGAAGGAAGATAAGAAGGACAAAAAGGAGGAAAAGAAGAAGTAAACACTTTCACGCATTTGAAGAAGGACGAATCTTCCCGCGTCCTCCCTTCCCGGACATGTAACGTACAATTGGCCTTCGATTTGGCCTCATCATCCAGTCAACCACCAAAGTGGCCTCCTCTGATCCTCGTGCTTCGCGAGAACTGATTCGTTTGATTTGATCTCGCTTTTGGCCCTTCTTCGTCACCAGTGAAGATGCAGGAGCGAGTCTCTTTCTCTTTGTTTCTCTCTTTGTTGCCCATCCTTCTTCTCTCCCATTCAGCTTTCTACGATATCTAGATTCGCCGTTCTTTTACCGTTAGTTTTGTTATACGGAGTTCAAATTTGACCTGAATTCAAAAGGGAACTTTTGGGGAGCTTTATCGAAAGGGTGCGATTCCTGTCCATGATTGACGAATGCTGAACCTTTAAAGAAAAATCATTCAGAAATCCACCACTACGACGTCCCCAAACGATGACATCACTTACCCGTTATTCCTACTACTATGTGTATGCGCTTTGTTGGATGTGAGACTCCAAAACCGATGCTGTCGTTGCTCAATCACGTTAAAACTTGGAATGACCTTTAGCTCCGTTGGTGAAAAAGATTAGTTGGGGGATTTGAATGGTTCTCTCCTTCCTCCTTTGATTTCATCCTCCCTTCTCCCCATGAAAAAGAAAGCCATGTGTGATAACAAGAATACCTATTGGAACGCTAAATGATTAACTAACTCTATTTGCTACGACCACGAAAGCAGAAAACCCCTATTTCGAATTACTATCATTATCATCAACATTACCATCGCTAATATGAGCCCCCCAGATCG